>NW_024962263.1:15255505-15430597 GCF_019238085.1 Lagopus leucura | reverse complement strand
CCCCTTCCCCTTCCCCTTCCCCGTCCCCTTCCCCTTCCCCTTCCCCTCATTTTGATCTATATATAAAATTAATTTTTAACTGCAGTCATCATTTCATAACCTGATTTGAGTAGATTTTGTTACAATCTTGTCAAATTGGTTTTAGCTATTTATATGAATGACTGTATATACACAATAAATATGTTACTGAATAGAACTGTCCTTTATACAGTCATACTAACCATGATCAAATGATAATTCTGAGTCCCTCCAGGTGAATATTAACCTTAAATCCAGTGGTAAATTATGCTATCATTGTGATCTCAGAAAGCAGATCTGTATAGCTTTTGTGTTTTCAGATATTTTTCCAAGAACACGTTACAGTGACTCCTTTATATTTTTTGTAGAAAGTAAAGTGTAATCTGATTTTTCAAAACATTTATGTTTTGATTCTATTTTGTTGAGCTCTTTCATTGAGTTCTTATATTAGAAAATATAAATTTATTTCTACAGTTATACTTCAGAACTTCTTTTCTTGGAATGTTCCCATAACTTCATAGAACCCAAGAAAGTAACTAAGAAGTCAGAGAGGCAATCTCACTGACTGATATTCTGACTGCTGTGTGAACCACAGATAGCATTACAAAGACTAGCAGTGAACTCTTACTATGGTCTTTCAGGATAACTTTGCAGAATGTTTCTGTAAATCCATGGGACAAGGAGCTGTACTTCAGTATCAGTGCTTATTTCTCTCTGCTCTCCTTTATTCCCTTTATTTTTTATTTTTTTTGGTTGTAGTGTAGATAATCATATTTGCTTTAGAAAACCAAAAGTGACCTCTGCTTTTAATGAAATTTGAGATTCTCCCTATATGTGGATAACAGCAGTTACTGAGTGATTTCATGATAGGTAAAGGACCTATAGCTTCTGTTCCCAAGGGGTATTATTAGAGACCTTAAGAATTCAGGAGAGAATGAAACAACATGAGTGCTATGGGCTCCATTATGGGTTTTGACAGGATGACATTTGTATCACACAATTCTTTCCTGATATCTGACAATCTACGTTTAATAAAGAAAAATATCTGTTACTTTGATGTAGAAATGGAAGCTTGGTTCTGAAGAGCCAATATTTACTTCATGCAGCCATTAGCTCTGGAATTGTAGGCTAATTACAGCCAAGTTAGTATTTTTAGCCTACAAAGTAGAATCCTTCATGCCTATGTATTTGTGAAATAGGATGTATATGTTGGCAGTCGACAAAAATAACAGCAATTTCAGTTGCTGTTGTTGTCAGCAAGACTTGTTAGCAGCAGCTTAGTGCAGGATGAGCAGAGCACTGTTGAGGTCAGGTCAGAATGCAGCTGCCTAAGTTTAATCTGCCCATTGTGGCAATTATGGAGCTGACAGTGGCTATTTAATAGATAAGAGATTGGAGAGACATCTAATGAAATCTTCTGAAACGAGTCAGTGCTGCTTAATATGGTGTTGGAGTGCTGCAGTAGTTCAGACCAAAGACAGTCTCTGCTTTCCTTGAATCTGATTTAAGACAAAAAAAAAAAAAAAAAAAAAAAAAAGCGTGGATTAATCAGGTTTTGTATAAGATCAGAATACAACGTGTATGACTACCCTGCAATTGTTCCTGGTGTGCTAGGTGACAATGTCTGAAAAAACAGCATAATGTTTAAAAAGAACTGTTTTTTATAATAACCAGTTTTCACAGGATTAAGGCAGCTAAGCAAAGAACAGTGAATCAAATCTAATTTATAATCTCCTGTAAATTTTGTCTTGATGTTTAATCCAATATTGCCTTTCTTTGGGTTTATAAGAACTGTTTCGAGTTTATAGTGTTCCAGTGGGAAGCAAGGTGCTGTGGATTTAACGGATGATTGTATAAAGGTGGGGAAAGTGCAGCAATTAGAAATAACGAATATGAGATAGTAACTAGTCCATGACAGTTAATAATTGAAAAGAAAACATCAATAATGACCATTAATGCTTGAATAATATTCGTATCTCTTTGAGTATATGAGTTTTCTCATTCAGCAAACTCAGTTTAAAAAAAAAAAGAGAAAAAAAGGAAAAAAAAAATCCTTCAATTTTCCTGTAATGCTGAAAGCCCGTATATCTTTGGACAACAAGTGTATAATAAAAGGAAACCAAGAGCATGCAAACACTTTCCATATTATTTTAGCAGTCAATTCACCAAACATTTCTTACCAGTTTTAACCTTTACCTTTTAACTTCTGGAAAAGTTAGGGTCAGATTTGACACTTCATAGTCTATATTTATAACCCGTAGATCAAATTCCTGTAGAGAATTAAAATATTCCCTCTTGGCAAACATTGCTATAAAGATACAAACATAGTAAATGTAAATTTTTCTGGTTCGCTCTGTAAAGGCAAGCAGGCAGTTAGTTTTCTGATGGAGAACTATTATTTCATTGAATGCTCAGAGCTACTTTCCACCTTGAAATATCAGTGAACAATTCCATAAACTGCTAAGCTAAAAAAAAGTCCATGTGTTCTACTTAAAAATACCTTATCTATTTTAATTATAGATGCGGCAGATTTTTTCCTGTTCACTGTTAATAATGCTGGTACCAAATATAAATACATCAGTGTTTTCTAAAAGAAAATGAACGTCACCATCAAGACAGCTTATTAGTCAGCTTCCCACCAACTCACCCCCAAAACACCCTATACAAGAAAGTTAAGATACAGACAGGAAATCTGAAACCAGTCACTATAAATACTGTGTTTCAATTAATCTCATTTTCAACTATAACACATGTACCAACTGACAACATCTTGAGTGTATAAATATTCTCATTTCTCAACCTTTCACACCTTGATAGGCTTACTTTGCCATGAATACATCACAAGATGTTTGCTTTACAAGGGATATCAAGTAAAAACAGGGCTAAATATACCTGTATGAAAGTCAGCCATAGGAACAGTAACAGTAAATGCATTGGGGTCAGGGTGGGAATATGGATAATGGATATTTGGACTTTTGAACATGCATTAGCATCACCAGTAATTTGATGAGGGACATCATTTTATTTTAAGATCTTGAAGATGTCTGGACTTACTTCAAAGACAACTGCTTGTCTGTTGTTTCATGTGAGTTTCTACTGTTGGTAGCAGAAAGGGAGCTCACACAAGCATGTGAAAGCAGCCCACCCATTACAGAATGCACCCTGTCGTAAGCCGATTTACTTTGCTTCTTGGAGTATAGTGATACATGATCTTAGAAGAGTGACTTTCTTTAGTGCTGACTGTGAAACTTTACTGCCATAAGGAGAAAAATGTAGGCATAATTCCCAGTGCCAGTCTGTTATTCTTTCTGTTATATCCTCATATCTTCCAGCTGCTTACTGTAAAGTACTTCTCCAGTGGGAGTTAAAAACCAAAATATACAATCATCCTGAACAATTTTGCTATTTATCCAGGCTATTTGTCTTCTGCTTTAATGAGCTGTTTATCTGATGGCTCACGTTTATGAAGCTTTTATTAGTGTTTGGGACCCTCAACTCAAAAAATTAGTTACATTGATCTGAGACTGTATATTGAAAGTCAGGGAGCCTAAAAGCTAAATCAAATAAATCTGTTTCTTTTGTACTAACAAACTTTTTCTAGCAACAAGCACACAGGCTGTCTGTGCAGATAACAGCTCAGTTGCAACCTCTATTCTTTCATATTTCTCTCATTCAGTTTTCTGAATTTCTCTGATTTTCTCAGAGATTGAATGTAGGGAAATGTCAAACCTTACTCTTAACAGTTAAAGAAGAGAGCTGACCTTTAAAGAGGGTGCTTAAGGTTGGTAGCCGTGTTCTTCAAGCAGTTCACCCAGCCTTCTGAACTGAGCTTACCCTTTACATGTGTTACTAGCACGTCTTTTACATGGAGTCCTTCCATCATTATTTTTTCTCCGTATTGTCTTTTGGCTTTTCAGCCACTCCTTTTCATTGTGGATACCAGTTGTTGAAACTCATATGCCTGAAATCACAAAAGCCACTAAAGCAGCCAACTGTGACTGGCTGTTATTGACTATTTTTTCTGAAATACAAAGGTTAAAAGAAGAGCTGCCTTTTAACTGTGCAACTTTTTAATGACCTCTCAACTTGCTGTTCCAAGGAGAAGTTAAAAAAAAAAAAAAAAAAAATCTATGGAACTGCAAAGTGGTCTACAGCAACAAAAGGTATCTTTATTTTTCTTTAAAACAGTCAACTGTTCTTTATCACTCATTGTCAAATAATTTTGTGGGTATGTGAAGTTCTTTGTACCGCTTTTTCAATTTATGTGCTCCTATCCTGTGTTTATCATGCAGTGTTTGCTGTGTTGTGTTCCAACATTTTATGAATCACTAGTGTTTTGCCCAGTTTCAGTATGTCTTTGTGTGGGATCGTAACAAGATTGTATCATCAGCCATGCTAAATCCTTTTTGAGGAAAGGATAAAGCTTTTCTGAAAGGACTAGTAATTTTAAGTCCCCTTTAGTTATCCAAGAATAAGTAACAAAACAGAATCAAATCAATTGAAATTAAGAAACATTCTTCCTGCTAGCATCCTTGCAACCATTAAGGAAAGACATAATTCACTCTTCTTTTTCCTACTTCAAACCAAATTCTACTTTCTTACATTCACTTTCAGACAGGTGGGAATGTGTAAGTCTCATTGGATTGCTGTGCTACTGCTTTATAATGTATTAACATGGAAGATAAAGTCAGAGAAGATTCTGCAGAGCTCATGACCAGCCAAATTCAGGGCAAAAAATAGAATGGGAATCTGTTCCTTCTGCAGAAATTTTCTGATGAGACTAGATTCTTGAAGAAGCTGGGAGGAGAAATAAGAAGAGAGTGCGAAGTTGTCACCCACTTTCGTCTCTGGCATTATTTCTGAGTTTTGGTTTCTGCTTTTGTTTTGTGTTTTAAATGGACATATAAATTCAGTTTGCTACTGGTGTCTGTAAAAAGGCCTTGCAGAAAATCAAAACAAGTACTCTATCCTTTGTTTGCTGAATGGTTTCAATCACAGCATATGTCAAAATACCGCCTTGCAAGGCTTGCAAGCTCAGCAAGATTTAGATATTACACATTATCCCTGGCTTGCAAATCTTTACTATTATTGTTTTTAGCTATTTTTGTTGTTGTCGTTGTTGTTATTTTTCCCCTCCTATAGTTTCTTTTTTTCCCAGACCTCCTGCTGAGAAGGTGACAGATCACCTATGTACATAGCAGCAGCACTATGTGGAAGAGCTTTGCCCATGGGAGGCTGCAAAGATTCTGTCAGATACACCCTGTCACACAGTGGGATCCTCCATTTCCAAAATGTTGTTTTGACTAACTTCTCCCATTATGCATTTCAGAAATAATTAAACTTTTTGATAGAAGACCCAAGTTCAATCTCATTAGTTGCTCAGAGGAGAAAATATCACTTCTGTAATCTTTGTGAGGAAAGGCAATTTTCACTTTGTCATTACAAAAGAGTGATCAAGCTAAAAGATGAAGAAGAGTTACTAGTAAATGTAATAACTAAACTATGGTAACTCAGTTGTATTTGTTTTCAATTTAACTGAAAAATAAATTAAAACAAACAAACAAAAAAACCAACAACATGAAATGCCCTGAAAGACATTGTGCTTTTTTGTATACTATTATTAGCAATGAATATGATATGGCAGGAAGCATTCTCCATTCAGCTTTCTGAATTCTCGCAACCATCACAGGACATTTGCCAAATTAAATTCCTGAGAGAGAAAGAACAAATCCTGTACCACAAAAGTTAAAAACCTGTAATGAATTTTCCCCTATAGAGGTTAGAAATGCAGCTCTACACTTATTATCATTGTATGTTTTTTTGTATTGCTATAGGATCACTAATTTATGTTATTCTTTACTTTTTACCTCAGTAATGTCTTCTCAACTTTCATTTGGCTAGGCTAAATAAACCAAGGTCTTTCCACATCTACTTGCAGAGTAGCTTAAGCATTTCCCTAGTTAATCTTAGGAATCATCTCCTTCCACAGTAACTTTTAATGAATACCTTCTAGATCCTTACCAGTAACATTTAATCCACTTCATTCTTGGATAACATTGATCTGTATAACAGTGGTGACTAGTTGATCAATACCTAATGTCCTTCACAGAAAAAAGGGTGATCATGCTTTCAATAGTTCTTTTGGGGCTAGTATTATATAATTATCCAACAGCATAAGCTGTTCTTTAGAATTCTTTATTTATGTTCTGTTATCCTTTGCCAGGCTGTTGGCTTTTGTATTGCAAATGTGAGTATGTCATTAAAATTTGTATGACGTAGTCTCTTATGTCCTTCACCTTGTGGAAACACTTGACATGTGGCTGGGTAACACAGTGCCCCATGGCAAGTCTTGTATCCTTGTTTCAGGCTGTCCCCCCATTCTGTAGCCAGGACTCTCTGGACAGCTTTCACTTGTACTATGGAACTTCAACTCTTTTTTTCAGGTTCCCAGTTCTTGTAGAATTGCCCTTTTTGATTAAGAACTTTACTTTTCTATAGAAAGCAGTCTTCCTGAAAATGAGTTTTGACAGAATAGATGTAGGGCTGCAGCTGTCAACTCAAAATCTTTTTAAGAATTACCCTTATTTCCATCTTAATGCCAAATTTAACTCCATCTCAGTAAAACACATCCTGCATGTAGCACACCACAAGTCAATTAATTAATTTTTCATAGGTTCATTGGCATTCCTACTACATCGTATCTTGAGAGAGAAGGCACGAAGTTAACTCTTTCTTACCACTCTTTAGATGGGAAGCTGAAAGTAATTCCTTTGTAATTTTCATTATTCCTCAGGTTATAACTAACGTGTCAATAGCAGTGTTCTGCTGAAGTGCTTCAAGAGCTTATAACAAAAAGATGAAGTGTGGTTGAGGACAAGCATTGTTTTTCTAAGCCTACTCTTGATAATATTTATTTCATTGATTATGTCAGACCAAGAAATCAACTTGACTGTTGTTTAGACAGAAGAATGAATTTAGTTTTGCTGATTTTTCCAGAGGAATAAAAGACAGGAAGTGTTAAAGTAAAGGAAAAATGCAGCTGACAGCCTGTTAGCCTTTAATTTGTGTTTTTGTTTTCTCAAGTGAATAGCATAAAATTACTTCAACAAGTGTTTCTCCAAATTTCATGATGTAATAAGACAGCATATTGAATACTCTGCACGTTTCTATTTGTTAGGTCCCTTACTAATGCAAAACAATTGACTGCATGTTGTCACTCAATCTCAGTGACTGCTCAAGTGATGAAGAATTTTGTTGTTACTGTTCTCTATGTTTCATAGAAATACTAGTACCAAACTCATGGTTAAGTTTTTGGTTTGTTCCGTGGCATATATTCGGTTAAAACTGAGTTTTCATCTCATTTCTGAAGTTTAAAATAATTTTTTTTTCCATAAGCAAAATATTAAATGAACCTTTAGGGTATAATTTCTGATTATTTGGAATAGTTTAAGTATTTGTGGGACTGATGCAAAGTCTACTGGGAGTAATAAACTGACTCTCATGGATAGAAATGGAGACCCTGGCAACAATTAAATTGCATTAATTTTTGCAATTAATGCAATTAAATTAACAAATTTAATTAAACAAATTAAATTAAATAAACAATTAAATCTGGAATTCTCTAGACATGAGATGATTTCCAAGACCCATAATTTATAAAAGACTTCATTTTAACATTTCAAATATATGTAGTCTAAGTATACAAAATTAAGAGAAAAATCATAGTTACGCTAGCATTTGTAACCATATTTACATAAGATTGTTCTATTTCAAAAGGCATAATGGAGATCATATACTTTAAGTAATACTTCATTTATTAGACATACAGACATAAAAGCTTACAGAATTAAAGCAGAAAGAAACCAAAGCTAGGGTTTCATTTCTTAACACTAATTAATTTGTATTCATATTTCTAATTATGAGAAATAATTTTTGTTTTTGTTGTCTTATTATATATAAAATTAGTTCAAGTGAATCCAGGCACAGAGCTGTGCAACCCTTACCTTTGCTTAAAGCAATACATTTTATGATTTACCGAATATGGAGTGTTTGACAGAACACAGGTGTTAATGCAAAGAGCAAAAATCACTTTGTTTTTGGAGGAGGGCTTGATTTAGTCTCTCTTTCCCTCCTTTGGTTCGGGACATAAAGAAGTAGCAGGAGTCTGTCACCTTCTAACTTTTTTTTTTTCCTCTGGCAACCTTGTGTAGGGCTTAAACTGAGTTCTGACACAACTCATACGCAACAATTTGCATTAGGTTGTGTTTGTTTTCACCCTCAGAAAGTGTTCTCTAACGTTCAGCAAAAATGACGGAACACAAAATGGCCTGGATTGAGTCTGGAATCTTACTTTAATGTTTCACATATTAAACCTAATTAAGGGTTTTGGTAGAAATATCATTGTATTGGCTGTATTTTTATCTCTTAGCAATTTACCAAACTGAGATTAGCTTTTTGGAAGTAAAAAGTATTTGTAGAAATGTTAAAAACTTATTCGCTTTACTTTATATAGTTACTTGAAAAAATAAAAATGCAATGTTATTGAAAGGCAATTTCTTTCTTTTGCTCTTCTTTTGGATATTTTCATTAGTGCATCACATGGCAGAAAGAGAAGAAAAGGTTGTTTTTAATTTGCATCTGTTTCTTTTAAATTAAAATAATAAAAAAGCCTGTAATTTTTTCTTGATAGTGACATCATTCCAGAGCAAAAATTAAGTGGAGTTAATAATAGCAGCAAATGATTTCAAGAAACGAATCATGACTCAGAAACACAAAATATCGTGAGATCAAAGTCTCACAAGGACCTGGGAACCTCATGGTTCATTTAACCAGAAGAAAATTGATTCTCAGCGTGTTATGGGAGTGCAGCTCATAAACATTTTGAAAGCCAAAATGATTTCTCAGTGCGTGGAATTTTAACACCTAAACCTCCATTAAAATCTTTCTGCTGCTGGTGATGTCTGAATTAGGAATAAAGAGTATTTCTGAAAAGCAGAGGTTGAACAGGTGGGGAGTCAAAATATTAGCTAAAATATGAGTATTTCAGGTTTTACAGGTTTGGCCTTTAAAATGCAGTTTTAAAAATAATGAAAGTTTATTAGTTTCCAAATCAAGAAAGGCAAGATTAAATGCTTAGTGAGCCTGGTCTGCACTGCCATGCCACCAAGACTAAGTAAGGAAAGATTTCAAAGGGAAAACTCTGCTCAGATGAGAATATGATCTGTGAGGATTACAGATCTCTACAAGAGATCTTAATGAAGAACAGTGTCAGGCCTAGCCACGAAATCTGTAAGAATAATCTATTCATAAAGAGGTCATGCAGTAGAATATCTGTAAGAAGGTTTTTCTGACTCTTGCTCAATATATACAGACAGAAAAGGGAAATTATTACATAAAATACTTCAGGTACAGAAGGTTCAAGTATAGAAATTGCCAGATATAGATATAGATGAAAGAACATCACTATACTCAAAAGGACAAATTTTAAGCTGAGATTGTTGATACTTTATTTATCAATAGCTTTTGGGGATTTTTTTTTTGCTGTTTTTTTTTTTTTTGTTTGTTGTTAAAAACAACTTTTGTTTTATCGTAATCTCTTCAGGAGAATATATAAATTTTATTAAATGCCTAAGAGGAGCAGTATACTTGTTAGTGCTAGAACAGGTATTTCTACTAAATCTTGTGTGTTGACATTATTTTACATGGACTTCAGCATAGCAGAGAAAATAAATTTTCTGCAATCTGATTATTTATATTAACATTGCCTCTCTCAGTGGAATACACTTTTGAAAGTGTTGAAAAGTTAATTAGTGTTGCAAATGGCACAACCAAGCCTAAATAATGTGAATAGTTAATGTTAAAAATAGGGTGTTTTGTTTTTTTTTTTTTTTTTTTTTTTTTTTTTTTTGTTAACTGAAATATAGCCTCGTGTTTATAAACTCAGGAACCAAAACAACTTGTCAGTTTCTCAATCCCAAAGACAAAAATACTACAAGGTTTTAGAAGATCATAAAATAATTCATCTACAGAAACAATTGGCTGCTTTTTACAACAGTACCCAAATGCCTCTTTAAGCAAGGAATAAGAATTATGAAAGCAAGCTCCCTTACGCATATTGGGTCTCTTTCACATTGCCCATATTACTGCTGCAATTTTCTGCTTTTTATGCCTTCAAGATTACTGTTTCGTCTGTACATAACAGAAGTTGACAGTAATGGGAAATACATGTAAATTCTTTTGAGCTCTACCTGCAAGTTTACAGTGGCTCTCTTTTTACTGACCTTAGTTGGAATTGGATAGATAAGCTAACGTTGGCAAGACAAAGATATTCCTTTAATTAAAAATAAAATATGTAGAAGTATGTTGCTCAGTACTCGAAGAGAGTTGCTCAACTTTTAACCAGTTAGATGAACCAGGAAGAACAGGAATCAACTCAGCAATTATAGTCAGAAGATTTCTACGACAGTGGTGAACTTGTTCTATACCTGGTCAGATGTAATGCCAGTTCCCTGCCTTTCAGGCAGCCATGTCCCTGAATATCTCCCCATAGGAAAGAGCCATGCTGTGTTTGAGGAGAGCACAGCAGACACAGGCCAGTGAATTGCCTGAGTGGCATACAAATAGCCTGCTTAGGGTAGGAAATACACAAAAAATAAAAGCTGCTAGTGGAAGTATGAGGTTGCTCTGCTTTCTTAAGTGTGCAAACATGTTGAATACGAATTGTAATATGTCATCTTCACTGTATTCATTTGAAAAAAAAAAAAAGTTATAAAACCTGGTTTGTCTGAAACAAACCTGTAATCATCAGTGCGTTAAATACACCACACTTTACTAACAAGGATGTTAAAAGTAACACTCATTTCACGAGTCCATCAATTAACTCTGAATAACGTGTTCAAATGTTTTATGATTTTCTTATTGCCTGAGAAGTTATAGAGGAAGCAGTAACATTTTCTGAAATATGGTGCTTCAAATAAGATGAAGTATTTATCTGCATAAGAGCTCAACCTGAATAGTCTTATTTGAATGAAGTCAAGTAACTTTGCCTTAGTGACACCAGTACTTCAGCTGAATTTTCTCAGTTGATGGCATGCTCCTGAATATTGTGTTTCATTCATACTGTTTAAAAATGAAAGTTTGCATACTTTTGCTGCAACAGTATTGTGCGATCAAGTGTATGGTAAGCTGCTTACAATTACCTACACTGTAAATGATAAATATTATTATTGCAAATATATGCCTAGATTTCTTTACAAAGCAAAATGTATTATACATAAAATTAATTATTTATTATGTATATTTCATGTTAGCAGTGAGGACATATCTTCTTAAAATACCCTTAAGAATTATTATTCTTTATTTTTTCAGCTGGATGCTAATTTGCTTGACTAAGATCTCTTCAGATGTTGGCAGATAAATGTTTAATCGTGCTTTAATTTAGGTCTGATATTCAGTAACAAAATACCAAAACAAAATACTGACTTGATATCAGATCACATAAGCAGTTATTGTATAGCTAAGGAAACTTTATCTATAAACCAAACAATCCCTATATTCTTTTTTCCTTACGTTATTCCATAAAATTCAAACAATCTTAAAAGGTAAATCTTTCTCCAAATGCAGATCTGTGCTGTGCTTTCAGCAGGTCTGGAAGCCAACACAGGGTCAATCTTTTAATTCTGACTTTTAAATAGACCTGAGACTAATACTTGTTATAAGTTAGCACAAGAAATAATAAGTGATAACCATCAGAGAAAAGGCAATGAGGAAAAGAATGAGATGTGCATTTCTTCAGGTAAAAGTCAGAAGAAATAGCCTAATTCCAAAGCATCCAAAAAACCACCATTTTATTCTTATCTATATCATGATAAAGTTATAGTCAGTAACTTTTAAAAGCTAAAGTAATTTTTGTAATAGCAACTAATACCATGCTACTGACTCTGTCCATATAGAGAATCCATTTAGAGATACTTCAAGTGTCCCTTGAAACAGCTATCCTAATGGGTTAATTCCATAATATTAAAAAAAAAAAAAAAAAAAAAAAAAAAAAAAACTTTGCATTTCATTTTGAATATCTATGTTCTTATTACATTTTAAATGACCTTGCTTAGCATCCACATCACTGTCAGTATTTGCATACATCTGATATTATTGCATCATGTTAATTTTCTTTTTCATGCCTATATAGCATTGCTCTCATTTCATGGTTGGATTTCATCAGTGGTCCTAATGCCTTTCAGCTGCTCACTACCCTAGTACTCTTGCACAGAGCAAGTGACGTTCTGAGAAACTCTTCGCAAATCAATTTGGAAAAGCTCCTCTTTGCCTGCCATTTATACTTGTATTCTTGCAGTAAGGTTTTATCTGAAGAAACAGGTCAAAATACTTTCAGTTCTAAGAAAGAGGACTATCACACTTCAGGAAACTCTGAGGCAGTTTCTGTTCAGTTTTTATTGTGGGGGAAGGAAAATAAACCAGTATGTATACGTAATGTAATCGATGAAGTCAAAATAGTGGACACCATGAAATATTTCACTGATTTGAGATAATATGGCTTGCCTGTGCAGGCAAGTTAGTGAAAATTAATGAGTATAAATAAGAGCATAAATTTACAGAGTTCTCAATACTCAGCACTGTCTGCCTGTCTGGCTTGAAAATTCTACTCCAGGCATGTTCTTCATGAAGCCATTTACTCCTCTTGCAAAGTAATGCATAATACTCCATGGGCAGGGAGCACTGAGTGCATGCAGGTGAAGTTAATAAGAAGTGATGACTGTGCTATAAATTTACATCCTAGATTGTTGCAAATGTTCTTCTCTGTGTAGCAAAGTCCTTAGAGGGACAGCATGATTGTCCATTATCATCCATAGCTGCGAAATATGCTAAAGAATGTCATTCAAAAGTTCTATATGCAGAGTTTAAGTTAATTAGATACAAAGCAAAGAAAGTGACTGCTTTGGAAAGAGAGCATGATGAGTGACCTTTCTAAGTGGAAACAAAATTGTTTAATTGAATGTTTCAGTAAAGGTTTTTTTTTCCTGTCAAATCACAGGAATTATAGAGCAGTTTCAGAGAGCTAGAGAGTACGTGGATGGAATGTCATTTCCTGAACTTTAGAAAATCTAGTTCTGTTCTTGTCTGTCAGAAAACAGCAGAAACAGGTTGGGAGTGTGAGAGTGAGGTTTGTTTATTAGTTTTTCTGCTCCTATATTTTAAGGAGTTTTTTTATTTATGTGTTTCTACATTCGGTTCAGATGGGGTAAGTATTTAAAAGAAAAAGTGCATCTGAATGGTTTTAAATATAGGCAGAGGGTAGTATAGGTAAGGTAAAGGAAAATAGTTAACTGCTTCAGGAATCTGAGGGCTTTCTCCTGGATTTTTCTTGTAAATGTGCTTTGCTCTGTGTCAGACAGGTAGATGTTTGCCCATTGCCGGCAGATAAAAGGGACAGAGACAAAATTATTCCACTTGTTCTGCCTGTTCCATGTTGTACACATTACTGATAGTCACAAAATATACTTTTATCCCTTTTCCCAACATAATTTGAGTCACAAAGCTTTGCTTCTTTACACAACAGGCTTTTGAGTACATCTTGCAAATGTCTCTGAGCACACAGATGAACCGAAGTAAAGCTTTGCTGGCTTCCTTGAGTACTTCTCTGTGGAGCATCAGTAGCAGGCTGTGCCTAAGGCACAGTATCTGGGCACACATACATGGGAAATTTTCCTGTGACACTAAACTGATTCTCTACCAATTCTGTTGGGGAGTGTTGTGGAGAAAAGGCAGAATACTGAACTTATTGCCACATTTTGTTTTGCATTTCAGTGGAATTATGTATTAGTAAGTATTCTATAGTGCAGGCCTTACATTTTGAAAAATATATGAAAAAATCTGCTTTTAGACATTGAAAATCTTTATCGCTTTCTTCTCAAAGAGTTTAATTTGCATCATTATTCGGTATTTCATTTAAAGAGCAGAACTGCCATACGTAGCACATAATTCTTTTTTTTTTTTAACCTAATCCTAACTGTTTTTTCCTACTAAGCAATAAGTGACTTTCTTTGTCTTTCTCTGGATGTCTCAATGTTACTTTTGTATGACTTCAGTCAGCTAGTGCACATAGCAACCCATTTTTTCTCCTGCTATCATAGGAACTGCTTACCTTAACTCTTGGTTCTACTTTTTTCATTGTATGTAGTTTTGTGTTGTCAGCAAGTTTAAGCTTTTTCAAGCTGAATTGTCTGTTCAGGTGATTTATGAAGATTATAAAAAAAGCCCTAAATACTCTAAGATATTCCATCTATGACACAATTCCTCATAATAAGATTATGGTTCTTTTATCCACCTGCATAAGGTCTTAGATCTTCTCTGGTGCTAAAGTGTGTGTTTTTTAAGCTTATCTGGAACATGTTTTTTTTTTGCACTGAGGAGGAAACTGATCACTGAAGTAATATTTTATATTATGATGTGTTCCATCTGTGCTGAATATGCATCCGTAGATTACCTGCTCACTCACCTCCATTGAAGTGTGGTAGTCTTTGGAGACTCCTACAAATGATATCTAACCTTTTTTCACCCATTTTGTGCTGCAAAGGCTGGATAGCTGATAACACATAAATAGTGTGTGAATAAATCATTTTAGCTGTTGCTCATTACCTGACTGGTGAGTGAATAAAGCATGTGGTCAGATCGTCATCTTATATTGAGAAGTAGAATCCCAGTGAGAGCTCTTTAGGGAAAATGTTATTTCTTAATGGTATGATAACTCGTTCACAAGTAAACTGCTACCTGAATTCTGTTTCACAACTCCCTGCTCCTGGAGAGATTTTTGCTGACAAAATGATCATTCTTGCCACTTCCAGTTCTCCCTCCTCTTACAAAGGGATGGGCAAAAAACACTGGATGCAAACTTTGCTTACTGTTTTGATTTCAGCACTGCAATTCTAAACCAAACTTTGTCCTTTTGTTCATTTTTTGTAGCATAATGAACATTATGCACCATTAACATGATTTGCAATATGCTTCTTGTTTCTGTTGTCATTTAAAATTAGGTATCTTGGGAGCATAACCAAGACTGAGCCATGAGCTCACTGAATGTGCTGATTGTTGCAAATGGTGTCTCAATTTGCTTCTACTTCTGGAGTTCAGAGCAAGAAGAGGGATAAATATGGTACAAATACTTCTCAGTTATGTGAATAAAATGTAGTAATATAGAGCTACCACCACTAGATTAAAAATGAATTTGCTCTAGTAATTAAAACATCCTCTGTGGAGTCCTGGATGTGCCACTTCAGGCACTTTACAGCACAACTTGCTTATAATTATTCATCTCTGGGCTGTGCTACGGAATCCAGGTGTGAGGTATTAGGTGAAGAGGTGATCATTTTGTTTCATATCCTACTTCATATATGAAGCCAAAGCCTTTTGATGCACTCAGAGTGTTTCAAGTGAAATAAATAAATAAATAAATAAATGGTCAAGTTAGAAAGTGACTAATGTGAGAAGATTGTCTAAAAAGTAGAGCCACTTTATAGCTGTCACCTTGAAAGAACAGTAATTATAAATCTTTCTTATCAATTAGAAAATAAAAAAGTGTATGTTTGTTAAATTATATCTTCTGTTTCTTGCTAGACATATAGGTCAATAACAAAGGAATACAACCATATAAACCACAGTAATATAAAAGCAAATGCAATTTTGATGGAAGTAATTTTGTATCAAGAAGAATGATACCTTAAAATTCTGATTAAGCTAATTAGAGCTTTCAAATATGGATTAAATTAGATACAATAATTATATAGTAAGTGTTAATTGAGTCCTGTGCTATTGTAACATAAAACATAATCTAAATTTAGAAGTTTTTAAAAAAAACAATTCTTTAAAAAAAAATTCTAATTATCATAAAATAGTTGTAACTTCACATAATATACTTCAGCACTTCCTTCCTCAAGCACAGATGGCCAAAACTTTTATACTAATCCTTCTGAGCTGGGAGTTGAGATATTTATCCGAACTGCACATACCTTGTTACTGCTCTTCCAAGATGCTTTGCAGCAGAATTTTTCTAAATTCTTAGCAGTCCATAGTGATAAAATCCTCAGTACTCCTCAGAGATAGCACAACTTCATGTATTACCATTGCTGCAGAGCTCAACTACTTATTTACTTTTAAAATGGAAGAAAGTTTGATGACTTTCAAATATGTAAAAACTGGAAACAATAATTTCTTGCCCAGTTAATGTGAATTTCTACAATAAGTTAGGAGATCTCTTGTACGAAGTAATAGTCCCCAGAGTATTATAATCTGGGATTGACCATTGATTATCAGAGCATGAGGAAGATCAATGAATGGAGAATATGAATGAGGAAGATAAACATTTGTCTCTTCACTTAGCACTTCCAAAATTCATGAACTTCCCCTCCTTCTTCTGTTTTGAATTTTGTTGATGAGTTCATGAATCAGCTGGGAGTCAGCAAAACATTAGCATTAATGAGTTCATTTCCACACAAATTGGCTCATTATCATGCTGACTTCCAGTGTTTTGTGACAGTCATGAACTCAGTCCTCCTGCAAGGAGGTCTCACTCAAAATAATGAGGAGAAAAAGAGATATTAAAACAAAGAGGCATAAAAACGTATCAGTTCATTGATGCAACAAATCCTGTGGTGTCTCTATAGTTGGTTTTAGAAAACTCCCAAGTACAGTATGTGCTTATTTCATTTGTCAAAATGCACTCATTCTGCCTAGTAGTTTGTGAAAACTAATATATAGAATCTAACTTTGCAAATTACATGAACGAGATCTAATTTCAATTTTGTAGGAATATATTTGACCCTAATTATTATAATTTGATGGAAGTACACTCAAATGAATTAAACATTGTGGGAAAAAATATTTTTTGTAGTTCTCAAACAACCTTCCAACAGTTCTCTCATTATCTGATGCATATTACTCCAGAATATTTGCTGTTTTACATAATGCCATAATATATATTAGTGCCATAGCTATCAGATTAATGATACTACTGGTCATTCAGGCTTTCTCAGAAATAATATGTGAAAGTCAAACTGCTGGGTAATCTCTTTCGATTGAGATATTACACTCATTTCCCTTCAGACCACTGATTTGGTCTTTAATCCATTTGTATTTCATTGCAATTATGCCCAGCAGGCTTATGAGCTGTATTATGGTCCTAGACCTGCAGGTTTATTTTGTCCTATGAGCTCTGATAGGATGAAGTAAGTATGTTTTATTCCATCATCCCAATTGGTTCCTTAATGCAGATGCAGAATAGTCATCCCATTTCATTATATTTTCCCTTCACATCAGTTCTTGAAATGTATGAATTATCCTCTGACCTGAGATTGCTGCTGTCTCTTTATATCCTTTACCTTCACTCTAGGTCAGGCCTGTGGGTACACGTAGTTCTTTTTTCCAAGGCATTAAACTATCACAAGATTTCTTCTGGCTAATCAGATTTGCATTAATTACCACTAGCTTTGACCACAGCAGTGCAACTGCACTTCAGTAACTTTGAAAAATCTGTGTCAGTAATATATATCACATGTTAATGTAATATTCTTTGACATTTCTGTCCTTCCAAAGTCTTTTGTCACAATGTAATAAATCCATGTTCTCTTGTACTTATATATCCACTATATATTTTTCTCTGAGTGAAGTTCTGTGACTTCTGTTACACAAGATGTCAAACTGAATAGAACACTGTGGCCTTTTCTGTTCTTTAAATCTGTAGTTAATAATATTATGTCAGTTTTAGACTCCAAACACTTAACAAGTACACATGGAAATAAATAAGTGATGCTGTACTCATTGCCATATTTCATTGTTGGTGAGCAGTCAGTCTTCTGTTGTGGAATCTTATGTTAGTCCCCAAACTGTCTGTTTCTGGTTTGCTGCCAATTACTCCAGTGTCTGAAACATGAATGTTTAATAAATGAGAAAAACTAAATGTATTTCAAATTATATCCTGTCAGTTAAAAACAGTGCACTCAAACTTCTACAGTTTTGTAATTGAAAAAAAAAGATCAAATATTAAATTTTTAAAGTAATCATACAAACTTAATAATGGATGTTGGAGTTGTGTCATTTAAATTAAAAGATTTTCAAATACTTGTTTAAAAAGATTTTCCATTTTCATTTTTTGTTTCCTTTCTCCTTCGGAAATTCATATTCTGGTTTTGTCTTCTTGAGTGATTGAAGATTTCTTCTCAGTTGATACACCCTGTGTGATGTCGTGGCTTATATTTGTAATAACCCCTCTTATAAAAGTTGAGAGGAATTTGGTCCAAGCACTCTTTTGCTCTTTTGTCAAAGGATTTTCCATTTAGTTGTACTGCAAGCTAAAATACTTTTCTGACTAAAACTAAGACTCACCACTTCCCTGAAGTGTTCTATGATGTAGGCATGGACTCTTGCATATTCACATACAATTTGCAACTTCAGTAGCCCAGCCATAAAGAACAAAATTAGGCAATAAAAAGAGATTCTCCACAATTTGACTGGTAAGCAGACATGCACAATTTACATTCTTATTTGGGTAACTTGCAAGGGCTTCCAATTTCTTACTGAATAGGTAGGGAACTTCTAGTTACACAAACTTTTGGTTCTGTATCTAAATAAATACAAATAAGTGACTAATTCAAGTGAATATTTTGAAAAAAATAATTGTTAATAATCTCTATATACAAAACATTATCAACATGATGTTATAATATATTGCTAACATAATATGTAAGCTAGAACAATGTTAAAATGTAACAGGTAAGCATTCATGTCTGTGCACATACTTACAATGATCTGCCTTATATACAACTTTTAGAGCATTACTACAGTTTCCCACTTATTAGTGAAGAGAAAAAAGGAAATGTTATACTTAGTAATTGATTTAAGTTTTGCAATTTGGAGACAAAGAATACTGTATTGATTTATTAGAAAGAGATCTCTGAAGAGGACTCTTCCACGAATGTGACCTCAGTTCATCATATATCAAGCCATTCAGGAAAAGCAACAGCAGTAATGCACAAATCCATCCTGGAATTTTCTTTGAGCAGAATGATTGATAATTTTAAACAATACTCTTACTGTAAGAAGAAGTTGAAAAATATGAAGGATATTATCAGATAAAAGCCGTTTTATTTTCAATAACAAACTGCCATAAATTACCTTTCTGACATTATTACCAGAACTCATGTAACGGATAAAAGATGTCAGTGTATAAATTGGCCAAATAATTAATATGATTCTGCTTTGTGAATGAAAATAAATAAACAAATAAATGATATTATGCAGTATCATAGCTTATAGAATCATAGAAGGATCTCTAAGGAAGGGACCGAAGAAATCATCTAGTTCCAACCCCTCTGCTATAAGCAGAGACACCTCCCACTAGACCAGGTTGCTCAAAACCCCATTCAGCCCCTTGCTTTGAACACTTCCAGGAATGGGGCATCCACAGCCTCTCTGGGCAACATGTTTCAGTGTCCTACCACCTTTACAGTAAAGAATTTCCTCCAAATATCCAGTCTAAGTTTGTAATATCTACTCTAGTTCAAGGGTAAAACTAGATTTTGCAATAATAATTATGGCTATGTATAATATTCTTTAAAATATCAAGAAAAAATATTAGTGCAATTCATATAATAGTAATAGAGCCTGCCCAGTTCCTACAGAAACGTGATGTTTGCTTCAGATATTTAAATTGCAAAGCAGTGTATACCCATTTACAACTTCTGTTGACATACTAAACTGGGAAGTGTCCACCTGCATACACCACATCACAGGATACTGTGATTGTAGGAAGACACACGCCAACTCTCAACAGCAGATAAGTTGCATTTGGCAGCATGCAGTGCAGTCATAGTCAACTCAGCAGGGCACAGGATGCAGACCCTTGCTTTGCGGAGCCCTCTTGGCCAGCTCTTGTGGTGCTGTGATTTCTGACAGGGAAGTGGCATGCCTGTTTCTTGTGTTGAAGTGCACACAAGTCAACTGACACCTGGGAAACTCTAGTCTTACAGTTTTAATACAGTCTAAGCTAGAAAATGCTCAGAGCTCAAACTCATATGCATTTGACCATACACCTGGAAATTTTACAGTTATTATAAATTAACAGTTCCAGTCTGTGGCATTTGTCCAAAACCAGCTACCTCCAAAATGGATTTGGAGGTGAAATGTTTTGAGGGAGTTTTAGGGAAGATAATCATTGGTGATGCATTCTGGAGTGCTGCTGCTTGGTCATCACTGTGCAGTATAGCTGTACTTCATCTCTAAAGACATAGTGTGCTGATCACCCTTTCTCTAGGTTTGAGGAATGCATGAAGTAGAAGAGAATTTTGATAGCGTTGTCTCATGTTTCTGAGGAATTCAACCCCTACATATTTAGAATAATAAGTTACCATATTTTCTTAAGAGGTCTTCATAGAGAAACATTTGCTTTTAAATTAGAATAAACCTGCACAGATTCTGAAACTATTGCAAAAAGAATGTCATTCCTGATTTTTCAGAAAGAAGGCTTCTGCTCTTGTGAAGCCCAGGCTCTTGGCATTGTTGTTATGCTTTGTAAGCAACAACAGGAAGCACAGTGAGCAAGCACTGCTCTTCAGCAAGTGTGAGCTCTGCAGTGTTATAACGCAAATTGAGCCGAAGAGCCCAAAGCCTTGAAGGGAAAATGTCGTAACAAATAAGCTGCTCATCTCACAGGACAGAGCAGCAGTGAGAAAGTGAAAATAGCTCCTATAAATGTAGAACAGGAGACTTGAAACAGTGAGACCAATTAATTTCAGAAGGAAACTGTCGACATTTTAGAAATAATTAGGATGAAAATTATTGGAAAGGCAGAAAAATATGCAAAAGGGGAAACAAAAGGGAAAATCTGTTGAATTAAAAGAGAATGCAAGCAGAAGAATTATAGTGAAAAAATGCTTTGGAAACTCGTTAAGGCATTTTTCATCCCAAATGATAAAACATTCAATTTAGTATCAGCTTATACAGACTTAAAGTTGAAAAAAGAAAAATGAGCAAACAAATAACAACAAAAAATAAAAAACTACAACAAACACAGATAATGCCATCAACAGTGTATTCAAAGACAAATAAATTAAGTCCTGAAAATATAGAGGAGATGCTGAAGTATATTCTGTTAATTTTAGAGATCTATGGGTTCATAAAATAATCATATGCTATGAACAGTGAAACCTAAAATAAGCAACCAATAAGTGGAAAGGAAGAGTGTTTGTGTGTGTGTGCATGCAAGCATCCATATATGAGGGACAAATCAGAAATGGTAAAAGTACTCAGATATATCTATCACAAGACTATCATTGCCCCCATACATAGAAAGAGGTATCAACCATGTGTTTTGGATTTAAGGAGTGTCCTCCTTAAAACTGTTTCCTCTGTAGACCCGAAGGGCTGATTTCCAGCCCATTCTAATAGCTATGACAGTGTGACAGTGTGTAAGAATCCTCTAAATGTACAGGTCAGTACTTCTTCTGGGAAAGTTGAAGGATGTTGAAAGAAGTTCTCTGAGTGTGGGAATGAGTTTGGACAAGTCTTTGCTCTCAGGCTTACTACAGCTCTCAGCTTCAGTTTTTACCTTTGGAAAGGCTTCAGGGAGCTTACAGGCTTGTAATAGGCAGTGTTCTATTGATCCTTCACATGGTGAATGAGCAATAAATTTGAAACAGTGATTTGAAAACTGCAAAATACAGCTGTGTGCAAGGGTTTGTGTGGGATGTTGATCTCCACGCTCCTCGCTCCTGTGACGATGACATTTCTAGTTTTATGTCACAGCCTTGTGTTTATACTCCTTTTTCTTTCTGTTTTTTTTTTTTTTTTTTTTTTTTTTTTTTTTCCCAGTTCTCTTCTAGTCTTATCCAAGTAATTCTTTGTTTTGTTTTCCTATTTGGAAATATCACACAACATTCTTGCTCTAATATGTGTTGTTCTACTGTCGTCTCCTTATAGCCTCACTTCTTGAGTGAGACACTTGAGGAGTAGTGCTTTTTCAGGCATGTATTGAATGTTTAGTGAGACCAAACTGAAATGGAATTACTTTCCCATGCAATATATAACAAGTTCTAAAAGAAATATGGATGGCAGTATTACAGGAGAACAGGTCCAAACAGAGAACTTAAAGGAAATTCAGTGAGAAGTTTAGCCTCTGTACATATTGTCTGACTATCATAATGGTGATGGTAGCATCTTTTGTGAATGTTTGTAGTACTCCCTATCAGACAGTCCCTTCGATGTCTTCCAGACAACTGATTGACATAAGAGTGGAAGACTCTCTGACATTAACAGGGAGACTCATTTAGCTAGAGGTAATTGATTTAAATTGCATGATAGAATTTCTTTTCACAGTCCCTAGCAGTGCAGAAAGTACTTACAGTCCATTCACAGAGACAATGAGATTCAGGGGGAAGAATAAATAGCATTCTTCAATCCCTGCCTCACAGTGCAGCAGAGAATGAAGCTCTTTGCTAAGGATCCAAAGCATTTTTTTTTAACAAACAAATGAAGAAATCCCATCCTTCGATGAATTCTCTTTCTGCAAAAAAGTCAGGAAAATAATTTTGTTGTATTTTTTTTTTGTTTTTCTCTCTAAGCTTTAATTCATATCTGAACAGATAAATTGTTTGTCCTTCCTACCTATTCTCTCTGACCCCTGGAATCAGGGGTATCTAAACAGATAATGCAATTTCATGTCTGTTAGTTTTTAATCCATCTTCTGAAGTGTCACATAGCGTTTTTCAATTGGAGCCAACATATAGATTTCTCTTAATCAACTTTCATCCACTGGAAGTGCAACAGGCAACTCCCTCTCTCCATCCTACTTCCTATCTGTAGCTGGTAGACTTCAGTGAAACCTGCAGTTGTAGGTTTAGTTTGTTAAAATGTGACAGATGCTGTCAGCTTCTAGGTCTATATGTGTTAATAAAAACTTAATAAAATAAATACAGTGACTTAGCAAGAGGTGATGGACAATTCATTTTCACATTCACAAAGTCCTTTTCAAGGACTGGACCAGGAGAAGACTCAGTGAACATTCTCCTTCTGCAAGATGAAGGTGACAAGAATGTGGGTTAACGGGGATCAAACGTGTATCATAGTTTTATGATTTTTGGTTTTCGGTATTCCACATCATAGCCCACATCCTCTGCCCCACTAGTCACTGAACTGGGCTGAACCAGCCTGTAAACCATTGACAATGTGGCTGGTCTTGCAGAGTGTTTTCCAAATGGAGACCTCCACCTGTCAAGGTAGAGCAGAAAGGAAGGTCATGTGGCTTGGCCATGAGGCCTTTGCCACATGACTCTGAAGGACATGCAGGGCAGGCACAGGAGGAATGACAGAAAGTCTCTGGCTCTTGGTGTGGAGCCTGGGATGTGAGTGGCCACTTTCTTTTTGTGCACAGCACAGCTTCCCTAATCAGTGGCAGGTTTCTTGCTTCCCAACATTGTCTTATGTCTCTGGTATATTTCTAGGACCTCGTGGAGCTCTTCTCACCCTGGAATTTGTTTTGCCCCTTCGTCATGGTCCTTGCATGTGTTACTGCAGATGCCTGTCACTAGGCAAGATGCATCTTGCTCCTGGATACCCTTTCTGACCTCCCTCAGTGCATGACTCTGCCTTCTGAGGCAGATCTCATCTTAGATTCCTAGCTAAGGTGTTCCTGAAGCAAAGGGCAGTGCTTCTGAGCTTGTATGAGACATACAGGCGGGATGTCTTTGCCTGGCACATTCCTTATAATGGAAGTCAGCACTCAGAATCCTGGTCAAAGTACCTGCACACAGCTTTTTGCTTGATATCTAAATTGCTTCTTTCCTATAATCTCAAAATAAGGATAGGCTTTGTCTCTTTGTGGTCTCGCGTTTCTTACTCAGTGATCTGGATTCAAGCCAGGGTTTGCATTGGCAACCCTCAGCAGTCTCCCTGAGACTACATCATCCTTCCCCCCTCATCCTCCCCCTTATTCTGCTGTCTGTCTCTCTAATAAAAATCCTGAAATGCGCCATTGATTGTTTTGGATAACTTCCAGATACTGAATTTTCAAGTGCTCTATAGTGTATCAAGGACTTGACTTTGTAGGAAAATTGAAAGTGCTCTACCATCCAGCACATTCCAGCTCATACTTATGAGCCCAGAAATAAAAACACAAAATTCCAAGTCACTTGGTGCAAACAGCAAAACCAATTTTGGTACTCAGTTACCTGTTGAAGATATGAGCAGATGAAATTAGTATTACAGCTAAGAATGCCAATTAATAAAGTGAAATAAATGGAGTAAAAATTAAAATATTGGAAGAAAAGCAATATATTTTTCCCATTTCCTTCATCCAAGCCTTTATCCTCCTACTGCATTATTGTATTGTCAAACTGTTTGAGCTTGACTTGTAAAGGTCATCTAGTCCAACTCCACTGCAATGAACAGGGACATCAGCAGATGAGAGAATACTATGTACTATGTACTGTCAGACTTGACTAGAATTTGGACCTTCATATTAATAGAATAAGAAGAAGTTGAAGATTTACCTGCAAGCCATAGACAACAGCCTGCACAGCTATCAGATTTAAAGGACCTAACTTAGAGCTTCTCCTGCAGCAACAACTTTCAAGATTACCAATGGCCAAATGAGTAGGTTGCTGTAGAATGAGCTCATTTTAAGCATGTGTTTAATGGCTGTTTCAAGATTTTTTTTTTTTATTATCTCCTTGCTTTGGTCTCTCATGTTATATTATATGTATGCTTCTTTTGTTCTATTGAATGACCTTTTGTTTGAACTTTTGTCTTCTCTCAGGAGTACCTCTTCTATTCACCTCCTGGCCTCAGTTTGCCTCTGAGCATGGCAGCTTCTCTTCTGATTTCTGTTTGTAAACCTCAACTTTAAATTGCACACAAAGTAGCAAGAGCATGTGTGAATTCACCTGAATGTACAGACTTGAACTAATGATATTATGATGTTATATCATGGTCATCAAATATACCATAACTGAATTATGACAAACCTCTGCACTGCTTGGTTACTGATATAATTCAGTTCTCAACAAAATGGGTGCACCACATGATGCCTACATGTAGTGTATCCATTTACCACAAAGAGTTTGTCTGCAATAGGCAGCTATTTCCCTTAATGACTGGATCTTTTATTCAGAAAAGCAGCCTGCTTCCTGGAATCCCCAGAGTTTTTCAAACAATCTAATTAAATAGGTTCTGAATATCTGACTGTTCATACGAGGTGCTGTTCTCTGAAATAGCTGAATCCTTATTGCCTTGCATTTGTGTGTGATAATTCATCCTCCTCAAGCTCTGTATAAAGCTCCTGTTATTCCTGCTGATGTTTCCCTGGATTACTGTTTCAGACTGGTCTAGAAAATAGTTTGCAATGAGGTCATTCAAACAGAAATGTGAAAATGGCACGAGAAAAATCCCTGAGGAGCAGTGACCCTCAAAAAGAG
This sequence comes from Lagopus leucura, assembly GCF_019238085.1. Classification (NCBI taxonomy): domain Eukaryota; kingdom Metazoa; phylum Chordata; class Aves; order Galliformes; family Phasianidae; genus Lagopus; species Lagopus leucura. The sequence continues at coordinate 15,405,104 of NW_024962263.1, read as the reverse complement.
TTTGCTCTTTCTGTTACCCAGAGTCTGGGCAGATCTTCTGCTCTCTTTTACAGTTTCTGAATTTGAAGCAGCAGCTATGAATGCAGAGTCAGGCAGGCTGTTCACAGCTATGACATGCTTTGACCACCTTACTGCTTCTGTGTTGAGAAATTACACATTATAAAAGTAAATGTTTCTGTGTTAGATAAACCTCTATATCCAAAAATGGTACTGTGAAGCTGATCCTTGTCAAGAGTTTCTTCCAGTGAGAGTTTGAAGGGCAGCTGCAATGTGTTACCCCTCTGAACAACAGCAAGCACCCCAGGGAAATTCTGATTTCCCATGTATCTTCCAAATTCCCAGTTTTCCACTCAGCTTCATAGGAGAAAAAGACCCAGGTAGATCACTGCAGCAGGGTCATATCCATCTCATTAAACCTTTAAAGGAATAGGTATTATAGGAAGTCTTAACTAAAAAACAAAAACAAACAAACAAGAAAAAAAAAACCACACACACACACACACACAAAAAAAAAAAAAAAACTCTAAAAGATTAAAACTACACATATTCCAGACAGGCTCTGCACTTAGTATTTTGTCCTTGTTCAAACTTGTCTAGTATACTGTTTCATCCAAGTCTGCTAAATTATGACTACATGATCTTGGAGATCTTTTACAACCTCTGATGAATTTATTGCAAGATACAGTATCTTTCTGTGATATCTTTATAGCAAGATTGTAGTTGGGGAGGTATGGATAGGGCACTGTGTAGGAGCTACTCATCTTCATGGCGAAATATGACTGAACATTTTTTGAATATGACAGAGATTTTCAGTTTTCTTTATAATTATGTACTTACTTGCTTACATCTCTGTTAATTTAAGCCCATGAAACTGTATCTAAAGCAAATCATTTAATGTAGTCATTTGAGACAGAAAGTCAGGGAGGGGATTTTCTTTAGAAAGGAAGGAGACAATTATTTTTCAGTCTTACTACAGAAGAAATGCTTGAGTTTTAGTGATGACAAAAAATAAAAAACAAAAACAAAAACAAAAAACAAAACCACAGAGAAACATCTTTAAAAATGCACAAGCATTTTTTTTTTAAACATAAGAAGGAAAAAATACACTTTTACCAACAATGACAAAATATTACTAAAACTGTTAGTCAATTCATCACTGCAAATTTAAAATTCTGCACAGTCAGTTCTCTCTTAATTTTGTCCAAGTCTTTAAGCAATCTTGACATTTGGGTAATATTTCTTCACTTTGCTGGGGAAAAAAAAAAATCAGTGACAATTTTTCTTGCATTTTTTTCAGTCTTTTGTGTGTGTGTGTGTGTGTGTGTGTGTGTGTGTTGGCCCCTGGTTTCTTCTGAAGATGAGATACATTTCATGTGTTTTTTCTCTCTGGTGAATCAACAAAAACTGCTGCGATTTGTGCTGCTCTTGTAAGTCTTTCAGTCATTAATTCAGACACAAGAATCTGTGTAGAAGTGATACAAAGAAACACTTTCTCACTGCAAGCTTTGGAAACTTATTAGTTTATTATTATTATTATTATTATCATGATTATGATTATTATTATTACTACTACTATTACTATTAAATATTGTCTACCTGTTCAGAAGCAGCTGCTGAGTTTTATACCTCCATGATCTGCGTTTACACCGGGATTCTTTGCATAACTAAGTGTAAAACTGTGCCTTGATGAATGGAGGCATGAAAGTCTAGCTGCCCCTTTGATCATTCCTCCAGCTGTAAATACCTATTTTCTAATACTTCTTCTTTAAGAACTTCAGTAGTGTTCATGAAAATTCACTTTATCCAATTTATTTCTCACATCTAGATAAAAAGGTGAAAATTTATTTCATTTTCTCCCTTTTATAGTGCTGTCTGGTACCAACAACTAGCAATATTGACTATAATGGGTAACTGTAGGGAGAATAAAATACTACTAGAGCTGTACTTTGTTTCCAGACTTGATATAATCAAATCTGCAGAAATCCCTTCAGACATAAAGCAGAAAAATGGGACGTGGCTCGCCTGAATTCATCAGTTTACACTAGATGTATGAATTTAAGTTGGTTATATAGTATCCTAGTCAGCAGATAAATCTATCTTCAGAGGTACCACTTAAGTGCAAATAGAAAGAATGATTCTTTGGCTATATCAGTTTTTTTTTTTCCTCCATAGGAAGACTAGAGACTATCTTAGTGATACCTAACTTTTAAATTCAGATGAACTTCTTACTACCTTGGCAGCAAATACTGAAATCAGTACTTTTTGCAGGTTTTTTTCTTTCTCATATAAAAATTGACTTTCGTTTTCTCTAAGAAATGTGTGATATTGTCTGGATGCCAGTTATTTTTTAATCTATATCAAAAAAAGGGACATGTTAGATGGAAAATATTCACATGGCTTGTGTACAGCAGTGATTTACATTTGTATAAAGGCAAATAGCTGTAGAATTCTCACTACCACTTCTAGAACACAAAAGTTTGCACTCTTTTCTAATACTAAGCAAACACTAATAATAACAATGTTAGGTTGAAGTACGTCTGGTAAAGATATATAAAATATGTAATTACGAAGAGGATGTGCAACTTATTTAATAATATTTTTCTAAGAGCAGTCTTCAAAGAGGTGATGAGTATTTCATAATCCAAAATAACATCTAAGTGAAATTTGTAGCTTGGTTACACAGCTATCATTTTGACTGAAACAAAATAAATTCCTTATTTTAGATTTAATTCTACTTCAGTTTTCTCTGAAAGCAGCATGCAGCAATATCGATAACAAATCAAGTTGTAATAAAAAATACATGTACTTTCTCCATATCAACAAACTGAATATGTCAGCAATTTCAAAGCTCCCTCACATACTCTTATGCTGTCCCCAAATGTGAAAAACAATTGCAGTAAGTCTTCATATTTAAATATGCTGCTAGACTCCTCCACCTCTTTGAGGGTCAAGAAGTTTTTGTGCTAGATTTCCATCTGCTTTAATCATTTTCCAGCACTCAGGTCTATTAGAAAAAACTTTGAACTTGGCAGAACTAGTGAGGATGAAAACTTATTTCACCCAAATCTGTGGAAAATGTTACGTAAATTTTGCTGGTGAACAATTTCACTTCTGATTTTCAACAGACTGTGACTCGTATTTTAAGTGGAAAGAAATATTCATAGCTTAGTGAAATTTTGTACCACCTGGAAAACTGCCCTAGTCAGACCACAGTATGCCTTACTTTTTTAAAGATCAGCACTTGAAAACTCTGACATCGCTTTGTTTTTATTTTAATGACTTGTAAATTATATAGGCTTAAATCCAGAAATAGTTCCTGGAAGAGTTCTCTGAATGGCAGATGATCACTCCTCATCTGAGTGGAAAAACTGAAAGTGTTCCACTCTGCTGCCCCATGCAGCCGATCACTGAGCAAACACCAAGGTTGAGATTTGAGCTCCCTGGGAACACGGAAATTAAGTGTCAGGCAGTCACCTGTTAGAAACGTTTCTATGTAGATTTCAGTTCTGAGTTTAAGACTGTTTAATGCAGTGCATTACATACATATTCAGTGATTACTGATATGAGAAAGCCAAACTCATAAAGCACAATTCCTAATGTGGAGCTTCAGTTTTTTTCTTAATTCTAATGGTGAAAAAGTGTTGTAACATACAAAAGTTGATTGGAGTAAAAAAGAAAATTTGAGTGAGAAAGACAAAACTGGATCAAAAATATGTACTTCTCAGCAACTTATCTCAATCTGTGAAATGAAGTAAATGAGACTAAAGAAAATTTTGTAGAAAAGTCTGAAATATTTGTTCTTATTTAGTTTATTTGGCTTGAAAACAAAATTAAGCCATCATAATTAAGACACACTCAAGTGAAATCACTTTCACTGAGTAAATGGATCATTTCATAAAATAGGCTGTCCACAGAGCTGCGGGTGCCCTATTTCTGGAGGTGCTCAAGGCTAGGTTAGATGGGCCTGGGCAGCCTGAGCTGGTGCATGACAACCCTGCCCACGGCTGGAAGCTGGAACTGGGTAGGCTTTAAGGTGCCTTCTGCAGAATTGCAGAACTGCTGAATTTATCTGACCTGTGTTAAATTTAAGAAGTTCAGATCATCATCTTCTGCATTCTTCCACATCCTAAACAGATGACATGACGCAGTTTTTAAGTAGTAACCAAAATGCTTGACTTCAAGTGATGTTACTGCTTCTTAGTCCATGAGCTACAGTAACAATAATTAAACAGACGTGTAAAATAACAGAAGTTCACATACTGGGGAAACAGGCTTGATAATGAGGAAAAACTGGGAGGCTTCATCAACTCCACATTTCTGCAGTTTGCTCCTTATACCGTGCAACACATCTGTTCCTCTAATTTTAGAATACCATGGAGATATAACAGCAAAATGTAATGTGCCCTACATCAGAAAAGATCCAAGCTGAAACACAGAAGTCATGTGTATCTTACATATTTATTCAACATTTAAGAATTTCAGAGCTGGCTAACAGAAGAATCAGTTTGGGTATCCAGTTGATAAGATGCATAAATAAGGAGACAGTCACAGCAAGAAAGGTGGATATTTTTCACAAATAATGCTCCTTTCATTAAATCCCTTCTGTAAAAGGATTTAATCACATTTAATGCATATATGTATACACACACACACACACATATAAACTACAGTTTCCCACAAAACACGTAACTCTTAAGCTTATAAAGGACCAATAAATTATATATTTCAAAATTTTCCATTTCAAGAGAAATAAATGCCTTTTGTAATAACACTTCTGTGCAATTTGAAGCTAGTTCTACAGTGTCCCTAGTTCCAAATGAGTGGATTTTTGATTTTCACATTTATTCACTGATAGATATAACGACATATGAATTGATTCATGTCTCCTATGAACCGGTTCACTGCCATGCAACTACCGCGATGATATCAGATGAAGGACAATTTGTACTGTGTTTGATAGCATTAATCATAGAATGGCTTGGGTTGGAAAGGACCTTAAGGGCCATTTAATCCCACCTCCACTACCATGGGCAGGGCTACCACCCCCCAGAACAGGCTGCCAGGGCCCCATCCAACCTGGCATTGAAGTTATGGATGCCCTTCAGGGTTGGGGCATCCATAACTTCTCTGGGCAACCTGTGCCAGTGCCTCACCTTCTGTGTGAAAAATTTTCTCCAAACATCTAACATAAATCTTGCCCACTACGTTTCCATGATAGCAATCAGGTCATACTTTCCCAATTGTGTCATGATTTCTAACTCCTCCTGTTTATTTCCCAGCCTTTATTTCCTGCCTGATGTTGTAACAAAATGGGCAACACACTGACTAGCCTTGGGCAACCTCTCCTGCATGGATGGACTTTCACTGGCATCCACATCCCCCTGTCCCATACCTGTTATGTAAGAGCACCTGGGAAGGTGGGACAGGCTGAGGGAGAGTTCGCTTCTGCCTCATACAGACTTGTTTCCATCCCTCACTGCCTCTAAGATCACCCCTTCCCACCTGACTGTGAGAGAGCAGATGATCCCCCACTGCTTGAGGAGCATCTCCCCTGCACCCTTCCTGTAGGGAAAGCAGAGCGCGACCACACCAATCAATCCCCCTCTTACAATGCTAGATGTTCCCCAACCTTTCTGCTTCCTCCTTACCACTAGGCTGAACAGATCATCCACCTGCTCACACCGCACACAGGTGTTATCCCTGCTGCCAGATACTGTGGGATGGGCATCAAAAACTGCTGCCAGCAGCCCCATAGCACAAACTAATCAACTCACTCAGTGCTCCAAGTCTCGCAGCTATGCTCAACTGGAGTCCAGGCACAAGTGCACGCTGGCCTCTGCTGCACCTGAATCTGGTCAGTGAGGGCTAGGGAGGTCACAGTCATCTCTTGCTGATGTCACTACTCCTTGGTCGGTGTTCTCACAGTCCATGGTGGCATGTATTGAGGTATCAGCTTGGATCTTCATCACCCTTCATCTTAGATCCTTGGTTTTGTTCAGTCCAGAGTGGAGGAGTTGAGGCTGCAGCTCCTCACAGGGAGCGGAGGGGCAGCACTGAGCTCTGCTCTCGTTGAGAGCAGTGACAGGGCCCGATGGAATGGCATGCGGCTGTGTCAGGGGACATTCAGGTTGGGGGTTAGGGACAGTTTCTACTCCAGAGGGTAGTAGGTATTGAACAGGCTGCTCGGGGCAGTGGGCAAGGTCCCAAGTGTTGGAATTCAAGGTGTGTCAAAGATCAGAAAGGAGAGTGCTGTAATTTATTTCCAGAATACTGGTGAAAGGAGATAGATATTGAACTGGAACATTCTTCATAGCTTGAAATATGCTAAACATTCTGAAGCAGGTGAATACTGCCTTCTTTAAAAACAAAGTCTCCAAAAGTAAACAAACATGATGCCCAGCTGTATCTAGGGAAAAACAAACAAAAACAAACAAAAAAACATGCAGTACAGATTTCAACCTTATCACACCATATCAATAGAATTCTCAGGTTTACACATGATTCAAGGGAAGTTAAACAAGCTGCTGTGCGTTTATATACCATTCCACTGACATAGTGACTGCTCTAACTCCAGCAGAAAAAGAACTGATTTATTTAATTTATTTAATGAAAATCTTTCTCTAAGGTTGGAGCATGTATCCTTAGTTTATTTATATTGCCCTGAAGGTTAGATGCTTCGTACTGTTTATGTGCCTGCATTTTAGGCAACCTGTAATTCAATGATTCTTAGCATATACAGCCCTGATTTGTCTGAGAGAGGACAGACTTGCATCATAAATGCAGAACCAAGTGTAAAAACGCGTGTTAGCTAGGACTGAAACTTGTGCAGTCCCTCCTGAAATATCTTTGTCTGTATCTCTGAGATTGGATTGGTATCCAGGTTTGCATTTTTATGATTAGCAGGCTTTCACTTGCTATCTCATGTACTCTGCTCCTGGCATTTTGCAGACCTCAGGCTTTGACAGACAAGCAACAGAAGGTGTGAGTCCAGTTACTGTCTGTTGTTGCTTCACAATGGAGCATGGCTTTCTCATCCTTCAGGATATTAGTTCTTCAGTGTAAACAAATCGAAACAATGGTGACCAATGCAGAGATCACTCAGTAGTTCATTTCACTTATTCCTGTGATTTTCAGATCTTGTTTACATTATGCTTTTTTTTTTTTTTTCCCTCTAAGAAAAATGCTTGCTTTCATAATTATAAAAAAGTCTTCTTTCAAGGAAAAGATTGCTATATTTTCTCTTCCCTCACTTTTCTTTTACAGTTTACACGTTGAGTACTGTAATCTCTGCAAGAAACACAGAAAGGAATTGCTTTGCTACATTCCTCCCTTGCTATTCTTCCAGACTTTTTTGTTGATCTTGCGTGATCTTGTAAATGGGAGTGTCAGTATCATGTAAAATAAGCAGATTTCAGAGACTTGAGCAGCTGCTTATATGTTCTACTAAATTGAAGGAGAAAATGCTTCTAAAATCAAATTGTCCTGGAAAGAGGAGTGGATGGGATGGAGCTGCTAGCTTTTGGACAGCTGGACAGTTTTCCACACTGGAGGTGGAAAACTCTTAACCATCATAAACATGTTGCAGTATGTAACTCACAGCTTTTGGGAAATTGTTCTTAATCTGTATTTCTGAAAGATGTGTCTGACTTTTAAGCCAGCTCTTGTCTCTTGTCAAGAGCTAGGCAGAACTGTGTTTTATTAATTCAGGATTCTTTCTTCTACTATTGAAAAACAAGAACGTATAATTTACAAATTTCCAATTAATCCCATCTTTTGAAAGCATATGGAAAAATAATTATCTGAAGTTTAGGGTAATTGTGTTAGAAAACCTTACTGGGTAACAAGGTGATGACAGGCATCATCGGGAAGGCATAAGTAACATTTCATGGGAGATAAAGGGGAACAAGGATTCTAGTGTTCTGCTTTACCATCTGTGGAAATGGTCTAATGAGGAACAAACATTGCTTCAGTGATACACTGGTATTTCTCCTCTCTATTTTGCAGTACTGACTAGTGCCATTATGAAAGGAATAGCATGGATTTATTCTCTAAACCAGATGGCAGGCCCAGCTCCTCCAACTGGTACTTTAGAATACAGTCAAAAGAACACCAGAATCTTTCCTTGCGCTAGTCTCAAAACTCAAACAGTTCAAAAGTGATTATAGTAGTGTTTGGATGGTGCCAATGAAGAGGAGGAGCTGACACCACTGTCTTGCAAAAGTCTCTGCAATGGTACATGAGATGCAAGATATTTCAAGCAGTTGGGAGTATAATAGAATTGCATATGGAGGTTGTACTTAAGAAAACACAAGGGTGTTATGACCAGCTAGTTCATTATGTAGGTCAGTGCACTGACAGCACACCCTTCTTTTGCTTGTGAAATGCTCCTGGGGACTGTGACTCTTGAGGTAGACAGCTGCTATTAACTGCTTTTCTGATATTTAGAGAGAAAGTACAATCTTTTCCCACTGTAATACTTGACTGGTAATAACAGTAATTATTAATAATTAAAAAGGAATGAATCCCAAAGTATTTACCATCAAGCATTAGTATTCTAAAATGTTTATATGTGCATTGATTTTTAGACTGGACGCATTACATCTCCTGAAGGAAAAGATGTATATTTTCCAGAACATGAGGATCTAAAGATTAAGATATTGCACATCCCATGCTATTATTGGATAATGGGAAATACAACATGCTACACCCTGGAACACATACAAAAAGGAACTATTTCATGGGATACAGCCTCATATGTACATTTTAAACTGTACACACAGAAAACTCACATCTAACCACACCAAATGAACCTACTTTAGGTAATGAAAACTTGCCAGGTTGCTCCAAGGTATATTGTGAAGTAGTGCCTTTGACTTACGTGTAGAGTAGGGGAATCATACACATCACAATTAGCCTCTTTTATTATGGCTCTTATTTCAATGTAAAATATTTTTCTTCAGCTGCATTCCTACCACTTCTTCTTTCTACCCTTTGTGCCATCTGAACTTCAGTAAGTAAACTGTAGGTAAACTGTGGCTGCCTGGTTTTAGTATTGGTCAAGGATGATTAACTTCTTCACTTGTTTTTGATCTTCATCAGTTTTCCAAGATTAATTACCAGAGATGGTTATTAGCTAGTTTATTAAAGCATAAATAGCCTTTTATTTTACACAGCAGAGTTGTAGATTAAGGAACTGCAAATCATTTGGCAATTCTGCCACAGTCTCAAAGGTTAACATGAAGTAGTTAAAAAAAATAAAATAACAAAACACATAGTGTGTACAACTTAATGCCCAACTCTGAGGATTCTTTGAATCTATGATTCTATGTTCCTTCTGGAAAGACTGGTTGGCTTATAGCAATAAACCTTTTCTTTTGCCCTTCTATCTCACATAGAGATTTCCGAATTTAGTTTAGTGAATTCCATTCTGAGCAACAGTGTATTCTACTGGCTGTGCAGGTAACACCTGACTTCAGAAGGGCTGAAGTCCATCATTCTCAAGGCTTACTGGTGCATAATGCATGTTTCTGCTCCCTAACCTACAACTCCAGTCTGATGCTTTCACCTGCCCCTGTTTCCTTCCTGCCCATTTTGTTTAGCTCTAGCACCTGCCCCCTCTATTGAGGTCTGGGTGGGCTCTGGAAAGCTTTAGTTGGTCTTTTTATGGAAGATCTCCTTGGTCTCTCAGTAGTACTGGTAGGATCCCACACGATTCTCTTTTGGGCTACTGGTTTCAGGCAGTCCGGCAATTTTAGATTAATTCTGCTTTGGCCTAAGACTTCCTCAGGAAGTGGACAACTACTGTCATCAGGGAAGGACATCAGGATTTAAAACAAATAGGGAGCTTCATTTTTGTGTCAAGTTGCAGCTGTGTTATGAGAACATGCTCACACAACTATACTTTGTTGCTACACCATAGTTTACAGTTTGTAGTAGCAGTGAGCTTGCTAGGTATGCAAAGTTTAACACAGTTTTTAAATATTTTAGCCCTCCTTTTGGATGGACTTAATTTTCAAAAGGCAGAAGGCAAGAAATGGTCCACTTCAGATTACATAAAATGGTTGGCTATCCAAAACTTAAGAAAAGAGCAACAGAAAGAGAAAATGAAGACTTAAATAAGTTCATCCCATAAACTCTTCCCAGTCAGTGTGTAAGACAAGACAGTGCTGTGCTCTTAACACAGTATATTCTAGGGTTTCAAAGGTTGAACTTCAAGGACAATTAGCTCTGCTTGGTTTGTTGCTAGTTTTATGTGTATATATTGATCTTTGTATACACACACATGTATACATTAGTTAAAGCTGACATTAATTAAAATTGGAATTATGACTTTGGTTCCAAGAAGTAGAATACACTTTAAATTATTCAAACTACCCAATAAATATGTTGGTAAACTAGCCTGTATTGGTTAAGTTCCTCCTCTCCAGTCCTACTTCCTCCAGTTCATTGCTTTTGATATACCATCCTCTAAAAAACATGGACAAAAAAAACTGTCCTGGTTTTGTTTCACAGTCCTGCTGAAGGAGTCACTATAAATAGGCAATATACAACCTATCAATGCTGTTTTGTTTTCTAGCATTATACATTGAAAGAGTTTCCACATTTCTTAAACATAACACTTCTCTGATCATAACAAAGGCAGTTTTGTTTCCTGTTGCAGAGCATATAGTTAAAATAAATGCTTTGGTTTGAAAGGCTGTTTGAAATTATTTCCTTAAAGAAAGTATTAGGGATTGGAAATAATTTAGTTAGACATCATGTATACATCATATGTTTCTGTTTTACGTTAATCTTATCCGGATGCAGTATTCAAACGTACTCAGTAGTTTTAATTAGCTAGTGTTCTGAAATGCTGAAGCCTGAAAACTTGCAAACAAAGAAAAAAGTTTTCTCAGTAAGAGCACTGCCACATCTGTTTCCTCTTTAGGTGAGAAAAAAATAGATTCAACAAGATCTCTCTCTTAGGATTTAAAAACAGAACACATGACAGTGTAGAAATTAGACTAACTCAGATGCAGATTCACTCACAGAGTATCCCATGTCAGAAAGGACTCACAAGGATCATTGAGTCCAACTCTTGGCTTCACACAGGACCACCCAAAAATCAGATAATATGTCTGAGAGCACTGTCCAAACACTCCTTGAACTCTGGCAGCTGGGGGCCTTGACCATTGCCCTAGAAAGCCTGTTCCATGCCCACCATCCTCTGGTGAAGAACCTTTTCCTAACCCCCACCTGACCCTCCCCTGATGCAGCTCCATGCCATTCCCTTGGGTCCTGTTGCTGTCGCAGAGAGCAGAGCTCAGCGCTGCCCTTCTAAGGAAGCTGTAGGCTGCCAAAGTGAAGGGAAAGGGAAAAGCAGGAGAAAGGAAAAGGAAACTGTACATTGCCCAGTTGCCTTCATAAAGGTGAACTCATAATGCTTACTAGAATTAGTCATGTGTATTTATACCTGCAGCCTGTTGGTTGTGAGGTACCACTGTACGCCCAGAAGGCACAGAGCTACTGTTCTCATGTGCTTGTGTCCTGCCACAACAGAGTATGCTCTTGCAGCTCTGAACTCATACAGAATACAGCAATAGAATATACAGCAGTCTGTCTCTAGTAATAACTGATGCATCCCTAAAGGAACTAGTTTTTACAGAAATCAGCATTTATAAGGAGAGCACTTATTCCAATCAACTAAACTTTCTGCCATATCTACACATGAAAAGTTATTGTGATTTAACTTAGCAGGCAGTTAAACACTACACAGTGCTCTTGCTAAGGAATTTTCTGCTTCCCACTTATGGGGATAATTTAAAATGAATGCCTATGTGTGTATGAATGTATGTTGAATAAAACCCATAACCCTCTTTGCTGCTCTGAGTGCAGTTTGCTTGCCTGTGCTTCTGAGATATCTTGTCTCTCAGATCCAAGTGTACCTTGAAACAGTGGAGTAAGAAAGGTAGCTATAAAACAGGTGTAACAACATATTTCCATTTGAAAGAGAAAATATATCATTAATATTGAATGTTGATGTGACATTAAACTATGTGAGAGTTAGCCATTTTGAAGTGTTTGTTGTTGTTGTTGTTGTTCTCCTGTAGATAATCTTTGCTGTTATTTGAATCACAAATTTAACGTTGGTTCATGAATTTCCATAACAAATGGAACCTACCTTCTTTACTCTGAACAAACTAAAGATATTCTTCTTACAGCTTCTTGGAACACCTTCTTATTTTCTGCAGTCTTATTTTCCCTTTGTTCTTCAGCGAGTTGGTCTTATTCATCTTCCTGCAACTCCCTCTGAATCTGGGTTCTGGAGTATCTCTCTTCCAATTCATCAAGCACAACACTTTGTCAAAGGATTACTGTTTGAGAGTTATTTTTTAAAGCCTTCAAAGTTGTGAATGCACTCTTTCCAAGCACCATTTGTTGTATTATTAGTTATCAAGCTCCAAGCAGTGAGAATGTATTGAAAGGCATGTTGAAGCTCTTCCAAAAATTCAGGCATTGATGATTTGTGTGGTTTGTCAATCACTTTAAGTAAACACATCAGTGTTTGTTGTAAATAAATCAACCTAAAATTAGCAATTACTCCTTGGTATAGCAATTGCAAAAATGATGTAGCGTTTGGCAAAAATAAGTAAAATGTTTGGATGCAAATCACAAAGATGAGATGGATGCTTTGGTGCATTAATGAGAATCAGCAAGGCTTTGAACATCCAGCTACTTGTATAGCAGCACTGCCTAGTAGCATAGCTAAAGCATTTCATTTTGCTCAAATGCTAGTGAACAAAAGCACATAAGCTTTTGCTTCTTAACACCTTTGAATTTTATAAATGTTATATTAATAATGAGCTGCACTCAAAGTTACCAGCTGATTCACTGCATACCATTAATGGCCATAATGACCCTAGAGGTGTAGTGTTGAAGTTCAAAACTCTGAAGTGGCAAAGGTTCTTAATGGCACATGTTTCCAAAAGTCCTGTAGCATTCATAGGAGTTGCTTGTTGTGGTCTGCAGCCTTTGACCCTATCTTTCAAACAATCAGGTGTAGTGGAAATGCAAAGTCATGGCTTGAACCAGTGATTGAGCACATGGTGGGAAGGGCCAGCCCAGGGGAACTCAGTTGCATGCAGTGTGCCTAAATGACCGGGAGGGGTGGAGCCAGGATCAGTCCCTTCCCAGAACTCATTTAAGGATTGGCAGTGGAGGAAAGGGTATTTTGCTGTAGATTATTGTGTACTTAAGGTCTTCTAAGAATCAATAAATCCTTTTCTTTGTTTCTGTGTTTGTAGCTGCTGTATTTAAGCTTACCTTCACTTTCTGCAACCTAGGACTTTGCTACTACTCTATCATTGCTGTGCTTGCATTGTATTACATCAGAAAAAGTAAGTGGTGCCTATGTAACCAGTGCTTGTTGACTGTGCTGTGAATGCTGTTATGAGAGGACTCAGTTTCTTGAACTCATCATTTACTGACATAAAAACTCTGTTGCTGAAGCGCTACTCTTATTTTTATTAATGTATTTAACTGTAAATTTTCATTGTTTCTACCAAAGTAGAGATTAACTGCCCGAAGTTCTACCCTTAGTTTTTTCTCCTTGGTAAAGGGTTTTGTTGCTGTATCAGTGAAAGCCTCTGCATGTAGTTGACTACCTTCTGTATAAATTACAGTGTTTCTCACTGAAATTTTTCTCTGGTGATTCAACAAGCGTTGTATTGATTGTATGTTCAACTTGTTTGTGTTGTGTATGACAAATGTCAGGAGCCACCAGACTGTAGCATTTGTACTTACTTCACTTATAACTGTTGTAACTTCTATTAGTATTATCTTTGAGGTTCACACACACTTCTCTTTTCATCATATTTTTGTTTTTATGAGTGTTTATAGCAAAGTACTTGTATAGGAACTGCTGAACCACTGATTGAGTGCCTGGGGAAAGGACCTGGTCAGCCCTGGGAGCACAGGTGAAGGCAGTTGATCTGTGTGACTGGAAAGGGGAGGGCCTGGCTCCACCCCTCTCAGACCTCATTTAAGGACTGACTGCCACAAGATCTCTTTTTAGAGATCCCTTCTTGGTGAAGCTTTCTACTCTGAACTTGGAATCTTCTGATATGGGTGAACACACTACTTCCCTTCCTTTATGGCATCTTTCTACTGTGTAAGTCCTTCTGTCATCGCACCTTTGTTGTAATGTTTTTCCCATTGTATTGATCTGTCCAATTGCTACAATACTGCAAAGCAAATGAAATTTCTTGGGGTATGTACTGTCAACTTGAACATCCAGTGTATACTGTTAAATTAGTATTTTATTTGCAGTGCTCTTTATAGTCTACTTGAAGAACATATCCAGTGCCACAATATTGTGATTTGTTTTTCTATTACTGCTCTTATTTGGCGTACTTTTTTTTCCTGAACTCTTCACTTATGAATCCTTGTCAGTGCTGGCAATTTTTTATTCCTGTTTGTTTCTCTGGCTTGCTTTTCTCCTTCCCCCCATGGACTTGAGGAGTAGCTCATGTTCTAGTTGGTGTAGCACAAAAGTTAAGTGGAGAAAACATACAGATGTCTTTATGATTGCAGTTGAATTCACATTGATATACTGGCAGTATTCATGGCCTTGGGGGAAAGATGACATGGAATGTGTAGAAAGGCACTTTGAAATTTAACGTCAGTTGTGTCTGCTGAGTCTGCAGTAGTATAATATTGTGAGAGGCAGATTCAAAACTGAAGATGGCAGTTGTTACCAATGCCTTAACTTGTGATTTTAGTACTGTATGCTACTAAATACTAATCTATATACTAGTGTATGATACTGAATACTATCTTGTCTTGAGCTGTGGGAGATGATGCTGGACTGATTCTTCTGTTAATTTTCTATAACTGTACCTGTGTGGTTACAACTTGAGTGGATCTTCTCATTTTGTGCTACTTCCTACTAACATTCATAGGTATTAGACGTGCTTGTTCTCTAAATCTGATCCACTCACTACTACATTCCCTTAAGGCCCCGTAACTCACCCTTTCATGCTCACTTTCTCATCTTGAAGGAGAGCAGGGAAGAAGATGGCTTCTACTTCTGTCCTTTTTTATGTTTGTTTGTTTTTTTAGGTCCCTGCTATGAGATTGCCTTCCATAAATATACTGAAAGTACAAAATTCAGTCTCATAAAACTTACCTGGTTGGCCACAAAAGTTGAGGAATTTCTTCCTATGTTCCTAAATATATGTTAATTATGTCTAAAGGGTATAGTGCTTTATGAAGCCAATTACTAGGGTACTGGAGTCACTTCAGTATCTACAAATTAAGAATGCATTACTTGAAGGGCCAGACATGAGGTAAGGGATTAATTGCAGAAATGTGTGGGTTTTCTCTATGAGTAACTAGAGGAAAACCTAGAGGAAAACCTAGAGTGACAAAATTTCCTTAAAAATATAGCATGAAAGTCAACACAGTGAGAGACAAATCCTTTTGTTGCTCTGGTTCCTAGCAAAAAGAAGCACAAGAATGCTATCTTTAAGTAAAGATGATAACAATCTTCATGTAAGCCAAGTTGTGAAGGGAATAAATGCATTACAGAAAATGAGTAAATCCATCTGGGACACTCAGGTATTGTTTTGAGGTCTGTGTGAGAACTGGGGATGTGAGATTTGAGTCTTAGATGTGATGAAGCAGTTGAGATGGCTCTCAACCTATAATTGTGTACAATAGCTAAGAAAATACAGGATATGTTAACCCAGTATTTTTTGAAGACGATACTACAGTTTTTATTTTATTGAAAATAAGTTCTTGAGCCTCTCCTATTCAAGGATTTCTTTCTGAGGTTATGAAGGAGAGATGTTTTATTAAAACTGCTTATATTGAACTTCAGATTAGGAGAGACTAATATTTTTGTCTTGCATGCTTGATCTTTGTCACGGATTTTAGATAATGCTTTGAAGCTTCTCATTGGGATGTACGCTTTGATAGTTAAAGTTTCTTACCTGTTTCTTGCCATGATTATCTACATTTCAGCCAGTGTTCTATGATGTCTGCCAGTCCTGTTGTTTAATAGTGGTCAAAGTAAAAAGGAAAGTTTATTTTTATGTATTGGAATTCACATTTTACTCATATGACATCCATGTGCAAGGCTCTTGTTGACTGATGTTATCAAAGGGGCTTCAGTGTTAATAGAAATCTGACTGAAGTGGCCCTGATCTAGACCTTTTCAGGAGGGTTCCAAGTATGTAAACAAGCTTTAGAATCATTATTGTTAACATATTTATGAAATGTTCTTAATGTATGCTTTTAACAACTACTGAGATCATTGCTAGATGACCAGCTAAGTTAATAAGATTTCTGCTTTGCCAGAAAGCCTGGTTTCTGGAAGGTGGTCCTATTTTTTTTTTTTTTTTTTTTCTCCAATAAGCCTTGAAGATTGTTGGAGCATTGAGAGGTGATAGGAAGTTTTTGGGAGGAAGTTACATGGAAAAAGATAATTTCTTTGAGGATGTAATGATGCTGAGCAGTTAAACCGGTAATGGATAAATTGTTTTGAGAAAAGATAAGTAATTCAGCTATACTGTAGTTACACAAATAATTTAAATGTATAAGGATGAGATTTTATATGAAGTTCGTGAAAATTAAGTACATTGGAGGAGGGGCTTGTAGTATGGTTTTGGTGGTGTGTTGATTTTCTTTGGATTTTTTTTGGTTTTAAACTTCAGTGAGGTTTTCAAACACATGGAAGAGTTTTACAGTTTCAAAACAAGTAGAATTGTCTACATGCAGTAGTGGGTCTGACTGACTGGAGTTAATTTTCCTTATACTTACTAAAGTGGTGCTATTTTGGACTTGTTACCAAAAGGTTGTTAGTAATGCAACAGGTAGAGTGTTCTAACTGTTGCTGGACATTGTTTTTTAGTGTCAGCCCAAAGGTTAGGGGTAGACAGGAGACTGTAAGGAAATGCAGCCAGGACAGCTGACCAAACAGATATTCCATACTATATAATGTCATGTGCAGCCAAAAAAGAAAACAACACTGTCAGGGAGCAGAGTTCTTTAGGTTCTCTTTAGTGCTTTGGACTTGAATGGCTGGTGGTAAACAATTGCTCTTGCATTACCTTTCTCCCTTCCACATTTTTATTTACTAAACTGCCTTTATCTCCACTTATAATGCTCTTCACCTGTCTTCACCTGTGGTTCTCTTCCCAACCCCACTGGCACTAAGAGCATCTGTGTAGTCCTTAGCTTCCTGATGGGATCAGTCCCCAAGTGGGAATCAATTAGCTGCTGTATGATCACATACAGGTTTCAGACATTCAACTGTAAATTTAGGTAGCTGGCATTATACAAGTTCATGTGCTTGGATCAGAAAAGCATATTTTACACCAAGAAAACTTTGCATATTAGCCATGTCAAAAAGGAGGAAAACTTGACAGGAACCCCATTTAAGTTCAAGAAGTGCAGTGTTCTGCACCTGGGTAGGAATAATCCTGTGCATGTGTATAGAGTATGGACTGGAGTGCATGTAACTGGAAAGCAGCTCTGTAGAAAATCTGGGGTCCTGGTGGATTCACAGCTCAGTGCAAGTTTGCAATGTACCCTTGCAACAAAGAAGCTTAATAGTATCCTAGGTTGCATTAGGCAAGGCTATGCCAGCAGGTCAAGGGAGGTGATCCTTGCCCTTTATTCAACAGTTATGAGGTAACACCTGGAGTACTGGTCATAGATCAGTATGGACCTGAAACTAGGCAATGGAAGGCCTAAAAACATCTGATTTAACAAAAGATAGCAACTTAAAGTTCTGGACATGTTTTATGCAGTGTCTGGAGACTAGTTTTCTCTTGGAGGAGGATCTGGGGAAGCATTTACTTCACTAAGTTATTGGTATTTAAATTTTAATCTTGTGATCAGTGTTGATTTTCCAAAATGACAATTCCTGAATATCAGCTTCATTACTATGGTAGTGTAGGTATTTTGTTTGCAAGGAAAAAAAGGAAGTTGTAATTCAAAGTTGAATGACCAGAGTGGTTATTAGTATTTCACACTGATATTGCACTTCACATCTTTAGAATGCTTACAAGCTAATTAAGCTTTTTCCAATTAACTTCTCTTGAACTATTGTGTTATGTAGGCATTTATTAAACTGAAATGTAACATAAGTTCTTCCACATAGCTGCCATATTCATTTTAGACACAGACAGGAAAAATATGATGGAACAGGAGGGAATGTCCTGAAGACATCTAATTAGCAGTCTTGAGACAGAGCTATAAACAGATCTAATGAAAGTTGTTTCTAATTCTTTTCATCACATGTTTTTTGATTCCTGAACAGTTTTCTTTCTGGGGACAGTAGTAAAATTTAGTGTTGTCTGTCTCAATCTGAAGACAGACAATCAGAATAGGAGTCCTCTTCTTACTAGGAAATGTTAATTCTAGGGCCTAATATCTGACAGATTCATAATTTTATTTTTTCTTAAGTTTAGGTACTGTTTTAGAGGTGTTGATAGCTCACGTTGTTTAAATAAACCAATTTTAAAGTGAAGTGCTGTATGGGAACTGCTGAGTCACGGCCTGAACCTCTGATTAATCACCTGAGGTGAGCCATGAGTCAGCCAGAGGAGCACAGGTGAAGGCAATTCTCCTGTGCTGCTGGAAGGGGTGGAGCCAGGCTCCAGCCCTCCTGGACCTATTTAAGAGCTGGCTACCAGAGGGGAAGGATCTCTTCTGGAGATCCCCTCTTTTGGTGTCTTCTGGTGAGCTCAGCCGAAGGGTAAGCTCTTCCACTTATTCTCTTTTTGTTATCATTGTCTGCTTTGCCTTACTCTCTTGTTTATATTGCGATTATAACATCTTGATATCTATTGATTATACACAATTATATTGTGATTATAACATCTTGGTTATACAAGTGTATTCATAGCAGCATGATTGTAATCATCTGAACTGAAAGAGGCATGTGATCCCTATGAGCAAACCACCATAAAGGTAGCTTTGTGTGCATTTGGTGTCCATGCACCATATGAATCATAGAAAAGCAAGGTTGGAAAAGATCTGCAAGAGCATCTAGTCCAGCTGTCCACCTATCACCAATTCCTGCTAAACCGTTTTCTTAGTGCAACATCTAAATGTTTACTGAACGCCTCTAAGGACTGTGACTTCAGCACCTCCCTGAGCAGCCTGTTCCAGCACCTGACCACTCTTCTGGAGAAAATATTTTTCTAATGTTCAATCTGAATCTCCTCTGGTGCAACTTATAGCCATTCCCTCTAGTCCTCTCTCTAGTTATATGGGAGAAGAGGCTGACTCCCATCTCACCACAACCTCATTTCAGGTGGTTGTAGAGAGCAGTAAGATCTCCTCCCTGAGCCTCCTCCTCTCCAGACTGAATCCCAGTTCCCTCAGCCACACTGCTCATATGGCTTTGTGCTCCAGATTCCTCACCAGCTTCATTGCTTTTCTCTGAATATGCTTCAGGGCCTTAACGTCTTGTACGGAGGGGCCCAAAACTGAACATAGTACTCAAGATCAGCATCATCAGTGCAAGTACAGAACAGTGATCACTTTGATCTCGCTGGCAACACTATTTCTGATACAAGCCAGGATGCTATTGGCCTTCTTGTCCTCCTGGGCATACTGCTGGCTCATGTTCATCTGAGCATTGACTAATAACTTCAATACCCCTCAGTCCTTGTGTATATTCTATGGCTTTGCTTAATTGTTTTCCTTGACAGTTTTCACTAATTCTTTTTTTCAAAACACTGCTTCCTGTCTAAGGAAAACAGATCCTTGTTCATTACTACTGAAGCATATTGATGTTCTAGATTATCTAAGCTTTCACTCAGTTTGTTCAAAAATTGGATTTGTCATGTATAGACAGCTATTGGCAGAAATACTCTTTTGATATGTATTTCTTTTGATATTATGGGGTTATATACTAGATAAAGTTCTTAGAGTTGCATGAAATTCTCCAAATTATTCAGATCTTGAAGAGAGAATAAAGGTGCTTTTGTTAGTTAAATTCAGCATGCTCACTCTATGTGATGGGAGCATAGATTTAGAAATTCCTAACAACCTTTTGGATGAACTTAGTGACCTTTTCATGTGAAAATCCCTAGGAAACTGATGTCAAGCTTACTGAAATGTTAATTTTCATGTTTTTGTCTAGCTTGACATTGACATACCTTTTGGTGCATACCTCATACTTGAATCAATTCTGTATTCAACTGTGATCAGATCTGGTAAGGTATTGTATTCTTGTCTCTTTTATACTGCCATTTGTTACTTGCCAACACTTCTTCCCCACAAAAAATGTGGGGAAAGCCTCTGTGGTTTACTATACTTTTTATAGTTCTTTTTTTTTTTTTCTTTTCCTCCTTTTACTTGTTTTTTTTTTTTTTTTTAAGTGCTTAATACATGTTAATTTTTTTAAATCTTTAAGTTGCTTCACTGTTGATTGAGAATTGATTGATACTTTATGTACTGACATTTGCATGTCAAAGCTCTTAAAGGTAACCATGTTCTACATTCAATAGTAGAAAGAAAAAAAAGGAACATCTCTTGTGCTTCTGATTAACTTAATTCCTGAATTATGATGAACTTCCTGAACTTAATTTCTATTAAAATCTTATGTGCTAACCAGTGTATGAACCCAGAACAAAAACACTATTGAGTAGACAAAATACAGTAGACAGACTTTTTGATTGCTGATGTAAAGTGGAAAGGTGTTCTCTTGCTGTTCCATATATAGTTTGTATGAAATGCATGATCCTGAGGTAATGCTTGCACCTAAGTGGTATCAGCAAATAGTTACATTCCAAGCATTTTAATGACCTCTTCATGTACCTATGAAAACAATGATGAAATCTGAGATGTCTTGCTGTGAAGCATAACTGAAATATTAATGGAAACATTTTCACTGTAGTTATTTAGGACGGATAGAAGCATAAGACATTGAACTATTAAAAACTAACTTTCTTTTTGGGGAAGGGGCTGGGATAGGGAGAGGAACCCAGACCTAAAAAAAAAAAAAAAAAACCAAAACAACAACAATAACAACAACAACAAAAAACACAACAATATATACATGCAGGTGTGTGAAGGATAAATAATAATGTTTTGAACCATTAAATGTACATGTCTCCATTCTCTTAATAATTAGTTTTCTGAATATTCTCAGAAATCCTTCAACAATATCATAACACTGTACAGAAAATGGGAAAGTCATTCCAACCTTGTCCCGCTTTGTTGGTGTTGAACTTAGTTAGCATCACCCTTACTTGGCCATTTCTTACAAGCTAAGTGCTACATGCTGTTTAATAACAGAAATTGCTGAAGGCCTCCAGCTATAGGAAGGTGAACTTGTTCTGCATCTGTATGACTAGATTTTGTGGGCTGTTCATGGGGCTGTTTGGGCGAAATCCCAACTTGCTCTTTATGATCCAGAAGCTGCAGAAACAGTCTGCAAAGTGTTTGGTCTGAGAGGTAGTGTAAGATCCTCGTTTGTGCTAACTGGTGTAGGATGCCTTGCATGTCTGAATGCTTTTTCCTTCTTCATTATCAAGGAAGATGTAGTTGGTAGTACAAGCTTGAGGATGTGGTAGTGTATGTAGAATTGAAGGTCAAAGCTGTAGAAGTAGGATCACTTAGTAGGATTGTTGGGAGACCTACACTATGCACTGTGTGGGCAGTTACCATAATAATAAGGAAGCTTCAAAGTAGTGTTGTGAAAGCCAGAAACTATGGACACTTCTTGCATTCAACTTCAGGTTAGTGGTTAGATTTAAAGCAGTGAAAAAGTATTAATGTCTGTCTACAATTCTAGTTAATGTAAAAGCAAGAACACATTTTCTTGTTATCAAAACTCTTATTTCCTATATCACTTTCAAATGCCAGTCTAATTTTGAGGTCTCTTTTTAATATTACAAAAAAAAAAAAAAAAAAAAATCAAGCTGATAGCAGCTACAATATTTTGGTATATGTATCTTTGATTTGATTTTTTTTTTATATATATTAGAGCAGATTCCAACTAGTATGTCACCGCCTAGGGTTCTGGGGGGGGCGGAGAATGAGGGAGGGAATCATCTTATTTGGGCTAAAAGTAAGAATATTCTTTTTCTGGAGTAGAAATTGAAGAAAATGGAAACAGCTATAGAAACAAAATGCCTTAGTATTTCTACTTGAAAGCTTATAGCTTAACTAGCTGCTAATTTGTCTCCTGAACTGTAATAATACTTCACACAAATTACAATTAGAGTTCCTAGTGATCTTACTCTTATGGATTGGGGTAACTGTTGGGATTGGTTTTCCTCACTGATGTTTGCACTTCCTTATTTGACCACATTTGATTGTAGCTGTGCAGCTTCCACTGCCAGACACACACTCCATTCCTCATCATCCTATGCCTACGTAGGAGGCATATGTTCAATCTGGAGCTGTTCCACCTTTCTTGAAGCCTCTGCTGTACTGACACTGTATACAATACACTGTATTGTCTCGTAGAATGATATATTTGCAATAAATGCTTGTTACTACAATCTACAGCTGATTTTGTACCATATGAATAGAAGGAAAATAAGTCAGTAATAGACACCTGGTCAATGAGAAAAATTGTTGCAGTTAAGCCAAGTAAAAGAAAGCTCAGGTGGATCAAAGGCAAGTTCTAGCATGGAAACTGTGACTGGTCAAGTCTTTAAAACCTGCAAATTTGTTCTGCAACCTGTAGCCAGCTGCTAGCAGGGGCAGTACTGTGCTGTGGGGCTGCACAGCTGCCAGTTCTTGCTGCTGGCTGGGTAGCCTGCTCACATCACCGTTACATTCTAGAAACATGCAGCTGGAAAGCTGGACTCTTTCCAGTGACAAATAAATAGCCTAAATGGCACAGCCTCTGTGGTGGCTATGCAAGCTGCAGATGTTGTCTCCTGTGTTGGTTGAAAGACAAGCTATCTAGCAGAGCACTTTTTCTCAGGCTTTTGTGTTGAATAGTAGGGCAACTTGTTTGCTTCAGTCCTTGGATTAAGTCTACATCATTGCAATATGAACTGATCAGATCTATCTTCATTTAGAGTAGATACTGCATCTGGCTCTCGTCTAGCTTTTTCCTGGATTCAGTGCATCTGTGCTATTCTAGCTAGCTGTTAAATATGGTCTTGTACATTCTTTGGCTTTGACTTCCTCTTCAGCTGAGTTTTCGTTTATATTTAAAAGCAGCAAGTGAGTAGTGCCCTACCAGTCTGCACAATGATACTTACATTTGTGCTAACTCATCATTGTTTTTGAAGTTTGTATTAGTTGAGAGAAAGGAATAAGAATCTTCAGTTTTTTTATTAAAAAGCAGAAATGTCACAGCCATAAATCTGTGGTAAAATGCCCTCTGTTGCAGATAGGTCTATCAGTCTTAATCATACTGAACTATTTGGGTTAAGCTGCTAGGTTGCTGTCACATCTATCTGGGACTGATGTTGATTTTAAATTAGAAAATTTAAAAATAACACAAACGCAAACAAACCCCACAGCACCTTATCACTAAAAGTTTTCCAAGTATGTATTACCATTACTACTTCTATAGTTCTAGTTACTCTTCTGTGAAATCTGTCGATAAGCAATTTTAGGTGCATTTTAGAACATTTACATTTTAGAACAATACATTCATTAGGATAAAATGAACTTAAGTGATTCTAATTGCTGTTACAAAGATTAGACTTTATGCATGTTTAATTCAAAATGGAAGGGTTTAAAAATGCTAATTAGAAATTACTGTATGACTGTTCACTAATACCCTAGCTAATCTAAGAAATGTATTCAAATCAGATCAACATATGAGAAAATACAAGAATAAAACTGAGGAATAATCTGCTCCTTGCTGCAAAATGAGTTAGCAAGTCATAGAGCTTCATTTCAACTTTGATTAGATAGCTGTAATGCTTAGTTTACTTGAAGTGATATTCGTGTTTTACAGGGCTTATTAGTAGTCCTATCAGACTTTTCTAATGAGGATTGACACTTTCTGTAATATTCTTAAAGCATACTAAGGAAATAACGGCTAGTAACCATTTCACTCAAACGTTCTGTGTATAATCATGCTTAGCTAAAAATTCCTTATGTACAGCTTTAAAAAAAAAAAAAAAACTCTTAGCAAATGAGTTCCACTGGTGAAAGCAGTGCTTATGTTGAGATATTCAACTATCTTTAAGTTTATAAGAAAATGGCTGAAATATTTAATATTTCATTCCTATTAAATAGGTGGACAAAACTATATGAAAACTATATGCGCTTTTTGTACCATTAACAATATGTGCCCAATAACTTGGTTTGAGACTTGCTAGGTGTATTTCTGCTGCTGCTCATTCTTGCTTAGGAACTACATCAGGAATATTGCTGTTGTCAGAAAGGCATGCACAGCAGTGCCACCTTCTCTGAAAGAGTGATCGGGTATTGGAAAGGATTGTCCTGGGGGTTGGTATAGTTGCTGTCCCTGGAAGTGTTCAGTAAACATTTAGATGTTGTACTGAGGGATGTGGTTTAGTAGGAAACTTCAGTGTTAAGTGGATGGTTGGACTAGATGATCTTGGAGATCTTTTCCAACATTGGCGATTCTATGATTCAATGATTCTACTTGCCTCTACTCCTTTGTGCTGAATATGGTTTTTGAATAGATCTGGGGGTCTTTGTTCCCACATGCACAGTAATTGTGTCTAAAAAACATCTTTCTTTGGTTCTTCTAAGATATTTACACTACAGCTATTGGTACAGTTCCCAGAAGTGTGACAGTATAGGGGAACGTTAGAAGTCTGTGTTATATCATGGAACAGTAATATGAAGACTTATTGCATTATTTTAGCTTGCTCTTGTCTGTATGGTGATCAAATTTTATCTCCTCAAAATAGTCTCCTGCAGTTGCTAGTTTATAAGTGGCATGAAGTTAATGTGTTCAGAGAGTATCCTAAAGATTAGTTGCTACCTGTAATGTTAACTCAGAATCGGCAAAAGACAACTTCAAGCCTGCTTATATAAGCAAAAAATAACACTTTTTAAATGTTAAGAGCTAAAGGCAACTCAAATCTGTGTCTTGTCTTTCATTAATGTTCTACTGTGGCAAGATATCATTTCTTATTTGATAGCAGGAGTGGTTTTTGATGGGTCTTCTCTGATGTTCATTATTACTTACTGAAGTTTATGCATCTATTGAGTTGCAGTAAATGGGCACAGGCTTTAGACTGGAACCTTAAACACTAGCAGTCTTTATCCTGTTAACTCCAGTACCCTTGCTCATTCAGTCCTGCTCCCAGCGGAGCAAAGATCTGTTAGCATCATCTACATTATTCATATTTTGACTTTAAATTCCGTTTTCAGAATTTCAGTTAGGGGAGAAACATCTCTGTACAACAGTCAAGCAGTCATTAAAAGATAACAATATTTTTACTCCTGTTTTGGATGTCTCACTGAAGGACTAAAGTGTTATAACTGTTGTAGTTCAGCAACTCACTGACATTGTCATGCTTTGTATAGCTCTGTTAAAAGAAAATTTAATATTCAATATATATGAGGTAAAGAACTATCAGTATTATTAATTCAGATAACAATATATTAAAAGTATACCCAATGCAAGTTCAGAGTAGTTTTTAGTTCAAATGCAGACTGTAAGTAATGTTTGAAATGGTTGACAGTGTACTCATTCACAGCAATGCTTTTTCAATAGGAGGGAGCTTGGGATTTAATCCATTTAATATCAACTGGGAATACTGATACGATTACCATAATCATTCACTCAGTTATCATTTTTTTTCTTATAAATTCTGTAGAAACTGCTATGCATTCCCAGCTGAGTGAATAAAAATACTTTGTGAAAAGCATATGCAGGATAGCAAAAGATCAAACTAATATTACTAAATGTAAACTTTGTCCTTGATCTGTGTTCATCTCTGAGTCAAACTCAGTTTCCTGAAGTTTTCTCAGTTTGTGTAGCTCCTGTAAGAAACATTACAAAGTATACAGTTGCAGTGCAAAAAGAGATTCTCGTCTACCAGCGCTTCACTGTCACAAACCTGGTAGGAAAAGTCTTATTTCATTACTTAAATTAATTGCTTCTTTCCACACATTTTAACCATATTTCTAATAGAAGCTTTGTTTTATGTGACCAGATCACTTGGACAACTCCTTAACTGGCCAGTGTTTTCAGCCACAATTTTCTAAATGTTAAACCAGGCTAGTGATTACCCCTGAAAACTGACTTAGACTTACTGAGAAAGTGATCTGTCTCTGAGATTTTCCCCCATTATCTTTGAGTGACACTTGTTATAACTACTTTGCACTGGAAGTATAAGTGCATATGCTTTTTTTCCTGCTTGGGTAGGATAAGTTTTCTTTTTAAAAAAAAAAAAAAAAAGAAACTTGAAGCATGTCTGTAATGGTCAGTGTCATCCTTGTGCTTTACAGGATTCTCATTTTAATAAAAGTAGAGAAGAGATTTGAATTCAGGGTCCCAGCAGTTGAGAATCTGTTATGGATAACCGTGTGAAAGTCTGGGCTGGAAGTTATCTGTCGGCTGGGAGTGACAGTAGCCTGTTAGCTTCATCTATCCTTCAGGTTATACTTGTATGTGAAGTGTTGTTCTACTTAGACCCACATAAATAAATGTGTTGTAACTTTGGTGTCCTGAATCTCTGCAGTGAAGATGTTGCATAGTTGCCCTTTTTCCTTTACTGACTTTGACAGGCTTCATCTGTGGTC
The DNA here is from genome assembly GCF_019238085.1 of Lagopus leucura. Taxonomy (NCBI): domain Eukaryota; kingdom Metazoa; phylum Chordata; class Aves; order Galliformes; family Phasianidae; genus Lagopus; species Lagopus leucura. The sequence goes on along the minus strand of NW_024962263.1, from coordinate 15,378,407 downwards.
TCTGGGCAGCAATGGGGACTCTATTGACTCTTTCCTTCTGAGCATAGGAGCCTTATAAATTATTTGGATGATACCACCTCACTGGAAAAGCATTCTTGAAGTTAAGAATACCAGTTGAAGAAGAGATTATAAGAGGAGTTGTTCCCACTAAGCAGGCACTAGAATATTACAGAAATTACCCAGGCGCTATTGCTTTACTGGGACCTTAAGTGAGAGGCTACCTGTGTAAGGGCTTTCTCTAATGAGATAGAATTGCAGATTTCAGTGGTTTTATTAATGTGGATATTTTTATTAGGAAATTACTTAATTTTAGGGCATTTAGAGACTTGGGATTCATCTATCAAATGGTATTTCTCTAGAAAATATTTCATAACTATAAAGATTGTGAATTGAAGTTAAAGTGAAAAATTGTACTTTATGGAGTGCTGACTTTATGGAGATGCTGAAGATACAAAGCTAGGAGGAGTGGCTGACAAACCTGAAGTCTGTGCTACCATTCAACAAGACCTGGACAGTCTTGTCTGAAGACTGAAGAGTTGGGCAGGGAGGAGCCTGGTAAGGTTCAATAAGAGCAAGTCTTGCACCTGGGGAGGAATAACTGCATGCAACCCTATATGTGAGGGGATGACCTGCTGGAGAGGAGCTTTGGAGGATCTGCATGTTCTGATGAACAAGAGGTTTGTCATGAGTCAGCAGTGTGTCCTTTGTGGCAAGAAGGCCAATGGTATCCTGGGGTGCTTGACCTTTCTCATGAAAAGCATTAAACAACAAAGAACATGGAGATCACTGTAAATTAGTCTAAACCAACTTCATAAATCAGTCATAAATCAGTGCAAAGTTTGAGTTTGGCAGCAGAAATGAATCAGTAGGTGATACTAAAATGAAATATATAATGAGGGGGAAAAGTGAGGCAGGTATTGATTGTTTTGCTGATTGTAAAATATGAAGTTTGCAGTAAGTGAAAATGTCTAATTTTTATAGGTATGTATTGAGGGTTGCTTTTTTTTTTTTTTTAAAAAAAAAAAAAGACGTTTGGAAAGAAAACAGCTGCAGTATACCCTACTTGTAACTTCATACCTTTTTTAATTCTAAAAATGTTGTAATTCTGAAAATGCCTTTTCTGTCTGAGGGAAGTAACACTGAAAACACTTCCTACCTAAAGTCTGGATATTCAAATATATGTCAAAATACAGCACGCTGTGGGTTGAGATAATCCTTATGATAACTCAAGTTGTGTAGAGTGCAGTTGAAGCACTTAAATGTGAGGCAGAGCTCTTACCATTCTCTGAGGTTTCTGAGACCACAAAAAATCACTGGTCATAGAGCTGTTTAGCCTTATCATTCTTTGCTTACTTTTCTGGTTAGGATATATAAGCATGACCTCTGGTTTAGAATACAGTGCATACTTTAAGCTGTGAAATAGATGTTCTATCATTTTAGGATGATAATGTAATTGTTTGTGGTATGCTGTTTAGTACAGGCTATAGTACTAAGTTACTAGATAGATGCTTAATCAGCTGCATTAGCAAACCAAGAAATACAAGTAGATTAAAATTTTGACCTTTTGGTTGGCGGCAGGAGGTGACTGAGGGAGGGAACAACAATAAACAAAAGGAAACCCACTTCTACCCTCAGCTGCTAATTCTGTCCTCTCCATTTGGATTGTGGAGATCAGGGAGCACTTTCCAGATCCACTGGACAATTAGCCAATTTTTGGAAGTCTTTAACCACAAGATGAATTTCTGTTAATCTCAGGACTTTCTAACTTACACAACTTGAAAAATATATAACAATATCCTACTTCATATGTCGTGTCTAGTAAAAGACTTCAAAATCAGCATGCAGTGAACCCTGCTGATTGGAAACAATGAAAAAGGGAAATTATTCTTGATGTTTGCAGTATTTCATTAAATAAAGATCTTATTCACCAGGCCTAACTTGTTAGTTTGCTAATTATTATTACATTGGCCCTTTTAGAATCTTATTACTTTTCAGATGGGGCTTAAATATTTTTGTGCAAATGAAGTAATTGTTTAATTTGCAGAGTTTTTAACTAGAATATTTACTTTAGAACAGCTGTCATAAAGTCATTAGAAGAATCAAGAAGTAGAATGTGATGATGAAAAATAGTTTTATTACTACCTAAAAGCATTTAAGGTCCTTTATTATGTAAAAAGTTGTTCTCTAACATTAAAAGGCCTTGCCTCTCAGTTGTTGAATCGTGCAATTCCTGGCACCACTTTAAAATGCATTATATCCAGTACAGTATCTCTGCTGGGGCCAATGCCCTACATTTGCAGCACTACTTCTAGTTGTTATTTCTAATCTTAGTGTATTAAGAGACTTCAATGAGGATTAGAAGTATCTTGATTAAATGTTCTTTTTTGTTTTAAAAGTAACTGAATGTACTTAAATATATACCCAGAAGAAATCCTTAATTTACAATGGTGTGGTTTTTTTTGGGGGGGAAGTTAAAAATCCACTAAAGATATTGGATTTTTTCAAATGTAACTTTTTTATTATAAAACAACCATGGACCAGTTTTTTTTTGGACAATGTAAATTGGAAATTCTATTTTCTGTGTGAGGTACATCAACAAAAATTATAACCCAAAAAGCCTAGTTACATGCTTAGTGTGAAGCTATGGGATGAATGCGCCTGATGATGTAAACATTCAGAGAAATATTTGTTCTCATGAATGAATCTGTAATTCATTGTGAAGTATCATGTCAGCCAAACACAGACTTCTTCTCAAGCTGATGCTGTTTTGAATACAGTAGTGGAACTTAGTATATGGAAATGTGATTAGGAAATAAGTATTAAACAGTTTTATTCTTGACTTTTTTTGCTAGAAGGCAAATGTTGTCTTTGACACAATAATGAATAAAATTTGTCCTTGCAATTTTTTTTTTATCTTAGCATTTTTTGCCATGAGTTTTGTAGACATAATAAGAGATCCACTTGCAATTTACAGTGAGAGCTTTATGTTTCTCTGACATACAGATACCTCTTCTGCTCTGGGACTAGTGGTCTGTTGTTTACTCAGTTATTCATCCTAAGTTAGGACGTTTGTAGCAGGTGGTGGAACGCTGGCCCCCAAGACAGTTCAAAGCTAAAAAATGTGAGTGTGGAAGACTGGCTGTACTAAACAGATGGGTACTCTGTTTACTCACCTACTGAATAGTTTTCAACAACTAAAAAATCAGGTCTTTGAACATAATTCTTGGAAAATTTAAAAACTATAATTATCAAATATTGAAACAGATTATGTCACCTTTTTATTGCTGTGTATGTTTTATATGGAGATTACTTTCAACTAAAACAAATACAGCTTGACATTGGCTTTTAAGTAAATATTTAGGATAAAAATGCTTTCTGTTTTTACTGTCTTTATTCTAAACATAAGCTACATGGTTCAGATCAAAAAACAGTGAGATTGTTTTCATTTTTTTCTAGTTAAAAGTTGGAGCTGAGTCCTTTAGGATTAAAAGAGTCATAGTATAGAGTTCAAAGGAGTATAGCTGACTAAGTCCTTTAATATATATATCTTCTATAGATATAAGGTACTCAAAACCTCTTCAGAATTTTCTTTCATGTTCCTCTGAGTTGCTGCTTCTGTAAGAAACTTGTTATGAGCCTCTTGAAATAAGGGCAATTAAAAGCAATATATCTGAGAAATTTCCTAACTAGAATCCTTCTGAGTTATCAGCAGCGTTATGATCTTGAATAGCGAAATAGTAACAAATATTTATTGTAGATGCTCACTGCTTTCTCACCGATAGTTTCAGAAAAAGTAGCTGTCTGAAAAAAATTCAGAGGTCATAGGAAGGTTATTTATAGAAATAAGTTTCTCTTACATTGAGTAGCTTTTTTCTTTATTTTTTCTTGTTATAATAGGATAACTTCTGTTATGCGTCTGGTACCTTTCTTCTCTTCAAAAGTTGTTATAATACTTCTGTATCTAACCTTCAATTTATGTACTACTGTGTGCTACTGAAATTATTTTCTATTGCACACATTCCCCAGTTCAGATGGTTTTATTATTGTGCCCTTTTCAATTCACTAAGGACACCTTTACATTCTGACAGAAACATAGCTCTTCAAAATGTAAGTGACCTAAATCTTAAGGAGAAATGTAGTATAATTTCCCATGAAGATTTCTATTTCAATCTGTGATCCTGGAAGATCATTCTTGAGTATCACAGATATGAAATTGTGCTGAAATGAATTTCCCATGAAAGCGACCTCTCACTCAGCAGAGATTAAACATTTGCTTTGTAGGTATCATTCCTTTTGAATGAGAATTACACCACAGTGCATTGGGAAAATATATTGGGTTATACTGTGGTGGGAAAAGAACACTAAAACATAGTTTAAAATACATGAAATAATTTCTACTTGTTAGTAATTTTGAACAAAATATGTTCTCTACAGAATTACTGAGGGAACGCTTGTTAATCATTTGACTGATGAATACTCAGGATTGCTAACGTTCTTCAAAGCTAGTGGAGACAATAAAATTAAGAATAAGCTTGATTTCACTTATTTTCTTATTTATTATTGTAGTCTTTAGTGCTGTGATTGTATTATTTTATTGTATTTGTTTCAGTCTACAAAACTGAGTCTTCCCTCAAGTTGGTCTTTGTTCAAGTATAACCCTAACCTGCTTTCTGAACACTGCTAGCCCTCTGAAAATTGAGAAAATATTTTTACAGATTTTTTTCCTGTGATGAAAATATCAGATTCAGAACTAACTTGTCTGCAGTACCATTCCAAAGGCAGAGTCTTGCAATCACTATGGCATAGGCTGAAATATAAGGTGAAGTGTGTTACAAATAGCCTGTAACTGTAGGTATCTTTACTTGGGCTAGGATACCAGGCTTTTTAGTATCATGGTAATTACACAGATTCAAAACACATTCCCTTGACCTTGGCTGAAGCAAGGAAAATTTTGGATATGATTTATAAGTGTTTTGAGATTCAGCTGTAGTAACAAGAAAAAGGAACACACAAAGGGCAGCAAAAAAAGCCCTTATTTTGTATTGCAAATACTCTGATGTACTGCAAAGCTTTCAGTCTTCAAGAATAAATCTTCTTATGAAGCAAAAAAAAAAGTTCTATTTGGTTACCCTTTTCTCACATCCTAGCTAATTTTTTTCATTTTCAGGTTTTTTTTAAGGTTTTTCTTCCTGTTTTCTTGACTACTCTTGTTCTAGACTGACTCTTTAATGGTAACATTTAATTATTTATATTGAGAATGTGAGTATTCTGGTGTTTCCACTTCTGCCCGAAGAATTTATGTCAAAATGAGGTTCCTACAATATGTCCAGTACCAAGTGATGGAATATTTAATCTGAAGTCTGATTTAGAGGCTCAGTATTTAATCCAGTTGTTTTTTTTTTTTTTTTTTTTTTTAAACTACCACCACCCAAATTAGAGAGTTTAAGTTTCTTCATGCTTTTTAAGGACTTCCTACTCTTAGCTGCCACCTTTTAATACTACTGCTTCTAAACTGAAAACATGGCAAACTAGTGGATTCAAGAGCTTGGCATAAATTTAAGCTAGACACTTTATAACATGTATAATATTGCTCTGGATTTCTGATCTTCAGTTAGATTGTGCAAGCTTCTCAATTGTTTCTTCCTACTTCTCCAAATAGGTATGCTGTATCCATGTAATAATCAAAGTGAAATGTTTATTAGTATTGTGTGAAACAGCATATGCATTAAAGTAACCTTAGAGGCAAAAACAGACTTCAAGTGACCAAAGTTTCGTACAAATATTTGATTTGGTCTTGATTTAACTGTTAGAGTGGAAAGCCATATGTTTGAACTATAGCAGCAAGTTTATAAAATGTAATATAGGACGAAGTCATTGTCATAGTTGTACTAGATCTATGTTATTGAGTCAGTGAGGAAAAATCTGTTCTCAAATACAAATGGAAAAAATAGAGAAGATCAAATGTTCAGTTTAAATGAAAAATGCTAAATCAATTATACAGTGGTGTTCTATTAATATTTTTCTTTAAATAATATAGTTCTGTACAATTTTTCAGTGTTTTAGATATCTAAGAGAACATATAAAATCATAAAAGGGCTTCAGTTGGAAGGGATCTTAAGGATGATCAGGTTCCAGTCTGCTGCCTCAGGAAGGGCCACCAACTATTAGATTACAGCCCAAACCCATCCTGGCCTGTAACATCTCCAGGGATGGGACATCCACAACCTCTCTGAGCAGCCTGTGCCAGCATTTCACCTGCCAGTGAGAAACATCCCCACCCCTCTCCTCTTTTAATTTAAAACCATTTCCTCTTGTCCTCATGTTTATAATCTCCTTTTAGGTTTTGGCAGTCCATAGTGAGTTCTCCTTGCATCCTTCTCCAAGCTAAACAAGCCCAGCTCCTTCAGCCTATGTTTATAGGAGAGGTACTTCAACCCTCTGATCATCTCTGTGGTGGTCCTCTGTACCCTCTTTAAAAGCTGCACATCTTTCCTATTTTGGGGGCACAGACCTGGCCAGAGTATTCCAGAATGAGCCTTGCAAGGACAGAGTAAGGAAGAACAGTTGTCTCCTTTGCCATGCTGGCCACTCTTCTTCTGATGGAGCCATGAATACCATTGGCCTTTTGGGCTGCGAGCACATGCAACGAGCTCACATTAAGTTTTTCATCTACCAGAAGCCATAAATCCTTATCAGCAGGACTCTCAATGAGTTCTCCCAGACTCCTGGCTGATAGCATCTGGAAAGCAGTTCTCATGCTTGGTTGACAACAAAGGAATCATATGCTTGGAGTCTTTACTCCAATAGATGTTTTTTTTTGTTTGTTCTTTTGTCATTTGTTCTGCCTAGTCGTATTAGTTACGCTACAGATATTTATAAACAAATTTGAAATAAGATCGTATTGTTTTTAAATCAACTTCAGACAGATTTTGCACCTTTGCCACCGTCTCTTTTCAGTCATTAATATCTCTTTATGTTGGAAAATAATGAATTTAGTTACCATGGTATCAACAGAAGCTAACATACCTTATTCCTTCTGATCAGAGCACTTTACTTCCTTGATCTAGGAAAGCACTTACAATACATGTTTTCAGATTTAGTCCTGATCTTCATTGTCCCAGTGTGACTTTTTTCCTCTGTTACTCTAAGAAGAAAGTTGAAGTCTTGTAACTCCATTGATGTTAAAACTGAAAAACAGTGCTCTCAAATATGTAATGAAACTTGATCTATATTCGCTAAGCTTGAAAATCTAGGGTGGGTGGTGAATTCTTCCAAACAAGTAGTCACAACAAGACTGTCCTTGAAAACAATTTAATGCAATTGAAAACTCTATTTACACTTAGACCATTTCTATACTTCCAATATTGTGAACAATAGGTTGTTCCCTGGTAGTCTGTCCTTCAGATAAATGACTCTTACTGATTGTCTGGGTAACTTTAAATATTTGTATAAAAGTGACAAATGTTTTCATGCTTTGCTGTGAGTATAGAAGCTTATTTTGCAGGTGAGATCAGAGGTGAGGCTTTTTGTGCACAGAACTTTTTCAATCAGTGCATAAACTATGTAAAAACATTCAGATTAAGTCTGAAAGGAGGTAACGTTTGCCAACTTGAAGTAGTGACAATTTCCTCCTGTTCTTGACAGCATTCTGTGACTGGTGCATGCCCTGCAGACAGTGCCTGAATTGACGCATTTCATTTTCCATTAATCAGTCTTGAAAGCTATCAGAGTACTCAGACTTAAAGCAGGGAGGGAGAGCTAACTTAGACTGGTATGTATTTCCAGTGTTTTGTCTGGTGTTTGTTAGCCCACTTGATGATATGGGTGTTCTTTCAGTGCCCTGGCCAAAGGTTCATGTGGGCTGGGCTGACAGTGAATTTCCTAGGGTAAAACATGCGACTGCCCTGCCTGCGCAACATCTGCCTGTACCCATGTCCTCGTGGAGAAGCAAGCAACTACTTGGGCAAAAGTTCTTGCCCTCTGGACTTCTTACCTGCTCCCTTCTTTGTACTGTTTGAATTCTGAGGTCTTATAACCTGTTTTCCATGCACAAAAAAATAAAATTGTGGTATAAGAATTTCTTTGAGAGGCCTCTTTATTCCAGAAGTTAACATGATGTTAGGGATCCTCATTCATGTGGAGAATGCAATGTGAAGAGAAAACTGTCAAGAATTGACAGTTTGATGCTTTTGGGTTGAGTTTAATTTGTTTGAATGTAACGATTGTTTTGTTTTTATGGCTGGTAATGACACTGAACTTAAAGCAAGGAGACTGGTTAATGGAAATGGTTATGGAAGTGGAAGTGACAGCTGCTGAAGTGGAAGGGAAAATTGAAAATTTAAAGTGCTGAAAATATATAGGTGAAAAGACTGGTTAATTTCCCTTTCACATTGCTATGAAAACTGATGCACTCTCTGCCTGATTAGGAGACTTAATAATACCTGTTTGATATGTTCTCTGAGGATAAGAATTGGGAGATATACTTAAAATAATTTTGCTAGTTTGACTAGTCTTTAGTAATGAGCAGAGCCATAGAACATGTTTGAAAGTACTTGCCAGGGAGTGCAGTCATTCAGGAATAGACTGCTTCAGTGTGAGTGCCCCACAGGCTGCAATTCCTGCCAAACAACCTGCTCAGTGTGTGGGCTTTACATAGGCTGCAACTTGCTTCAGGGCACATATACCTGCTTCACCATAGGGTCCTCCATGGGCTGCATGCAGAGATCTACTTCTGTGTATTATTCCATCTGTACAGAGGAGCAATCATGTCGTTCTCCATGGACTGCATGGGGGATCTCTGTTCTGGTGCCTTGAGCACCTGCTTGCCCTCTTTCACTGACCTTGATGTCTACAGAATTGTTTCACGTTTTTTTCTCACTCCTTTATCTTTGCTCCTGCACACTGTAGTGGTGTTTGTGTTTTGTTGTTGTTGTTTGTTTTTTTTTTTTTTTAACTCTTTCTTAAATGTATTATCACTGTACCTGTGGTTGGTGGTTCAGCTGTGTCCTGCAGTTAATCTGTTTTGAACCTATCTGGAACTGGCCATGTCCAGCATGAGAACATCTCTTGTTCTGGTAGTCTGTAATTTGCTGAAGGAGATTTTTCTATATTAAAAATGTCTGTATTCTTCCTCTGGTCGAAACTTTACTTTTAATCAGCTTTTAAATGTCTCTTTACTTTGTGGTTATATAAGAGAGTTAAGAACTTTGTAGCAGAAGACTTTCTTTGCTCATAAATTCACACGCTTGGTGTAAGTTGCCTGTTAAGGACACCTTTGAACTCCAGTGTAACACCTGAGCTCCACTTTGGTGGCACTTGTATCATGCCTAATGCATTCTGCATTCTGAATCGCAGATGAGGATGCTGAGGAATTATATTGAAGTTTGAGGAATGCTGCTCATAGCTGACTAGCTAGTTAAACAGTAGAAGGTTGACTACTTCAGGCAGTGAAAGTAGTCAAGGCCAGGTTTGTTTATCCAGCGAGGAAACTTTCTGCTATGCCCGCTTGTTTTCTTGCTCTTAAGATTATTTGGTCTAAAACTTGATATGCTATCTTTGATTGTCTTTGTGCTTCAAGAGAGGCTACCCTTGAAAATCAATCAGACCTCAGGATCTCCTCAGAGCAACATGTGGAAACCTGCTGGCTGTTCCCTAAATAGCTTGAGATCGGCTGACGAGCAAACCCTGAAGTCAAAGGTCTTGTCAATGGTTCTGGGCCTTGTTCTGCCTGGTTCTGTAACTAGATGAGATGGAGGAACCCATAAGTGGTAAGGGAAAAAGGTAAGGAGATGAGCCTAAAAACAAAACAGCAGCAAAGAGCTAAGGAAGAAAACTAATTTTCTAAATATCATAGTGGAACGCAAGATAACACAATATAATACCATATAAGTGGAATTGAAACAAATAAATGAGAGAATGTGTCCAAAACCAAAGGCCTTACTCTAATACTGAAGACAAAATAGCTAGGGAGTATACACTGTAGAGATGGGCAGTAAAAGAAGAGGCAGTCTCATGATTTGTGAACGGTTTTATCTTTCCCTCTGAACGGAAAACAGAAATGGAACAGCGAAGTCGTTTGGGAGATGCTGTTTTTGTGTTCTGTGAAACATACCTTGAAACTGTTGACGATCCACAGAACTGGAGCATTAACTCTTTAGCTCCCACTGCACTATGTGATGGCATGATGTGGAATTCCAATAAAAGTCATAAAACCATGACGGGTGGTCTTCTTGCTGTTTGGTTTCCTGTTTTTCCTCAAGATCTTCAATTCTTCAATGCAGCATAAGCCTAAAGTGACTATAACAGCCATAATCAGTTCCTTGAAAGCTGCAGAGCACCTCCCTGTCTGATGTGACTTATACAATCATGAAAAAAATATCTCTAAGACTTTCTATACAGTATTGTTTTCCCAGCAGATACTAAAGTGGGTCAAGTCTTCTTTGAGAGCCAAGATGTGACTGGAACATCTTACAGCTGTCTAAGATTTTGTCTACTTCTTTTTTTGGACAGTTTTAGCTGTTCATTAACATCTCTTTTTGACTTGTTGCCAACACTGTTTGACTATTGTAGGAAATCTCAATGTATTCATATTGTTTCTTTATGCAGAGTGCAATTTTTCATCTTCTAGAAATCCCGTTTGTATCTGTTTCAACTCCATTCATGAAAACTATTCCATTTTCACTTGTTGCCCGATGTTGTCAGGTAGCACCAATGTTCATTCTTAGCAGCCTTCTCTATGAAGATCACTGTGTTTGTAGAAATCAAAGCTCTTTGCTTACTGCAGAGCTGTGAGCTGACTGGCAGAATGCATCTGTTCCTGCCATAGTCCTTCTCCTTGAATTGATTGAGGAAAACATCCTGCAGGTCCCTGTCCTCTTCAGCCAAGTCCTCAGAACCATGTAATTGCCCTTGCTTTCCTCAGTCTCATTTAGAAGTATGTAGAAGGCTGTATGAATGGGCAACGAGTAGCATTAATTCAAGAGCTATGTGAATTTCAAAATTCACTGAATTGTCAGGAATCAAGGCTTAGAAGAAGGATCAAATCTCCTGAAACAATAAATCTGCTTGGAAGATGGATTTGCATGCCAGCATTAATCTTTTTCTATATACTGACTTGCTCTTACATTTTTTTAATATATACATGCTGTATAATGAAGCTAAACTACTAATTTCACTAATCTTACTGAAAATAAACCTATTTCCAAAATCTAATTGCTTCCCAACCCTCTCCCCAAACAGCAACTCTTTCCTGCTTTTCCCCCTAAGGAATAGAATGACTTCATTTGCCTAACTGGAAACTTCTTGTTGGAAGTAACTTTATGAAAGTTATATTTGAAGAAAGTTTATGTGCTTCTTAATGTGTATTGTTAAAGTACCAGATTCACATACAGAACTATATCCTCTTCAATAAAAATATTGTGTCAATTCTATGCTCCTAAACTTTAAGAGCTGCTCTTTCTTATAGACTTACAGCTTATTTCCTGACACTTCAGTAAATGTGCAGCTTGGCCTAGAAGTCTGGATTAAAAGATAGCTGAGTTTCAAACCTAATGAATGTGAAGGGCCAGTTTTCATGAATCATTTTGCCCCTTTCTGTTTGATGTTCATGGAAGCTTACAGAGATAAAGGATTGAAATTTCAAACCTGGTACTGCTTAGCCATCTGCATTTAAATATTTCTTTAAGAGGCCTTTCAATCTGTTTAGGTAGCAGAATAACTGGACTGAAGTTCTCTGTCTATGGAGCTTTGAGTTCTTTGTATTTAGGAAAATGTCTGATTCTTTAGCAGTTGAAATAAAGATTTTGTTTCCTATAATTAGGAAATCAGCTTCAGAGTTTAGCTCTTGATGCAGAATGGATAACTTTAAAGATAAAAGGGAAGAAATTAGGAAGTCTTTAAGACTGAAAAAAATAATAATGGGAAAGAGCAGAATATACAGGCACTCTATCCATATTCTGCAGTCAGGCTTTTGTGAGCTGACTTAGAAAAGGGAATTCTTCTGGAAATTGATGTAAAATCATAAAATAAGGTATCAAAATAATTATTTCAAGAACCATGTCAATCATTAGCCTGTTTTGTTCAATAGGAAAACTGAGAAATACTTAAGCTAGACTACTGTACTGTACTTCAGTGCAGAAGAGGAGGAGTTTGCCTTACTTAAAGCAAAATGTCCGCTCTTTCATTAAAACAGCTGCATAATACTGTTCTGGTTGTCTCTAAACGCTTACATTCCAGCTGTATAACTTTTCCACTGCAAGTTTTGAAAGAAAACTGTTTCACCAACTTCTTTCCCTATGCTCAGCTACTTGACAAACTGAACCAGATAGAGAAGGCAGATTATCTCCATAATTGCCTGCCTAGTTAAACCACAGTGCATGATTAAGTGCTACGCATCTATTTGTGTTCTCATGCTGCAGTGAGATGGGAGAGAAAAATCAGGAAAAGGTAGAAATTAGGTGTTGAGACAAAGGCAGTTTAACAGGACAGAAAAGGAAAATAATGATAAAAGTATATACAAAATTAGTGATGCAAAATGCAATTGTTTTACATGTGACAACATATACCTAGCCTGTAGTTCCCAAAAGCCTCCTCAGCCCACTGTCTCCAGTTTTACTGCAAACCTCAATGCAATATAGTATGATATCCCTTTCACCATTTTGTGTCAGCTTTCCTGGTTCTGTCTCCTCCCAACTTCTTGTACACCCTCACCCTCCTCTCTGGCAGGGCAATATAAGAACCTGAGAAATCCTTGACCTGGTGTGAGCACTGCTCAGCAAAAGCCAAAATGTGAGTGTGTTATTAATATTATTCTCATCCTAAATCCAAAACACTGCACCATATCAGCTGTTAGGAAGAAAATTAACTTTTTCCCCTTATTCTACATCATACTCAGGTGCCATGCTTTATAGTACATTGCATTTAATCACCACCACACTTCCATGATTAGTTCTCTAATACCCTAAGCTTATAAGAAGTAGATTTAAGAATTTTATCTTCTGATGTCCTTTTCTCACAATACCTTTTTATTTTTCTCTGCTGCTTCAAGCAGGTTTATGCAAGGTTTGTTATGGAGAAAGCTTTTTGGTTTTTGAATGATTGTACCACTATCGCTGGCTGATTTGACTTTCATTGTTAATAATTTGGCTGGTTAGTATCACCTTGTTACATTGCTGGAAAAGCTAACAGTAATTAAGTACTTATAAACGTTATAGTTTATGCCCATACACTTCTATATAGGATTACTTACTGTGTTATTTGCGAATTTGTATTTTGTGAACGTTGAAATATTCTAGGCAGAATCCTGGATTCACAGAAGTCTTGCAGTTACATTGAATATGTTCACACACACATTGAATGTGTGCTCTAATGATGTTGACGTCTGGATGCTGAAGTATTTTGTAACTTGTATAAACATCAATATGAGAATATAGAGAACTATTAAAACAAAGTCCAAAGTAAGTATCTATAATGCAGCTGGTCTTCATCTGTGTTAAAGTAGACATGACAACTACTTTTTCCCTTCAGAGGGAGGGAAAAAAGTTTCTAGAACTGGATGGAAGATTTCATCTTTCTCGATATGCCTTCACGTTTCATTTTAGTATTTGCAGAGGACGAAGGCTTGGATGCTCATGTTACAGCACTTGCTGCATGTGTGTTGTTAAATAACAGAACTGAGAAACTACTGAGAATGTATTTTTGAAATTGAAAATGTGTTTGAAAGGTAACTACCTTATGAATGTGAGCAGGACCAGCTGAGAGAGTAAATGAAAATGAGATGCAGAGAAAATAAAAGGTTTCTTCATTCTTTCAGGATAATGGAGTGAAACATATTTGATCAAAATGAAGTCCAGATGTATTGTAATCTTGGCTTCATACACAGGTAGTTAAAGTATAATCCTTAGTTCAAGTTGCAAGCTTGTCAAGGCCAGAGAAATAAGTGAAGTATGTTAATAAAAGTAAAAGCTAGGCAATGAAAAGAATAGAGACCTACTACTGCATGATATGAATTCTTTTATGGGAAGGATTATTTATTGTTAAAACAGTAGGCAGACAGATACTATTGTATTTATGGAATATAATCCACGTGGGTGTAAAATAATGATATTAAATGAAAATCCTTCTTGAAGTAATGCTTGTTTTTTGTTAGATCCTTGAAGTTAATCTCAGTTCTAGGTACCTCTTTAGAATGAGACAACAGGAATTGCCATTACGAGAGGCTTTTAAAGTTCTTGTAGAATTTTCTGTTATACCTGAAAGATTTTCCAACAACGTTATAGTTGTAGATGCCTTTCAGACAGAAACAAGAATTCTATGGATTATTTTTCTGAGGGAAACAACGTATTTACTTAAATTCTTCAACTCCTTCTCAATTCACTTTTTTTTTTTTTTTTTTTTTTTTAAACAGAAGTACTGCAGAATTTGTTGATGCTATTTACATTTCTTAAAAAAAATGAACTTGTGTCATTGTATAAATTGTAGATTGGGAAGTCTGCTTGCTCTCAGTGTAGCGCTGTTGAAAATTCTTTGAATCTTTATGAAATTAGTCTGATTTGGTGGCTTCAAAAGAATTTGAAACCCAAAGGAGTTAGTTTGGGATTCTATGCTAAATTTCTCGTGAATTAAAAGCTGAGCTCTGGGCATTGATCCAGGTAAGAGTGTATGTGTGCACATTAAGATCTGAGTGCCAGTAACTGAAGGGAGGCTGTTTCTTTAGTGAGCTTTCGTGCTCCTTATGTGCCTTCCTCATCAGCTGATTTAAATACATATTGACTACTGAATAGGGTAAGGGGCCTAGCAGTCAGATACAGGAGAGACCATAGGCTTCCAAAGACCATCTGTGATGGAAGTACTGAAGAGATCAGAAGACACAGGGCCAATAGATGTAGTTTCTGAGGTCATCTATGTAAGTTTGTGTATATAGTCAACTGCAACCTCCATTCTGTTCTGCTGTAGGAGAAGCACAAATAAGCATCTGTGCCATTTATTTGGTACTGTATATTTTCATTGCTTGTTGATTGGTGACTGGCTGTATTCACATGTGTGCCTACTGAAGATAAATGCTCAGCTGCACAAATTGATGTTACTGCTACAACCTCAGTACTCACAAAACAGACAGTGGAGGCAATTAGTAGCAAAGATGGGAAATGTAGAAAAGTAGGTACAGATTGCCACAGTAACTAAATATAGGTGAATTACTCAGATACACTCATACAATACACATATATTCACTAAGCTTCCTGATTAATGATCCTGTCTTGTTTTCAGAGATAATGATACAACACTGTCCACAGTAAAAAGGCTTCAGATTAGTTATTATGTTCACAGAAAAGACAGGAAGCATGTATTGGTGCTCACTCAGCTACTAATGTTTTCTTGTTTCTAATGCTTCCAGAAATTCTCAGTGATTTCAATCAATTGACAAAAGGGAGTTTATCTGTGAAGTTAGTGATTTTGAGCTTATTTTATTTCTTTGTTTAGTTTTTGCTTCAGGAAAGGGTGTGTTTGTCCTGATTTGTGAGAGAACAGCTTCAGTCTGATATTTTATCTCCTTTCAAATGCTAGACCAGTGCAAAATAGAAGCATTAATTGATTTCCAAACTGCTTCTGCACCTCAAATTTTTGTTCATAGATAGATGAAGAAACAGGTGGTGAAATTGCTGGAGTTCAAACGTGAGCAAAGAGACATCTGAAGATAACACACCTCTACTAAAAAAAAACCCACAATAACAAACAAGAAATGCAACAAAGCCCACTCCAAACCCTACATCATTAACATCTTTCTCTGTTTTTCTGCTTTTATAATTATGGTTGTATCATTGTTCAAAGTGTGCTTCAAGTGAACTCCAGACTTCTGACACTAGAAAATTTTGACTTCAGTTGATGCTCATACTAACAGATGACAACAGAAGTTAACAGCTGAAGAAGTTGTTCAGTGTAGTCAACTGAAGTTAAAAGCAGTACCTCTCTTGAGATTAGTTTTCTTTTCATGAAGATGAAGTTCACGCAAAAGGCAATTAGATTAACTCCAAAGTGAGTAGATAGGAAAGAGAAAACAGAGAGGGTTGCTTCCCAATTTTATAACCCTCTAAAATTTCTTCCATATTGTGAGCTTTGTGTACTCTTGAGGAGTAATTCTGAAGACAAAGGTATTAAAGACCCAGACATGACCACTGTCACTCCTGCTCAAATAAACAGCAAATGTATTTTGAAGTGTTCCAAACCTGCACAAAAATAAACACAGAAAGGCTTTCTGATTTGCTGCAGATAACAGATGGTGTGAAAGAAGTCTGTCATACATAATATTCAGCTGCCAAATCTCATCTTATAAAAGGATTGAATAAATATCCAGTGCAGATGATACTTTATGAAACAGATAATCTCCCCCAAATAGAATTCTTTAGAGCTTTTTTGCCTTTCCTCTAAGTAGATAAATGTAAACACAGTAAGGAAAAAGTTTGTGTCTGTTTTATGGAGAGTGAGAGTAAGCTCTTTAAGCATGTCTTCTGAATTTTAATTTAAATTGTGAAGAAAAGAACAATGAAGATTTAGATACATAGGACGTTTGTATAGTTCCCTTCTTTGAGTATTTTCCTGTTGTCTCAAAGAATCTTGTTTTTCTTACTAGATTCTTATTACCTGTAGTGCTTTCTAGCAAGGGTTAAGAAGCTAATGAGAACAAACAGATTTCTATAACTAAAGAACTGTTTTCCTAGCCATGGTTCATGAATTATTTATTTATTCAGGGTATCAGTTTATTTTTTTGTTGCTGTTGTTTAAGTTTAGTTGTTTTTTTCGTTTGTGTGGTTAGAACAACAGATCTGTAAGTTCTTGGTAGAATGATTGTTTTTTTTTTTGTTTTTTTTTTTTTTTTGCTATTAGGGGATGAGCATTTCCTGAGTTAAAATTTGAGTATCAGTATTCCTTATATTAATACTAAATCATAGGGACTACTAAACAAATGCCAAGCTCTATGCTGCTTGTTTAGATATTGTGATGTTTCCTAAACTGAATGTGGGTGAATGTGGGACCAAAGGAGAATTGGAAATAATTATAATCTACTTGACAAATCTTTAATATTTGACTATTTAAATGTCTTTTACCTATTATATTTAGCATCTTGTTCTGTTAACCAAACTCTGGTTTTATTGTGAAAAGCCAAATTGCAGTATTATCTAAATACTTTAATTTGCTTCAAAATCAACCAATTTGATTTCTTCCCAAGTTTGGTGGCACAGAATTATCCGAAGTTAAAGGATGATTATTCCATTACTTTGTACTTCTGCTTTGTTTTGAAGTAAAGAACCGCAGCCTAAATTTGAGTTTAATACTTTCTGCTACTATTGGTTTTTGCTTGAATTGCTGGTTCTTATCTCTATCCAACTCATTGGGCTTATTCCAGTATACTACTGAATGGTGTACTTCTGTACCTTTCTTTCTCACCTAACTTTAATTTTAGGTCCAGCTGTCTGTGGCTGAGCACTATGAACGCAAAACTCCTTATGTTGTATCTAGACAATAGACTTGTAGGCACTGAAAGGAAAAATATTTTTTTGTCAGGTTCTGATTCACTAATCTGAAAGGCTTACCATGCTGAATAAGAAGCAGGAGTATTCCTTTAAATGAGCAATGTTCTAGTGAAATTTCAGGGCTGTTCTTTAATAATTATTTCTCATCACAGCTAATGTGAAAGTCAAAGACCTAAATACCTTTATAGATAAAAAAGTGAGATTTCTTGCTTCTAGAAGTTAATTGTAACATTTTGAGAAATAGTCAAAAATATTAAATACTGTCCATTCCCACATCTTTGTGGAATATTTGTCAACGATAGGAGCTTGTTTCTTAAATCTACCTCATGAATCACTGTATGTCATTGGCAGTCCCAACAGGGCATAATTGGCAATGAGGAAATAAACAAATACTTAGAGCTAATAACAGCACTGCCAAAATCTGATCCTGCTTAACTGAGGATATCCAGTGTGAGCACAGCTGGGTGCTGTAGATAGTACAACATACATTCCAAAAGCTACAGAAGCAAAAGGTGTGAAAAGCTTTTTACAGTTCTGGCTTGTGTATTGTACTGAGAATAACTGCAGGATGTGATTAGTGGAAAAGAACTGTCTCTTCTTCAAAAGCAAACATTTTTCCACAAGAGTAAAAAAGCTGTATTGTGGCATGGGATACATTATTAGTTTTTAGAAACTCTTGGAGTGAAATTATCTCAATGTTATTATTCTATGTCTTTTTTGTACTACTTGCTATGGTTTGTGCTTTCAAATGTACTCTTATGTGAGATGGATGATAAAACCAATTTCTTTAATTCTATACTATATTATAATGCTCTTGAAAGTTAAAATCACATTTTTCTGTGTCTACAGAAGCTACATCCTAGAGTGTTTCTTTAACTAAAGTCTCCTATATCTTCATTTTTTCTTCTTTAGCTAAATAGAAGTAATCGTAGACAAGTAGGCTGTATTGCTTTGCGTTTGTTACTGGAGCATGTCTTCCCTTGCCTTTGCAGAATTCCATACATTTTATTTTCCTTTTCCAGATTTAATAGTCAGGTTTTGATAT
Organism: Lagopus leucura; assembly: GCF_019238085.1. Taxonomy (NCBI): domain Eukaryota; kingdom Metazoa; phylum Chordata; class Aves; order Galliformes; family Phasianidae; genus Lagopus; species Lagopus leucura. Next base: position 15,359,837 of record NW_024962263.1, on the reverse strand, counting down.
TTTCACTGAGGTCCACAAACGGTGGAGTTAGTCACTAAGTGAAATAGTGAGTATCTGTTGTAATCTGTTCTAATAAAGGAGATGAAAATTTCACTGTGGGAGCGAAAAAAAAAAAAAAAAAAAAAGCACTGTTGGTGTTTTTTCATTACTGTTTTTAAACAGTTAAAGTTAAAAAGTTAGTTAGCATTCTTAAGTCGGTATCCAAAGGACAACATTATAAAGCCTTTGCTCCCAGCTGTAGGGAAACAGGCCTTTTGACAGTGCTTGTTAAAAGCTTTGATATGAACCAGAAGTGAAGTGTGCAAGAACCTGTATTGAGATGTAGGTTCATAGAGATGCAAAGATGTTCTTTGAAGTCTTGGAACTCACTACCACTTCATACAAGTGATGCTTTGAGATTTGTCCCACTGAGCTCTTTAATTAGATACCTCAGTAGAGTGAATCTGCAGAAGAAGATTCAACTGACTATAGTGTGTTGATCCTGGTTGGTAGCTAACCCCTAATCCCATCATTGGTTCCTTCCCCCTCAGCAGGACGTGGAAGAGAATTGGAAGGACAGAAGTAAGAAAACTTGTGGGTTGATATAAAGACAGTTTATTAGATGAAGCAAAGCTATGAATGCAAACAAAGTAGAATGAGGAGTTTATTTATTACTACCCTTTGCAGGAAGTGTCCAGACCCTTCCTCAGCATGTGTAATGCATACTTTGAAAGATATGCTGTGTCTGAGAATGTCCCTGCATCCTTCTCCTTTCTGCAAGCTTTTGTTGTTGAGCATAATGTCATATAGTATAGAAGTCATATGGTATTGTCAGTTCAGATCAGCTGTCCCTGTTCCTTGTCATGGTTTTATGATTTTTGGTTATTTTGCTAATTTTAGATTGTCAACGGTTTATGGGCTGGTTTGGTCCAGTTCCATGACTAGCAGGGTGGAGGGATCCACAGATCTGTGCGTCTGTAAAAGGGAAACAGGGGACCCCAAAATAATTAAAAACAGCAGCAACGATCTGAGGAGAAACAAACTAATTTACTAAATGTAGTATCAGAATGCAAGATACCACACTATAATAAAATATAATTAGAATCAAAGCTAATAAATCAAATATAATGAGAGTGTCTGAAAAGTGGATAGGCCTCACTATAACACTGAGGCAATATGTGCAGTCTGGTTGAGCAGCAGAGAGGAGAGCCTGACGAAGAAGAGCACATCAGTTGATTTGCCAAGGGTTATATGTCTTATATCTTTATCTTCCCTATAAAAGCAGAATGTTTTAAATGGGACATTATACCCATATGAACTTGCTGGTCATGCTTTTTTGGAATCCATTCTACCATTCTCCTCTGCCTTCATGAAGCCTCACCTGCTGTATGGCATCCATTACTGGGGCTCCCAACATTGGAAGGATGTGGACGTGTTGAAGTGGGTCGAGAGTAGACTGTGAGACAATCAGAGGCCTGGAGCATCTCTCCTATGAAGGCATACTAGAGAGTTGGAGTGGTTCAGCTTGGGGAAGAAAAGGCTCTGGGGAGACCTTTAGAGAGCCTTCCAGTACCTAAAGGTGGACCATATGAAGGAAAGGGAAGGACTCTGAATAAAAAGAATGATTTCATATGATGTCATGAGAACTTCTGTGCAGGTGTAAGGAACAGGAACAGTATTAGAAAGGTAAACTTTTTGTCTGAGAGAATAACTTTGTGAACTACAGCATCAAGAGTAAATGACACAGTGAGGTATGGCATTCTGAACCACGTGAAGGTGGGTTCTGAAGGTGAGGAATGACCAGTTGCCACCTGGGTGATCCTTGTGAAACTTAAACAGGAGGTCAGTGAGGTACTTTTCTGCAAAAATTTACAGACTCAGTTTAATCTGCCTCAGTGTTTTTGCTTAAGTATTAGCAAGTTAAAGTGCAGGAAAACAAAACTACTTTTCAAATAATGTCTATGACTGTGAATAATTAATGATGCTAATAATGGCTAAGCTTCACTAATCACTTAATGTCTGTTTTAATTCTGGGAAAAAAAAAACAAAACTGCAGTCCAACTCTCCAATGCATCTCACTTCTCACCTGATTTGCATACTCATTATCTGAAAGTGCAATTACCCCCTATTTCTTGACCTCAAAAAAGCTGGCTGATTTTAAGAAGTAACTCCTGCTTTAGAAAATATGAGAAGGTTCATGGAGACAGAAAATTTTGTCAGCCCACAAAAGGGACTGAACAGAAAAAGATTAAAGAGAGAAGATGATTCCATTTAATTGATAATTTTTTTCTGTGTGTATTCTGCTATATTGTCTCTTAATAAGTAGGCTTTAAATGGTCAGAGTAGAATGTCATTAAGGAAAAGAAATTGAACTCATTTCTGAATCATAGGGGAAATTAGATTATAGCAGTGTTTGCTGCTGTAGTACAGGTCACTCCAGATTTTCATTATAACTTTTGGCTTCTGAGGTTTATAACTTTGGTTGTATTAAAATTTCTCTGAGTTAGAGCTTGACATACAGGGTCATATTCAAAGTCTTAAAGGAATTTTGTAATGAGCTTCTTTTCCTAATTTCTCTTCCAAATGTGTGTATCAATATCATGCATATTCATATCTCATCCCTGTTTCATACTTTATGGCTTTTAGAACAGCTTTCACAAGAGAAACTGTAAGAACATGTAGTTTCAGATTTTTTTTTTTCTTTTTTCCCTCCTGTTTTTGTCACAGGAAATCTGTGTATCTATAGCTGCCTTGGGGGAAGCTACTTCTCCTAGTGAGGATCTCCACAATATTTTTTGTACTTTGAAACTTAGACAGCTAGTAGCTTTATTTTAACAGAGCGTTACAAGGAGTTCATTGGTCTTGTCTGCCTTCAGATTTTAGTGGATGAATTCAGACATCTATCTGTCAGGGTATAGATTATTATAAACATTTTCAGTAGGTATTAGGATAATGGGCCTATCAGCAGGCATGATCTACCCCCAGCTTACACTGTTATGCTGGCAGCTTAGTCCCTCAAGAGTCTGCAGTTTATGTAAGATATGATTCTTACTGAATTGATTGAAATTCAGTTCCTCTTGTGGGTTTCAACTTCATGTAAAAATTCCAGGGGCATAGTGAATAGGTACTCAGTCATTTGGATGGATTTGGTGTGGATTTTAGCAGCAACTATCAAATTCCAGTGTGCATAAGGTGATCTCACTGAGCTCTAATGGAAAAAAGTTTATTTATTTATGAATGGATATTTACTTTTGGAGAAAACAGATGTCATGTTTTATAGAACATAATGTAGGACATGCTCAGCAGCAGAAGCTCTTTGCAAACTCTTGCATGGTAGGCATCAATGGCTTTGTCTTGAGTTTCATTCTTGTTTCCCTAATTAAACCACTTCTTGTTGTGTTTTTTTTTTCCTGTCTAATACATTCAATATAATTTTAGGAGACAAATGCACTTATTGATGTATTTCTATGCCAAACTAGAGGCTTGCAACTCTGGTAGCAATATTAATCAAGAAGTAATGCAAATTTCAACTGCATTGAATTCTCAGTATGCTGTTTGGCAATGTAGAATGGACTTCAAACATACACTCATTGTGTTGAGGCTTTACCCTATTGTTAGAACAGGGGAGCATGACCTTACAAAAAATACAGAGCTTTTCCTCTGTGTTGTGTTGGGATCAGCTCACTAATTCCATACCACAAGAGCAACTTGTAAACAAAATCCCAAGGCCACAACAGCAGTACACAGCCAACTGTCTTATAGGCAATTCCATACTTTGATTTTATGCTTCTCTGTGCTTGACTAACTAATCTTTTCCAAACTCTTAGCAGCTAGTGCAGCAATTCTTTGATTTGCGTCCATCAAGAGTGTGAATAACTGTTTTCAGGAAAGACCTTGATCTTCAGTTTTGGTGAAGGAACTTGGGAGTGATTAATTGCTTCCTTGGAGATGAGTTGGAAGCAGTTTATGGCATTTAAGGTGGGGTGTGTGTGTGTGTGTGTGTGTGTATGTAAAATGCTAAGATATACAAGTAAAAGAACTAAATCCTGGCCTTGAGTGTTAGCTCACTGAATGAACTGTGAGAAGTTACTGCATGTTAGCACTGTCTCAGAAATTGCTGTAAGCATGCTTGATGGTATTGCTATGCAAGAGCAAGGTGATCTAGTTAACAATGTCAGGAATTCCAAATTGAAATATGGTTAAAGCCAAAACGAGACCAAGGGAAGAAAAACTAGTTAGGGAGACTTTGTTGAGAGGAGATGAAGGTGGAAGAGAAAGGAAGAGGCAAAGGTGGGTGGGTGGGGAGAACTATAAGTGTAGGAAAACATAGAGAATGAAAGGTGCCAGTCACATTTAAACACCTACATGTCAGTACATTTGTCTGACTGAGCCAAGTACATGTTCACTGCAGCCTACCCTATCTTCTTAACGAAACTGTTTTTTTCCGTGTAATCTGTTGTGTGTGTGTGATGAAAGCTCTGAATACCAGGAACTGGAGGGACAGCAGGTGTATGTGTTGAAAGGTCTGCTACTGGAGAAGTAGCCATGGATCACAGGGTACATAGGTCTAAGTGCCAGCAATTGATCTGTGTTAAGTTTCCTCACCTAGTTTAAATAACTCAGATGGAGTTTCATGTATATGCAGGGAGCTACCAGGTGCCAAATTGGACTGGCTGGCAAACAGGAGCCCTGCATCTGAAGAGGCTCAAGGTCTGAACAGTGACTAAGGCAGACAGAGTTTGGGAATGGTTATGTGATAGGTGTGGAGTCTGCTGATATTTGAGACCTCTATGAATGTAGGTGCAATGAGGTGGTGATGAATTTTTATGACAAATGAGCTTCAGCTCTAATCAGCTGATGAGGAGCAAGACATGATTGTAGAGCTGAAGTATGTAGTCTTGATGATTCTGCGAGTGCTGGCAGAAACACTGCTCTTTGTGTGTGACTGACTTTGTCAACGTGGTGTGCTTTAGCATGTCCTTCTGAAATAAGCATTCAGTCCTGCTGCTGGCTGAGGAGCACAAGAACAGCTACACCCATGGACCAGGGACAAGAGAGACCTCTTTTGTCTGAGAACATGTCGTACTGGATTTAAGCACCTGGAATTGAGTAATCTGGATCCTGGAGTATCCTGGGTTCAGTGATTTTTTTTTTATTATTGACTTTTTTTTTTTTTTAAGGTCTTTAATTCATGGCTTGTAACTTCTTTTTAATGTTTGAAGCGTTTATATTCAATGCTCTAATCTCAGAAGGGAGTATTTAAAGGAAACAGCATTACTACTTTCAGCTGCTACTTTGTTGAGAAACTGCGTGTTATGGCCTACATTAACAGGTTATTCAAGCAATTCTACTCAGTCTGCTAAAAGAATGTTAGCATCAAAGGTTACCAAAGAGGGAAGGAACCTCTTCCACAACTTGCCTTTACTGCTTGTCTTCTGACATTACTGTATTAGTAAAAAAGGCTGTGAGATCAAAAGTTTAAATTGCTGATCCAGTCATAAGTATTTACTGTCTGTCAGAGAAACTTCCTTTTGTTCTTTTGATGTTAGCTACTGAAAAAACTGGGATTTTTATTGCATTTTACACAAGAAAAAAAAAAGTTGCTTGCTACACCAGATTTAATCAATATATATAAAACAATTTCAGCATTTCTAAACAAAACTCACTGCAAAAAATTTAATTAATGTTAAATTGAAACCTGTAGAATTCAAAACAATGGAATCTAATTCTGAAGCCAGTCCAGCAGTTTTAAATAAGAAGCCATCAATACTGAAAATCATTGCTGGAAGAAAAAAAAAAAAATCCTCAATCACTGCAGATTGCTTTACTGGGTCAATCTTGCTTCACATGACTGGGAAAGATCATATTTTGATGTCCATTCAGATGACTTGGGACAAAGTCATTTTCACATGTTAAGTCATCTTGCTCTCTAAATGAACAATCCTCCATTTCTGTTGAGAGTACAGAAATACTGTGGTATTTGAGGGGGCTTGGTTGTACCACCTGAGAATTGGTATCTCACGAAGCTCTGTGATGAAGGTAGCTGGTAATAACCAGTGATAGATAAGTAGAATGAAAAACCTATTTGAGAGCAAAAATGGTGATTGTAGATATGAAGAAGCTCTTAATAGTGGAAAGGAACAACTGTAAGTAAGTGGCTATTCCAGATACATGCGGGGCATTGCTTTGATTGTTCATTGCCTTTTGTCTGGTTTCTTGAGTTTTATTTCCCTTCTTATGTGCCTTGAGGGCTTATAGTAATGGTGATGTTTCCTAGTACAAGATTTTAGATTGAAGTTAATTTTAGTTAGCAAACAGTGTTTGGCTCAGATTTTGACAAGTCTTCTCTTGCTTTTATGACTTCCTGGCCTTTGCTACAAAGTGTGATCTTAATGTGTTCATGTAGTAGAATTATGAATTTTATACTACTGCTTATTCTGAACTAATTTTCTGATCTTTTCATACGTTTGTGGTGTTTTAAAGCACCATTGCCTCTGAAATTAAGACATGACATTTTAAAGGTGAGGTAGCTATTTAAATGTTAAATTAATGAGAATTTACATGGTAGTAATGTAACCCAAAAGAGCTAGTGCACGAAATGGAATTTATATTTCAAATTCAGGATCTTTGCTTTCTACATTAAAGATACACTTGGAATAATGGTCATCAGTTAAAATGTCATTTTAATAGCTATGGGTAATAATGAATATAATGTTTTTTTTTTTTTTTTTTTCAAAAAAATCTACCCAAACATCTGTTTAATAAAATATTTGTTACTAATGATTATATTGACTCAAATGCATTAACTTGTATAACACTATTTAAATGTCTAAGTTTTATGGGTGTAAAAGTAATCCTCTCTGCACCGTAATCTCAGTACCTGGTTTGTAATCTAATGAAAGCTAAATACCTTAATTTATTCTCTAGTCCTACATTGGAGAGCAAATTTTATAAAATCTATTTCGTGTCAGACAATAGCTTCATTAGTCTGTACCTAAGAGATGCATGCTTTTATAAGAATTACTGGAAACTTTGTAAATATCCCAAATCATCACTTATTTTTTAACAACAAAGCAACTACTCTATATATAGAAAAACAAATAATAAAAACCAATACATTTTTATCTGTATGAAGTGGTGCTTTCAGCCCATGTCTGAACAACATATAATCATTTTTTCATTTATTGAGTTTAAATACGCACCCCAGTGATATTCTAGCACAGCACTGAAATTTAATTGTACTTGCAATAATTGTTGTAATATAATTTAAAGAGCTTAACTCCAAATTTTGTTTTGCTCAATTTATAGCAATTATTCATTGGTGGAGCTAAATGAGTCCTGAAGTGAAAGGAACTGACTTTACTAAAAACTGTGTGTAAAACTGCAAGAAAAAGTTGAGAAATTTTCAGTGGAAAAGATTCCTAATTTCATATGCGTTCCTGTAATTTTACATCATATATATAAAGGTAAGCATGAGTTTCCCAGCCTTGAAGTTCAGAGAAATTTCTTTTTTAATTTAGTGATTTGTATTTCTCATGTCATATTTGTCCTTCCTATTGACCTCACACAAATATCCTGTATCCGTGTAGCTAGAGCAAGAGAGGTAGCTGAATTGGTTAACCTGAGGAAGCTCGATGCAGGAGGAGAATTACAAAGGAAATGAGAGAAGGTGAGTGACTTAAGGGAGATGGAAAAAGCAAAAAAGAATGGAGGGAGAGAACAGACAAATAGTAGGAAAAATAATCTTTTAAGAACCTGGGTCTGCTGAACAAGGAGTTTTTATTAACACATGTGTTAATATAAAAAGTGTTTTGGTTTTTTCCCTATTGGCTTTGAAAATTTTATAGGTTAGAGAAATTTCTGGAGCTCTTTCTTATTTAATTAATACTACTTTCTACCAAAAGCCTCCCTGCTTTGATATGACTAGTTATGAATGTGAACATGTCTCTGCTGAGCTTTCAGGATGAATTAATTTAAGCAAAGATTTCTTCTTAATGTACTCCTTCAGTAAGGCTTTACCTCAAGGTTATAGTTAAATTAACTTCAGTTGAAGGACTTCTTTCACCTAACTTTCTACTTGAAAGCATTGTTGGAAGATTGTATGTGCAGCACCCCTAAATGCTTCTCTAGGGCTCTGTCAGAGTGGATTCCCTGTTAAGCTTGCCTGGTTAATAGCACAAAGGTAAAAGACTCTTAATGGCAAAACTACTTACCTGTTTTAAAAAGACCGTAACTATGATAGGACTTTAGGGAACTAATGTCGTAATTAGAGAGCAAGAGAGATTAATATTGATCAAGATTGAGTGGACAGTGGGGAAGCACAAGGGGAGGAAGGAATATCTGAATAGCAGAATTCTATTCTGAACAAACAAAAAAACTTAAAATACTTCTATCTGTATGGAGTTGTGTGTATTTGGAGATCTTTGCATATATATTTATGTATATATGTGCATAAAATTTTGGATATTTATGTATGCATATAAATTAATATTGCTTTTACAGTATTAGAAAAAGATTTCAGCTGTATGTACAGCTGAAAGTATTTAATACCTCAAATGGAGCTGCTTATTACATGATGGCAATATTTTGAAGACATGTTTTGCAGTGGAACTTAGTAGAGCAATGTGTGAAGTTATACAACTGCTTTTTTAGATAGAATTGGAAAAAAAAATCCAAATGTCAAAGGCTTTCTGCAAAATAAGCCTGCATTTCATGACTAAAACAATATGAGTTTGGTCTTCTGTGATGCTGGTTTTGTCTGTATTTGGTCTGATAACTTATCTCCAGATGGAGCTTTGTATATGATTGTTCTTTTCTGAACCACATCTGGAAGAATTTTTTATAGAATTGAATTCCACTTGAATTTAAAAAGGCAAGAAAATGAAATTCTGCCATTAATATGTTGCTGTTTCATATGTTGTTGGTTAATGTTTTTTTTGTTTGTTTGTTTTTGTTTAATCCATTGAAAAATTGGGTATTTTTTTATTAGCTTTTGAAAAGCATTTCATTCAAGATAAGATTTTAAAAGATGACATTTCCCACAATACTGGCTGCTTGGTATTTTATCGTGTTAATGACAGGATTTGATTTTTTTTTTTTTTTAAAGGATGTTTTGAATGGGATAGAAACATTGCAAAGGTACAAACACCTGGTTAACATCAGTGTTCTTTTGCTCTCATGCATATTGTGGTGTTCAGAATCTTGTTTCATGGGATTTGAGTGTTAATTGCATCTCAGTAATGGGGAAAATGAACGGAATAAATTGGAAAAGCAATGCTGTGAAGATGGTTTGACTTAATTTTTCTCTGAAATCGTAGAATATTTTTCTCTTGGGTCTATTCTTAGCTCAGGATCTAGTTAAAGAATAACTTGAATGTTTATTTTTGGCTGCATTCCTTGCAGGATGAGAGCATTTAATTATGTGAAAGTGTATCTTATGTGCTTTGAAAAGCTTGAAGGTATTGACTGAAATTATCAGTTTGAATTATCAAAGTTGAAATGTTCCATTTACCTGTATAAATTGTTTGACTCTTTAAGGGAGGATAAAAATGTAAAAATAAGGAGAAGCAATTAGATGTTTCCTGAGATGACATCTTTTTTTTCCTTACTGTAATGGATATGAATTTTAAAAATAGCAGAGCTTTGTGTAAGCTTAATTTATAATGTTTTTTGGTGAAGGGAAAATGATGGAAATGTGGAAAACTAAATCTTAGGAAGTTGACTTCTTCCATTTACAGCTGTTTCCTTTTTATTAAAGCAATCAGATTTGATTTGGAAATGAATGATACTCCAGCACACTCCAAAGTCCTTGTGATGCACGTTTCAAGTACACTGAATTTTTTTGGGGGGGGAGGGGAGGGGAGGGAAGAGAGTGGGGAGATATATTTTGTTAGATACAGGAAAGTAAAACTCATCAATGAATAACTGGCATGTGGCAAATGTGGTAGCTTTTCAGGCAGGTAGCGCTGTATTTAGAAGTAATTGAGTAGGCTTTTAATGTTTGATACTTTATTCCTAGTTTGTGTAATATCTGTATGTACTGTGACAACAGTGTTCTCCCTTTCTCCCTCTGCAGCACTTCTTGGTAATTTTTCATCTGTTTTTATGCACTGTGAGTCCTTTGTTTTTTACAAAATATACTTACATATTTGATTTAAGATAAATGAAGAAATAGGACTGATAGGATAGTCTTTCACATGCTATTCATAGCTTTCCATCCTCCATTTTCCTATTGTCTCCTCTCAAATTATTTGTGTTACTACGTTTTTAGACTATGTTCTTCATGCTGTTTCAGTACGTGCAGGAATGATCTTGATCCCCTGATCGCTTGGATTAGCTATGGCTTGGCATGCTAGCTGTATATCTGAGTTTCCTCTATGTGTTCTGCCAACAAAACAGCTGGCAGAGGCACAGGCTGGTGAACACGGGAGCCAGCTCCCATGTCTGAAGCCTGAGGCTTGGTAGTGTTTCAGCATTCAAAGATATGCTGGTTAGCTTGATGCTAGGATTTAGTGCTTGAGGATACCGTGAAGGAAGAGGAAGGAAAATACTCCATGAAGTTGGATACTGTTTGATGAATTGTCATTAATTTGGAGTGCAGATCCGTGGTCCCCTAATGCACCAACCAGCATGAAACTTCTTAAGATGAATCATCAAAGAGTACTGCACAGTATAATGAGCAACGCCTAATATTTCTGCTGGCAGAAGTGAAAAAACAACAAAACAGAAAACCACTTGCTCTTTCATCTTTAGCAGTGCCTACTTGGCTTGTGATTTGGCTCATTCCGATGCTGTTGTAACAGGCTGAGTAGGCAGTGCACAGATTGATTTAAATGATTGTGGGATCAAGGGTGGGGGAGAGAAGCTGGAAACTTTGGGGTTGTCAATAATTTTGAATTGCAAGGAACAAGCTAGCAGATCTACAGGTAATGCAGGCAAGACAGCAAAGCTGCTCCTCCTGTCAAAGAAAGAAATCTATTTATTTCCAGACTAAATTCAGTTCTGAGCTTTAATTCTGAAGCTTTCTTCTAAACCATAAATAAATTGTGCTTTGTGAAATCTTTTCTATGCTGCTGGCGGAGGTTTTGGAATATCATTTTTCTGAGGGAACTGTGCACCAGTCTGAAACTGAAACTGATTGTGTTTCTAGATGTTAAGTGTATATAGCTTATATTATTTGCCGCTTCTTAGAAGTAATCGTTAAAATGAAAGCATTCATGCTATCGTATTTTTTATATCAACATTTATCATTAGGAAGACTGAATGGATTTTTGCAATTTATTCATTGAATAATCTCACCTTTGACTGAGTATTTGAAGGTTGGGTTCAAATTTAGAAATAGTTATGTCTGAAAAGACATGAATGAAAAACTAGAAGTGTCAAGCAAACCATTTATATTCTGCTTTTTGGGGTAAATTTGGGGTAAATTTAACAAGATGCTTTCCATAAAGGTATTAAGAAACAGACTTACTTCATCATTTCATATTGTCAGTTCTCAATGTAAGTCTTCTTGACTGAAAGCTAGTGTTTACCTAGGAGTCTCTGATACCTACCCTTTTGAGTATCTTTATCTTTCATAATAGGTTGGAGACCCAGCAACAAACTTTCTAGATTTTTTAGATAGTAAAATATTTTTTTAACCAAGGGGATATAGTGGAGAATCATTACTTTCAACCATTTTCTGCTTTAGAAAATAATTCTGGCATCTTTTCTGAGCTGATGTTTTTACTCCAGGAAGTTTTGAATAATAGTAAAATGTTTACACTTAAGATAACAGGCTCTATATTATTGAAAGAAGTACTTGAACATAGGGATTTAGCAACTGTGATTATGCACTTTAAATAATTTCTGTATACTGACAGTTGTTCCTGTGTGCTGCCTTCCTAAAATGGAAAGGGTATCCTGCAGGATTTCAGCAGATACGTGGAAACATGCTGAAGTATGTTCTTACTTTTATTACAGTCCAAGATACAGAAAGCTTGGAGCTGTCAACTGCAAGATATCTTTCCTTTTATTACTAGATTCCATCTGAATAATGCTGGTTTAACACATCTGTTATGTCTTCAGAGCAAAACTAGCATAGCTTTTGGTCTCAAATTAGATTTATGTTGTGGGGTTTTTTTTTTGTTTATTTTTTTGGACAGTTTTTGCTCTATAGCCATTGATAGACATGTCCCAAGTTTATAACAAGGTAATCAAGAGGTTTTAACCCTCTTGCTAGTAGTATAATTGCTTTCAGTGTTCAGGAAGAGTTATGGTGTTTTTCCTTTATCAGAAATCATAGTTTCTGATCAGCAATTGATGTCATCAGCTGTTAACATCTACCAGCTGCTCTTTCTCCATCACCAACAGCTGCTTACAGGAAAATGAATCCTTTCAGAAGCGTTCTTTAAATAAACTATGTGATTACCTGTCTTTTAATAATGAAACTTTATTCTACCACTTATTTAATCATTTAAAATATGCTATTTGTAAAGAATGAGAATAGCAGTGTGGTAGTCTCTGGATCTGTAAAACACACCAGCAGGGACAACTGTAACTCACTCTTATGCTAGATTATCCAAACAGTGTGCTTTCGCCTTAGTGTTGAAAGACCTGTTTGTGTGGGTAATGCAGTCTTCCTACCTTTAAAGCTTTAGCCCTACTGTTATGTATCAAATTATGCTCTTGTTACCACCATCTCTGAGTTGTTGGGGTCTTAAGGGATTGCAGGATTGCTGTGATCATCAGCTTTGAACTCTTGTACAATCAACACCAGCCAATTTCATTCAGTAATTCCTGTAATAGAAAGAAAAGGTAGAGAGGGGAGTTTCAATACAAAATTAACAGCATATAAAAAGATGTGTGTATGTTTGCTTATGCATATTTAGACCAAATCCTCCTCCTTTCATTGGGGGAAAAAAGCCTTCTGAATAACAAAGCTGTTATAGAAGAGAGAAAATTAACCTGTAACATGGAAAGCAAGTACCACACTGCTTGAAATAGTCAAGTAAAAAAGTTTTCTGCAAAGTTTTTGGTCCCTTTTTTCTCCATGCTAGTGAATACTTAAAGTGGGTATTTAATAGAGATTTTTTTTCAAGGAAGGCTATTTTCTTGGAAGGCATTCTTTTTTAAATGTTACTATATGCTCTTGAAAATAATAATAACAGGTAATTGTAGAATAATTTTAAGAAAATACACAGACTGCTAAAAAGCTGTTGCTCGGTTGTTTGGCAGCCTGTGCTTTTTAGTGTTGCACTGATAGTATTCTCTGGAATGGAAAAATCTAGAGCTCAGAAATGTGAAGAAAACTCTCCTGCTGCATGAAAACTTCTCATTTCTGAACTGAAGTGCTGAAAAATGTTACCATTCAGACATTAACTGGGAAACAACGGTGGAAGGAATCGGCTCCATGGAAGACTAGGCTTTTAACAAATTAGTTAAGAATCTATTGACCTAATGACTTAGTAGAGGGAATAAAAGATGTAACACAGAAATTCTGTAGTGAGTAGGAATAGTTTGAAAAGTATCCAGTTGATTATAGGACTGCCAAATGGAAAAATAAATGTGAGGGAAAAGAAAAGTAGTTTAAGGATGGAGGGTGGGGAATCGAGAGGTTAAAGTAAGAATTAATGTACTAGAGACAGCTTAATTGGTAGATCTCTGAGTCTATTTTCATGAAAGGCTTGAGGATCCTTTTAGGCAGCTATTTCTAAACAAGGATAGGCTTTAAACTCTTTTCTTACCAATGAAAATGTTTTAATATAATTAGGTATATTTGTACCACATTACAGGTATGATGTCATAGAATCATAGAATAATAGAATGGTCTAGGTTGAAAAGGACCATATAGTTTCAACCCCCTGCTTCCTCTGACCTTTTGTCTGGGGTAAATCATAGTAGCATTTCATGCCTCAGATTTAGTTAAGTAGAAGCCAGGTGGCCAGAAAACAAGAAAGCTAACATTAATTTTGTGTTTTTTTCCTTATAAATTTATTAATGGCTGTTTTTACCCTAAATTTAACTTTTCTTATGTAGCTTTTACAATCAGAAACAGTATACTATACTGAAATTTCTGAAATGTTGATGATACATCAGCATTTCTTTCTGTCAAAGATTTGTCTTTGGTCCACATTTGGGATAAAATACCTATTTTTTCTTTAAATTCACTTTATGATCTAGAGTTGGCATATTTTACCAGCAGATGTATTCTTTACTGTGTCATCTTTGACTTTGAGTTACGTAGTTTATTTTGACAGACCGAGAATTGCATCTGTTTTTGGGTTTTGTTTTTGTTTTTGTTTTTTTTCCTATTGAGGATGTGAAAAGAATCTAGACTACTATTTTAAGGGTTATTAATTGGAGACTCCATATGTAATTCTCCTGTGAGAGCTTGTAAGGCTGTTTTCAAATTACCTTGTGTACCTAAAAGGCACATAGGAAAGAGATGCAGGGTTCTGTGAATTGGAGAAGCATATGATGATATGATTTCCGTGATGATCACAGCTTCATTTCCCATTGTTTCTGAGACCACTTTCTTCTCTTTCCCTGATCTGGACCACTTGTGTGAACATGCTGAGTCTATCATGTGCTGTGATCTGTGCTGTCATTCTAACAGATAAAGGTAGAAGGGTAATGTGCCAAAGGTCCCACCTTCATGTCTGTTGTGGAAGATCTATAGTTTGAGATGTGTTCGTCCTGCCCTAATTCATCTTCTAAGCATCCTTTTTTAAATGCATAATGCTATGCATCTTCTGAAATAGAATGTTCTTGTGAGAATGAGGGGCTGAGAGCATGATGTCAGCTGGCTAGTGTGGATGGGTTTGCATGAATACGTAGAAAATCTTTGAAAGCAAAATGCTGTGACAATAATAGCTGAGTTTTCCTGGTACTATTTTATCAATTGTCCTTTTTTTATTTTAGTATCTAGTTGTAACATTTTTTTCCTCATTAATGTTTAGGAACAAGATCAATAGTACTCCGTATATAAAGCTTCTTAACCCAAAACAAGTAAAAAACCCTTTGAAAATAAGTCCAGGTTTATTTCTTTATATCTGCAGAAAAAGTTGAAAATTAGATTTTTGATATGCAACTGTTGATTTAATTATTTAATGCTGTTTTCTAACTGGTAGTCCATTTGTCAATGTTCTGAACTGTATGTCCAGCTACAAGAAACCTACAGAAACCCCATGCAAGCAGTAACAACAATAAAAAATTAGTTGGCTTTATATTTTGGAGTTAAATGACAAATTAGTTTTAAATTTC
The DNA here is from genome assembly GCF_019238085.1 of Lagopus leucura. Lineage (NCBI taxonomy): Eukaryota > Metazoa > Chordata > Aves > Galliformes > Phasianidae > Lagopus > Lagopus leucura. Next base: position 15,344,615 of record NW_024962263.1, on the reverse strand, counting down.
ATCTGAGTGTTCTGTTCTTCCCCTATTTTTTCAACAGATTTTTTTTTTTTTTTTACCTGGGGAAGGTAATGGCAGTCTATACTGCATTGTAATCAACTACCTGTGGGGCCTGATCTCTGTTTTCCCTACTGATTTGGCAGTCAAGCACTTCTGAGTCTGTCTCTTCTCAGCATCTCCAAAAGATCACATCAGAGTAGTACGGCAGTCTGGAGAGGAAGCAAGCTGCTGCACTTTGGGTGACTAAATGAATGACCCACTAAAGTGGGTTCAGTTTCTGGCTCTACTGGAGATTTTCTGCAAGCATTTGGTAAAGGTGTTCTGTCTGGCTTCTGTACATAAAAAAAATAAGTTCCATGACTTTTAGGTACTTCATAAATTACATTAACATTTATGTAATGTCTAAAGGGTTGTGCTAATGAAAGGGAGGCATGTGAAGAAGTATAGAGTAGTTGTAACATCTGCAGCAAGTACTTGAGGGTATCTTGTTTGTTTCTTTTGGAATGAAACAGAATTTAAACCAAAAAGCATACTCTTGAGATCTTGTTCATGATCACATATTTGTCTACTCTTTGAAGCTGCAGCAGTTCTGATACTGAACTGGAGTGCTAATAAATGCTTTCCATTCAGAGAAGCTGCATATTTAATCAAGGTAAATTTCTCTACAGAAACTTGGCACTTCTCTCTCTGCCTTTCCTGAAGGACTCTAGCTGATGTTTTCAAAGTACTCCTGTTGGGTCAGACACAGTGCAAAAATAGCAGTGGCAGTCCTGTTAGAACAAAGAAGGTAGGATGCTTCTTCACTCTCTTTCTGCAAATCAAGTTCCCAAGTTTGTCTGTACTTAGAAGACCTTACTGTATTTCATACAATGATTTATTTCTGTGCATGAATTTTATATAAATTATTCCAAAAGATAGGCTTTTGAGTGTGATGCATGGCAGGAAGACAAGATACAATGGGTACAAGTTGATACTAGAGAGTCACATTGTCCATAAAGACACTTGCACCCCGAGGACAGTCAAGAAGTGTGAAAGGCTGTGCAATTTCCATACTTTAAGGTTTCAAGATTAGACTGGATAAAGCTTTGAGCAGCCTGGTCAGACCTCAGAGCTGACCCTGCTTTGGCTGGGATTTTGAAGATCCCATCTGCCTGACTCTGATCTATTAATTTCTATAACATTAATTTTTCTATTGCTCAGAATTTTTGTTTTGGAGTACATGCAATGCGATGAATTTGAGAGCAGTGGCTGTTTGGGGTTTGTTTTCGTCTTTGCTAGAAAGAGGAGGATGATATTTCGTTGGGGCTTAGTTAACGTTACGCTAACCTCTTTGGTTCATGTTCTCTGATGATATTTCTATAAGGTAATAATAGTATGGACCACTTGAGGTTTAGTTTTGTACTGCTTTTTGATTAGGTTTTCACATGCATTATTCCCTGTTGTGATGAAAGCCAGCAGTGAGACTTCTGGGCATTGCTTCATCAGAGGATGATGGGAAGACCAAAAGGTTTTTACAGGGACACTACCAAATCCTGAGAGAAGCAGCAGGTAGAATCCTATTCTCAACAGGCATGTCTATGGAACTGTTTTTGTATTTTGTACTCATCCACTTTCACCCTTCTACTTCCACAGTGCAGAGAGCTAAGAGCTCACAACAAAATAGAGGACTAGCAGTTGATGGTGCACAGGCTTGGTTTAGGCTGACTTCTGAAACCTGGAATGAGAAATGAAGGAGTACAATGTTTGACTATTTCCCTCATGGTTTTGCTGGTGACTGACTGCAATTCAGACTGTAAGTCTGCACTTGTTTTCATATGAAAGGATAGCACAGGCCCAAATTTTCTTCTCTTCATTGTCTGGAAGCTTGCTTTTCTAACACATAGCTGCAGACAGACTTGACTCTAATCTGTACTACTGTGAGGCAAGTTTAAAATAGAGCATGATGCTGGGGAGATGGAGCTGATGTCCGAAAGATGATGTGTGGACATAGCTGTATTATATTTTCTCCCTTCTCTCTTATCCTAAGGCAAACTTTCTGTAGCTGTTGCACAATTTTTATGTATTTTTCATGAACGTTATCAGATTGAGATAAAAAGGCTCTTCTCTAGTTTGGCATCCTGACTGTTGAGGAACAGTGAAGTTGGACTGTACCTATTAGCTGAGGTAAGGTGAAAATACAGCTCTGACAGTTCCTATTTGCAGATGGTTCTAAATCTAGGAATGAAACATAGCACAGCTTGAGCTCACTGTCTATCTCTATGTTATTTAGATCTGTATGTGCTGCAGCAAACTCTGGTCTCGTGCTGATCTGATTTTTTTTTTTTTTTTTTTGTGCTAGCTATGTGAATTTGCTACTATTAACTTTGACAGAGTTGCTGTGGATTTCATACTAATTCAGAAAACTAATTTTTGCAGCTTTCTGCTATCCCTTACTAGTTATTGTTAAACCTTCCTTCATTACATCTTAAGCAAGGATTTGCACTCTAGTCTTCCAGGAGAGAGGAAATGAATTTAACTGCATGGTTCCCCTACCTTTCTTTCAGTGATGGTATTTTTATATGAGTGATTAACTATTTTATTCTTAAGCAACAATGTGAATTTTTTTCTTAATCAAAAATGGTAGACTGAGAAGAGTGTAAAACAGTCATAGGGAAAGTGCCTTAAAGAGGTAAGAAATTAAAATAAAAGGATAAATATTTTATAAATAAAATATCTGCACTTCAAAATTAAACTTTAGTTTCCTCAGCATTTCTGACTCCATCCAAACTGAACTTTATTGATTTGTGTAATGTGCACTTAATAGAATAGTGCAGCACAACTGAAAAATCACAGCAATGGCTTTATCCTCTGTGCAGTTGGTACGCTTTATTCATTTTATGCCTCTTTCACAACTTTCTGCAGTAATTATGCAAAATTATTACAGTCATAGCACAAAACAGGGAAAAACTTTTAAAAAATCTCTTTATATTGAATGCTAATTTCTTCTCAATGCAACATTAAAACCCATTCTAACAACAAAGAGATTCCTTCTTAGCTTAACGAAATGCTGGGAGAATACATTAGTATTTGATGTATGCCTCAAACTCTGTATTTCCTGTAGTTCTTAGTATGAAGTTTCTCTGAAAGCATTTTTTCACTCTTACCAATAGAAAATCATGAATAATTTCACTGGATGTTGATGTTTATTTAAAATTTAATAATACATGCACATGTGTAATATTTATTAGAATATGCCACCATTTCTTAAACTTAATACTGGAAAACTTCTCTCTAAAACACTTTCACACACATAAATTGACCACTGCTCATGGTATTACAAATCACTCACGAGCTAGACGACTGTGCAGCAACTGAGGACCATGCATAGTTATCATATGCAGAACATTAATTTTGTTGTGCAGGAGGGTACTCCTTATCCATTTCCTCCATCTTCTGAGAAAACTAAAACCAAAATGTCCTCTTGTTTATGATGTTAATTAACTAATTTCAGATGTCATTATTTCGTATCTGTCTATTAGTGCATACTGCATTGGTACAATTTCCTCTGCCACATTAAAATTGAATATGTTGCTTGACAGCATCATTTTCAGCATGTGCATTTGGTATTTAACCATATATTGGCAAAGCAGTGTGATTTCCTAAACACTTGCAAAGTAATTTAATTTCTGTACAGTTCTGCACATCCTAACTATACCAAATATAGGAAATGGTTAATTTAAACATACGTGTATATTTGAAATAATTAATTGTTATGTAGGTGGAAAACTTGTTTTATATATATATATATACACATATATCCTGTTATTTTCTTTTATAAGGACTTCTAAATATATATAAATAGATTAAATAATCTTTCATAGCCAGATTCTCAGATAATTATACTCAAAATAAGCATGTCCCTGGTGTTTTATTCTGCTGTTCCTTTTGTTTCTACAGTGAAGGACAGCAACAAAAAAGACCAGGACACAAGGAATAGAATGTAATTTCAAGATGTTATGTAGAGTAGTTTTACTCAGTGTTGATGAATTCATCTCTTAAAGTAAGATAGAATGGCAGATAAAGAAACAGTTATTCCCTGAGAATACATATTTCTTCCATCTGGTGTATTATTTTCCAAACTCAATTCATTTGGCTTTCAAATGTTAGTTAACAGCTGGTCTAAAGGTTTTCATATTTGCTTTGAACACGTTCATAATTCATGTGACTTTTAATATTCTCTTAACATTTAGTTTGTGATTTTCAGCTTGCTTATCCTGAATTTTCCCAAACAATGAATAATATTTCTTTTATAGATTACTTATTTCAAGGTAAACATGTGGTAAGTTAATTAGAGTTAAGTCAGAAATTAGTGGGGGGAAAAAAAATCAAAAGAAATCCCTAATCTATATGGATTAGAGGTTTGGATAAAAGTAGAGCTAACAGGTACGTCTTAGGAGGAGTTCTGTGATCTGATACCGGTATTCTAAGCAGTATGAAGAACAGTGCACTATAGAACATAATCTATAGAGTGGTGAGGCACTGGAACAGGCAGCCCAGGGAGATGATTGCATCACCATCCGTGGAGGTTTTCAAGAAATGGGTAGATGTGGCATTGAGAAATGTGGTTTAGTGGGCATGGTGTGGGTAACTTGATGGTGGGGCTAGATGGTCTTATTGGTCTTTTTCAACCTTAATGATTCTCTGATTCTTCTTGTATAACAGTCCAGCAGATTAAAAAAAATCTGTATTTGGCATAAAATATGATTTCTTTTTCTTTTGATTTTATTCTCAAACATACAAGTAAGACTAAAGACATTAAAGAATTCCTGCAGAAAGATTCTCTCTTCTTTAGAGGTTCTGAAGGAATCTGGATCTTGTTCAGCCTCTTCCTGACAAGCAAAAGACCTTTTTTCTATTTAAATACTGGAAACAGCACTTCATATATGAAGTATGTCTCAATGCCACTATGAACAGTGGTACTGTATGGTAACAAGGAAGTGTTTAAGATTCTGATGTTATTAGTCGAATATGCCCATTATGGATTAATGCACTCTTTAACAATGTAGTGATATGCATCACATGTTGATAAATGTCAAGTTAATTTTTGTTCTCTAACAAACTTCTTTCCTGTGTCTGCATTATAGCAGTAGCTCCCTATTTGCATTTTATTTCTGAACCCTTTTTGTTTGTTTATAATTCAGCAGTATTGATGCTTTTTATTTTTGGCACTTTATTCTTCTGCATGCCACCCCATCTCACTTAAGTGCACTGTTCCGCTGTTCATGCAGCTCTGAAGTACCTTAATGCACAACACGTGTCCATCTCTAATGCAGTACTTTGTGTTAACTCAATTATGTCTATTATATTCCTTTTTTGAAAAGAAGTAAAAGAACTAACATTTCAGTAAGAAAGTCAGTACTGTAGGAGTTGGCATTGGAATGGGCTGCCCAGAGAGGTGGTGGAGTCCCTGACCCTGGAGGTGTTTGAGGAATGTTTGGATTTTGTGTCGAGGGACACGGGTTAGTGAGAACTATTGGTGATAGATGAATAATTGGACTGGATGATCTTGTAGATCTTTTCCAACCTTGGTGTTTCTGTGATTCTGTGTTCCAGTTTTTGTCTGAGCTTCATATGTGAGAGTTTTTCTTAAAGGTTGAGGAGATTCTGATTATGTAAGTGATTGGGAGTCTGCCTAGTCTCCTCCTCACACTTCAGAATTCCTGGAAATTTTCTATTTATGTTGTAAAGAACTGGTGTTCTTGCTTCCTGTGTTCTCCATTCTGCCTATTATGGAAGCTACTTTCCATGCTGCTTCTTCCTCCAAATACAGAAGGGCAATGTTAAGAGACTAATGTGATCAGCACTGCTTTACAGAATTAATGCTGCCTTCTGTCACTGGTGAGCTCTGATTCCTGGATTACTTCTATTATGGCACTGTTTTCTGCTAGCCATCCAAACTAGTGGTGATGTACTACCCACTACATACTGGTAGCACATTCTAGACAGACTGCATATTTGTTCTGGTTCGTCACAGGAAATGTTTGGACTTGATTCTTGTGATGTTTAGTCCTATTTCCTCCTCAGAGAACAAAAGCTATCTTTTGTACCTGTAGCAGCGATGCACAAAGGTACAATATTTCAGAAATGGTAGCAGCCCCCGAACAATGTTGGGTAATTTTTTCAATGCCCTCGGAACCTAAACTGTTCTGTGGACATGTATGTTTCCAGTGAGCTCAAGTGTGTGTACTCTTCTTGCTGATTTTTTGGTTGTGGAATGTATTTCATTCCCCAAGTTCTGTCATTAGGTGCAGGGGCAAAAGTACTGGGAGCATACATCACCTATAAAAGCTGAGGCAAGAGTAAATGTAGTACTAAGGCCTGTTTGTGTCCTTTTCTCATTGCTTGGTCTTCCACCTTGGTTAGTAACAAGCTTGTTTTTCCCTCTGTCTTGCTTTTGTGCTGATGTGCATATAAGAACCTCTTTTCTTAATTTCCCATCACATTCCATTCTGATTTTGCTCCCACTGAGCTGCTTCTTCCCTGATATTGATTAGGTTTGTTCTGTATTGTCATATAATTATGGAATATTAGCATGTTGTCTGGTTTTCTTTGTCTACGATTGTGACACTTATTCTTTCATGTTCCTGCATCATAACTGAGCACTTATATCTGGAAGAAGATAGTTTGTTAGGTGCTGTAACTTCATACAGCCAAGGGTTAGACTGTGTTCTGTTCTGAAGTTTGCACTCTAAATTTATTTCATAAAAAGTCTTCCAAGCTGAACACTGCTGCTTTTGTTAAATCAAAAAAGGATGTGATATGAATCAGGATTAGAAATATAAGAGCAAGCAGAGAAAGCATCAGTTTGGTTCAGAGCTAGAGATCAGGAGGGAGACAGGAAAATCTCATATTGTAATAATTGCTGAATGGGAAAATCTACTTAAGACCCCTTTCAATATGTTGCAGTCTGTAGTTCCCAGATGTGTAGACAGGTTCACTGACAGAAATCTGAGATGCAATCTGTCTCCATCTGGTAAACTCAGTATTTTTTTTTTAATTTAAGAATGTGAGACACTGCAGTTGATACAGAAATGCATACAGTTTCATAGGGTACTAGAGGATCTAAACAATTTGGAAGCTTGTTATATCTCAGAACACCTTATCTCCCTTCTTAGGCAAGTACTCTAAGGAGCTAAAACTGTAGGCAACTGCAAGTTTCAAGTATACTGAGCTGAAAAATGAACATCAGGGATTCCCTCTGGATAGAAGCTGTGAACATTTCAATCTCAACTCTACTTCTTCTGCCTTTATTTCCATGTTTTGACTCTAGCTACTTTCTCAAATGTGAATTTATGAGTAGTGTGTGGTTTTTCTTAGGAGGGGTTTTCATTTTTTGGTTTTCCAAAATACTGCTTTTTCTATGTTGAAAGAGTCCTCTCCTGCTCTCTTTTTTGCTTATATATCCTTGTTATTAAAGCTTCTTATTAAAGAACAAAACTGATGTCAGATGTTTTCATTTTGTTTTTATTTGAACTAGCTGAACATGGTAGGCATTGTTGAAATAATTTCTACTTGTTAAAAGCTTTTAAAATATTAAAGGCATAATTAATTTCAAGAACTCAAAGGTCAAAATTTGTTCTTTTTTTAGTGATCTCTCAGATCACAATTCTTGACCACGTTGTTTCTGCCATGTCTGTTATCTCCGTTAATACATCTTGCTCATCTTGTTATCTTGTTCAATCCTTGCTCATCACCAGCAGGTATAACAATCTAAAAATTTTTAACTGCATCAAACATCATAAATTTGAAAGAAAGTGGTAGAGTTTCAGGTGGGTTAAAGAGGCCCAAAAATGTACTGAGGTGGATGCCAGAGGTAATATTTTGCCTGTGCTCCTTCAGTAGAATTCAGAAAGGCTGTTACCACAAGATGTGACATAAGTGGTATGTCTCAGTGGAGATGGTGTCAGCTGTTTATTATTGCCCTTCCAATTTCTGCTAATGAAATTGACCTGCTATTAAAGTCAGGCTGAGTAGGGTAGAAACTTAGTTATATCAACAGCAAGGTTCAATCTGATGAAGTTAATAGAATTTCTTCCTGCAGATTTTACAGAACACAGCATCCCAGATACTTTCTGCACAGTGGTTTGGGAAAATGCATTAGAGCAAAATGCTTTGTAGTTTCACTAAAGTTTCAAGGGAAATGACTTCTCCCAACAATATTTGGAATTCCAAAATACACTTGCTTAAACTCCTTGTAATATAAAAATATGTGGTGCTTTACAAAGCACGTTCTTCTGCTCTTATAGAGCAAATTATGGCTTCATTCTGTATCAAATTTGAATTTCAAGCTTTTTCAGTGAAGTGTTGTTCAAGGTGAATAAGTGTATAATCTTTCTCAGTATGATGTGTAAACTCATTCTGCTTTCACTTCATGCCTCCTCTTTATGCTTACACGCCAGTAGCGGAACATTAACCTCTATTTTAATTCTACAGTGTTAACACACAGCACTGTGTGAGGAAGCTGGTAAAGAAAATCAAATCATATGCCTCAGGGATTCAGATGCTGAGCTGCATGGGTATCAGAAGGACTCACCACCCATAAACAAGGACATACACCAGATCAATCTTGAAATTTATTTTTGGAAACACCAGTTCCTGACATAGCTAGAAACAGGATGTCAGGCCTGACAGGCTGTGTTCAGCAGCTGCATGGTGGATCCTCTATCCTAGAGATGTTGCTTATATAATTTCAATTTGCTGGCTTTAGACCAGGAAGGATTTGGTTCCACCAAATCGGTTGCCAGCAACCAGATGCGTTCAGAAGTTTTCAAACTAAAATTTAATCATTGTCTGATCAGATCAGAAAAACAATAATCTTCTCCTTTTTCTCCTTCGATGAAAAGTTGATTTACTAATCTAGCCAAGTAAAGGATATAAAGTTTGATATGCCAATCTGGCAGTTGTTTCTGGAGGCGTGATGCAAGTTAAAAATACATGGAAAATGTCAAAACTGACTTTGATGTTAAGTTTAAAAAAAAAAATTACAAATCTGAAGGGAATTTCTGGACTGTCTAAGACACAACATATAAAAATAAGTGAAAATCATCTCATGTGAAATAGCATGTGCTTTCTGGTAAATGGAAACTGAGACCTAAATATATGTATGCTTCTCAAATTCTCAAGGGAGGCAGAAAATTAAGTATGATAGCAGTATCCAAACAGAAATGATTGTAATTGTTTGAATATAAGCACACTTTTCTATAAAGTAAATAATGCTATGATGGTATAGCAAGCAAGTTACTTGGAAGCTTTTACCTTCTTACAATGAATATTACATATAAAGAAATTTGGGGAATTTCCCTTGTGAAATAATGATAGCTCACTACATCTGCCTGAAAGGAGGCTGTAACAAGGTGGGTTTGGGCCTCTTCTCCTTGGTAACTAATGATTGCATTAGAGAGAATGGCTTTAAGTTGTACCTGGGGAGATTTAGATTGAGTACTAGGAAAAAAATCCCCAAATGAGCATTCAGGTACTGGTATGGGCTGCCCAGGGAGGTGGTGGAGTCACCATTCCTGGAGGTGTTCAAGAAGAGATTAGATAAAGTTCTGAGGGACATGGTTTATTGGGGAAATACTGGTGGTAGGCAAATGGTTGGAGTAGATAACTGGAGGTCTTTTCCAACCTCGGTGATACTATGATTCTATTGGGAGTTCATAGCATAGAGCATGTGGCAGTTCATTCTCCTAATACATTTGTGGAGTTTGTGACAGGACTGTGTGGAGAAAGATGAGAAATAAAGACCCTCAGCTGAAGGCTCCAGGAGGCAAGGGACCTGGAAGAAATAAAGATAGCGCTTGGATTTGTAGACTGCATGTTCTGTTAGTAAGTAATAACTGAAGTGATAATGGCTACTTACTGCCTGGATGTCCTTCTCATTTACATCAGAATCACTTTGCTGCCTGTGATGTCCCCTAACTTGAATGTGTGTAAATGAAAACTCTTAAAAATAATGGTATAACAACTGACAGGTCTGATACAGATAGGAAGACAAAAATATTAACGAACTATTTGACATAGATTTGAAATGTCATTTAAAATTGTTTTTGCTGTTACAGGTGCTTGAGTGAGGCCATGTAAAAAGAAACAAAAACCAAACAGTATTATGATCAGCAGCAGACTAATGCAACTGTAATGACAGCCCTTATTGAAAATAACTTTCAATCTGTCATTTAGCTCTTGCTTTGCCAACTGGCTCCTGTCTACACCACTAAGAAAGTGCTAGGAGCTAATTTAACAGTTTGCATACTTTTCTGCTGGTGTTGGCATATGGTTAATAGGTTTATTGAAACTTACTTTGAAGATTTGTATACTGAAAGCCATTTTTAAGGCTACCACAGATTGTTGTTTAGTAGTATCCTTGGTGGTAGGTCATAGTGACTCCCCTCATTTGGCTGTGTAAAGTCAAAGGTGGTGCACAAGCTATCCACAGGATGGATTTTACAGTGCAGTCTCTGAGACTTAATCCTGTCCTTCCTGAAAATGAGCTGGGATCTGGAGATGGAAGGCTTCACATTACTCTTCATGCTTAATTCACTTAGCAGCGTAGCAAAGTTTGCCCAGGAAATGAACTCAGCAGCTGTAGGATCAGGGAAACAAGCATGCTGTTACAGTCTGAAATCACTACATGTAGTCAACAGCAGGGGATTACAAAAGGTGACAGGGTATGCGTAGATGCTATGGGACAAACGGTTTTTCAGTCAGAAGGTTGGACTTCCCTAGTCACAAGCTAACTGGCATGGGGTGGGGGAAGTTCATAATCATATTTTATGTTAACTCAACTAAAAGCTAAAGTTGTGATGGTTTCACACTTGCTAGGTAGCTCAGCACCATCATGTTGTTCTCACTCCCTCTCCTAGAAAGAACAGGGAGAAAATAAGAGTGAAAAAGAAAAGCTTGAAAGCTGAGATAAGGACAGGGAGATCACTCACCAATTACTGTCACAGGCAGACAGACTCTGCGTGGGGAGATTAATATAATTTACTACCTATTACTAACGGACTAGAGCAGTGAGAGCAAAAAAACAAACTACAAGCACCTTCTGCCCCACCATGGGCTGCAGCTCTGGCCTGGGCTGGTCCTGTGAGGATATCCATGGGCTGTGTCTTTTCCAGGCCTCCTCCACTGCTGCACCACAAGCTCCTCCATGGCTGCATGGAGAGATTTGCTCCATGCTGTGCTGCGGGCTGTGCTGACCTCGGTGGCTGCAGGACTGTTCCTCTCTCTGATTCTCTCACTCCATTCTCCCAGCTGCAACAGCACAACAGATTTTTCTTCAATCTGCTTGCCCAGAACACAACCAGCATCACTCACAGCTCAGCTCTGGCAGTGATGAGTCTGTGTTGGAGCAGCTAGAGCAGTGTTGGGCTCTGCTCACAGAGCCATCCTGCAGCCTCTTGCTAGCAAAACCTTGCCATGAAAATCCAGTGCAAGAGTGTTTTATTGAAATAAGAAGAACATAAAAGGCAATTTGACAGCTTTTTTTTTTTTTTTTTTCCCCTCCTCAGTGTGCAGAAAAATGAAGAATTTCTGGAAGGAATTTTGAATCCTTGGCTGTGATCTGAGCTGCTTTTGTTAATGAAGAAAATGTAAGGAGTCACTTCCTATTTCCTTCACTTCCCTTTTTTTTGTTCTATAACTTAGGTTTTAGCTTGGTTCTTTTTGTACAGAGATAGTAACCTGTTAGGAAGATTTCCACTGGGAAAGATGCTGCGCTGAGTTTGGAGCTGGAAATGGTCTGCCAAACCAGCTTTATAAAATATATATTTAAAATGGATAGAGCACTGGTGATATAAATAGACATAAAATCAGTTTAAATGAATGGAACTTGTCAGTTGTTTATGCTTGATCTGGTCCATTGGATCATGTTTTTAGAAGTGTTTCCTTTCTGTGACCTTGCCACAGCACTTGATGAGTACTGTGTGAGTGCATGCATGTGTTAACTGGTAGGTGGGGAGAGGAGCTGCAGACTGATGCCTGTGAATGAAGTCTTCAGCTTGCACAGTGCTCTGCTGTCACAGCAGTTGAAAAACGTGCTACAAGTTCGAGAGTAAGCCGTGTAAACCTTCACTATTTTTAGTGTTTATTTTGAAAAATGCTGAAAGTTTTGCATATACATGGGAAGTTAGATGCGTGGCTACTGAACTTAGGTGGAAAAAGTTTGGTTTTTGATGAAAAATAATTATATTTAAGCAAATCTAGCTCATTCCAAAAGCATTAAATGTTGGATGGGAAAAATAAAGGGAAGACCTTGTTCAGTATGTTATCTAATTTCTGTGATAGATCTGTTTGTGGCTTTTTTCAATCTCAAATATCTCATGCATTATTTGCTTTATGTTTGTATGGCAAAACTTTGTGCAAGACTTGCACATAATTTAGGATGCAGAAATCCATACCTTCTGTAAATCCTATGGATACTGTGAAACCATTATTAGGAATGGAATAAGGAAACAATTTTCAGAGCATTAAGAGTTTTCTTGGTATTATTTCAGATTAATGAAGTAGATAGAAACTCAGCACTTTTCCATTACTTGTATCTTTTGTTATATCTAGTATTCATAAAGAGGCATTACAAACTTACAAAATAAATCCAATACCAGCAATCCTCATTTTTCATGCAGAAAACATAATTTGTTTTCTTAAAACAGCATGCTTTTCAAATTGTATGACTTAATATATGTTGTATTTCTAATTAAAACATATGAATACTTTCTTTTTTTCCATAAAATAAATGTTCTCTCTTAGGTTTAGCCTTGCATACCGTGTTGTTTTATAGTACGTTATCTTATCAGAAATCCCCAAAATACTGATGAGGTACAGCAGTTCCCGAGGTAGTTGTTTTGCTCCTGATGTTTACACATAGTGTAATCGACCACCATTCTTTTAAAGATGTGAAATGAAGGGAACTGTTTTTGCTATTTAAACTTCAATGAGAAACGATTTGATCAATGTGAGTCTGTAAAGTGACATCGATACAGTGAATGGATAGACTGCTGCTGCCATTACCAATGGCCTTTTGAGTAAGAAGATTCTGGACAATAAGACTCAGCAGATGTGGTACTAGCAGACCTGTATAAATTTCATTTGGCATTTCTGTTGTCAGTGTGAAGTCTGCTTAAGTGCACAATTTCATGGTTGGCCAGTTAGCGTCCTTGGCTGAATTTATTTTCAGTGCTGGTGAAAAAGATTATTGGTTTGCCAGTTGCTGCTCAGAGGTTATAACTCTTGATAGAAAATGCATATTCCATCAGAATCTCAATTTTCTAATCTGGTATCTGTGTATAATGATAGAGGTTAAACAATGTTATGGGGTCAACAGACACTTAATTGCACTTTTATGAGATAATGTATTACAGGACAGAGCATTGTGGAGTTTATCTTGGTTTTTAGTAAGTTAGTTTGTTTTTCCTTAAATAAACAGCAAAAAAGAAACCCTTTTTTTGTATATTTATGTATGTATGTAATGAAAACTCACAAATGATTTTCCAATAGCTTTTCTGGATAAAAAAATCAAGATTAATTTATTTAAAAGAAATATTCAATATTTATGTTTCCAAATATTTAATATTTATGTTTCCTTTGACTTAATGAATGTAATATTAGTATCTACTAATAGCCTTGTTTGTTTCATGAGACATTCCTGTGGCAACCATCTGGAATTTGCCTGCCTTTGTCTCAGCTTTTAGTTTTGTGAATTTAGTAAAGAATCCTGAACCCTTTTGTTGAATGTTTGTTTTGGACAACTTCTGCTTGACAGGGTAGTTTATAGAAAATGTGGCTGAAGGGAATTTTTCCCTTTTTATTGTAAAATTGTGGTAGTTATAATCAGCAAGAAACTCACTGAGGGTAGTACTGATGTTATCTGTCAGCCATTGTCAGTTGATGAAAGACTCAATATGAGTCAGCAATGTGTGCTTTCAGCCTAGAAGTCCAACCATACCTTGAATTGCATCAAGAGAAGTGTGACCAGCAGGTTGAGGGAGGTGATTCTGCCCCTCTGCTCCCATGAGACCCTGCCTGGAGTACTGTGTCCAGTTCTGGGGCCCTCAACACAAGAAGGACGCTGAGCTATTGGAGCAAGTCCAGAGGACGGCCATGAAGATGGCTAGAGAGTTGGGACACCTCCCCTATGAGAACAGGCTGAGAGAGCTGTGTCTCTTCAGCCAAGAAAAGGTTCCATGGGGACCTTACATTGGCCTTCCAGTACCTGTAGGGAGCCTACAGGAAAGCTGGGGAGGGAATTTTTATAAGGGCATGTAGTGATAGGTCAAGGGGAAATGGTTTTAAACTGGAAGAAGGTAGATTTAGACTAGATTAGGAAGGAATTCTTTACTGTAAGAGTGATGAGATACAGAAACAGACTGGCCAGCTTGTGGATGGCCCCTCTCCGGAGGCATTTGAGACCAGGCTGGATGGGGCTTTGAGCAACCTGATCTAGAGAGAGGCGTCCCTGCCTATAGCAGAGGAGTTGAAACTAGATGATCTTAAAAGTCCCTTCCAATACAAACCATTCTATGATTTTATGAACTGTTGTGGAGATAGGTTCTCATCCCCTGGTGTAGTAGGATACAGACTAGAAGAGAAAAAAATCAAGGAATAGAGAGCAGCATGGCATCCACAGTAGCCAGTTCTTTCAGGACCTAGGAATGCATGTCATCTGGGCTCATGGACCTGTTCAGCCTTCGGATGTGATCTCAGACCTGCTCTGACTTTTCAGTGAGAGGGATTTTGCTCTCCCAACCCCAGAATTTGAGGAGAGCCTTGATCTCTGGTATTTCAGTCTTCAAAATCAACTGCATCTCACTTTGAATCCAGCCTACTCCAGAGGATCCTAGAACATTTTTTACATTGATTACTTATATTCTTTATGAACTCTAATATAGGCCTTCTTTTTAAATTCTGCTTTTTTATTCTTTACCTTTGGGGAAGGATAGTCTGTTTTCTTGTAGTAATTACTGTCACATTTCAAGCAATTTGTGGAAGAATATCAATGTGACTAACAGCATTGGTTTTCCCAATATCGTATATTAAGATTTAAAACATTGATAAGGGCTCAGCAATATTTATAACTGTTTAGAAAAATATTAATCATTATTCCTTTTAAGTGGAACATTATGAAGTATAATAGCTTGCATTAACGCAAAGCTTAATTCAGTTTGAAAAAATCTGAATCCATTTTGTAGTTTAAGCTCCTACACTACTATTAATAGTAAAGTTCCTAATTCTTTTGATACTTAGCCATGATTGTCAGAGAACCATCTGGAAGTGTAAAATGACAAGTGTCAGAGCTTTCTGAATCCATAATGTAATCTTGCCAGACCTGTCTATCTCTAAACATTTTAGCACTCTGTTGTAAGTAGTTCGATAATTTAACAAATCTATCTAGTTCTTATCATAACCATTTTCAGGTTTTAAGAGCCTCTTTTCCTGGTCTAGTTGGATTTTGGTTGTCCTCATTTTTAATTAAGATGTGGAAACTGCATTTCTTTTTGAAAATTGATGTAACAAGGTTTATTGGATGCTCTGATTGTATTATACTCTGCATTGTTTTATATTAGAACTGCTTAGGGAATTTTCCATCAAAATTAATTATCCTTATTCATATGTACAGCCAACTTAGACTTTGATTAATTTAAACTCCTGGAGTTGCAGAAAAAAAACAGAGACAAAGTAAGTTGTAATGAAACTTTGGCAGTTATTTTCTGTTTGGACTAGCTTAAATTTCATCAGTTTCTATTCCAAAAATGAGAAAGCTTGAAGTTCCCAAAATGCGAGGCAATTGAAGTGACTGACTAATCTTAAAAGTTTTTTTTTAAAGTTTAAAATACTCATGACTTTTATCAGTTGCTGAAATTGTGTGAAGTTCATAGATAGTTTTGAAGTCTAGGAAATGTCTCTGACAGTGTTGCTTGGAAGAAGGAGAAAACAGTACTGGGAAACTCAAGTAATATGAAGAATAAAGGTGTTTCAATATTTTTATGCTGATAGGATTTTAGTTCCCAGATCTCCCTCTGTCTTTTATACCACTGACCTGAGAAACTTCCTAGTACCTGGTGTGTTCTATCCATGTGCTCCTCTCAAAACTATTGTCACCTTTTGACAGACTTCTGACTGCTCTCCCTTTCTGAAAGAAACACCTGAGCACTCCTTCATCTGATTGGTCAGCACTAATGGTTTTACATTTTTGTTCATGTTTTTGAGAAACAGTGACACATTCTTTGTACTAAGCATCTATAGCATGAAATGCAGATAGCAAAGGTAGAACCAAAGTTATTTGACTAAGTACATCTTGCAGTATGTTGAATTTTCCTTTCTGTAAAGGAAAATCAGGATATGTTGAGAACTGAGATTTCAGTTGAATTGTCAAACTACAAGGAATCAGAGTGTAATTTCTTCTGGTTCCCAGTCTATTTTTTTTTTTTTTTTTTTAATGCATATTGATACTGGTCTGCAGACCCACAACTTGTGCCTTCTACAGCAAAGTGTGCCAAATAGGAATAGCAAAGGTAACAAGAGCCCCTGGACTTTCAAAAGTTCAGGTAAATCAAAAAGGCTTAGGGTAATTCAGAGGAAACCTCATCCAAGCAAGTCTGCTACCTTTGAAGATTGTCTATCACACATCCAGAAAGATTTAATATGAAATAGAAGCTTTATTTTCTGTTTGTTTTTTTTTTTCTGAGTCATTCATCAAAGTCCAAATTTTGATATTGTGAGTTTCATCTTAAACCTATTATGTTGGTTTTTTTTAATTTTTTTTTTTTTTTTGTTTGTTTGTTTGTTTGTTTGTTGTTGTTGGTTTTTTTTGCCATAATTTCATTTGTATGTCAGGGACATCTAGAAGAAAAACCTGTCAAGAATGGAAGCTTTCATCTGATGTGAACCTGTTCCTCTTGTTAAAACTTGAATAGGAGAAAATTAATTTTCTATTTTCCCTCAAATTTGATAGTCAGATTGGATGACGAGTAGCTTTTATAGCTTACACTTGAAATAATTGGACCTTTGAAATGGAAATTTGAAAGCAAAGCTATGTATTATATAGGAAATACAAATTCCACTTTAAAAGAATATTTTTTTAAGAAGATTGGAATACCTCAGGGTTTAATTGAATGTAGGAAATGTTTTAAAAGACATACTGGGGAAAACAATCTTACTAACTGTACTACAAGTGAACTATTACCATTTGTTTTGGGTGGCTGTGATATACAGTAGTGTTCTTTGTATTGTTCAATTCATGCGACTCTATTTAGATTGTTCATTCTGATAGGTGATTGGATTTTTGAGGGCTTTTTATGCAAGGAATATAAAAGTGAAGTATTTGACTAAAGGATGCTTATGGTAACCAAATTAAACCTTTATGATGAGAAACATCAGTGGAACAACATTTGCACAGTCTTAAGTTTAGAGATGTATACTGGATCTCCCTCACCTATATTCTTATGTATTCTCTATTCTATATTCTCTAAATATGTGTACAAAAGCTTTACAGTAGACTTCTCCCAGACCTGAGTATTCAGGATTAAGGAGTGGCTGACTGTAATGTTAATTGCAGTTCACTTCAATCATTTGCTTATAATTCTTCCTTTTCAGTTAGATAGTTCTAAAAGTAGCTAAATGAATACGTTTGCTTCATAGATGTTTCAGCTTCTTTTAGCTGAGAATAGAGAAATAAAGTCAAAATGAGACTAGATTTCTTTGCATTTGGGCCATATGTATTACCTCACAACCTAGAGTTTTTATTTTTACTAAGCTTATACTTATGCTCTGGCCTTTTGTTCATTGGGAATCTGTGTGGCAGCCTCTGTCACATTTTGCAGTACCAATAAGTAGTGCTTATTATTTGGGTGATAAGCATACACCTGGAATGTGTGCACACATGCAGCATTTCCTTGGAAAACTAGGCTACAAAGGCGCACAAAAATAGTGACACGGCACCTATAAAATCAATTTTGGAACTGTTACATTTAAAATAAAGAAATCTGTTCCTTAAGTAAACATATAACGCTTAGCTGTTTCTGTGCTGTGTTAGTAGCATAACCTGTGGCTGGCTCTGCAGTTATGTGTGCGTGCACTCCTTACCCTTTCCCCTGTAGGTTCCCAGCTATGGAGCAAGAACTCTCCATGATGTAACTGCCAGTGCTGGTTCCCCTGAATGTCCAGTCTGAAAGAACTGTTGGCGCAACCTACAGTTCCCTTCTTGCCAGTGTCCTTAACTTCTGTCACAAAGCTAGCTATGGCCGTGAGTATTGGCTTTTCATCTTACTGCGCAGTGGGAAAAAAATCAGAATGTGCACTTGACCCACAGTGCAGGTGCAGCAATAGCAATTGGATCAGTAATGCAGACTCTGTCCTTCTGCAGATGCTTGCTGGCAGCTGAGACTTGGAATTGTGATTTTATTTTGAGCCCTTTTGAACACACCTTTGACTCACATGTTCCTCTTTTTCTCTAGCTCATCACTACTTTTCTCCACCTTTCTATGGAGCTTCTCGTCATGATCTTTGTTGGCCATGTTCCAACAGTCACAATCTTTTTATCATTTTCAGTTGTCTTTTCTGAGTTTCTGATACATGTTAGATTATGAGGTGCAGATCCTCCTATGTGCTGCTATGTTTCTTGTTCAAGTATTCTGCTTTATTCTTCTGCTGACCTTAGTCCTTGCTCTTCCCTTCCACTGCCAATTTGGATCTCATTCCTTATACTTCTCTGTTGAGCTGTTGTTTTTTCTCTACACACTTGTGTGCCAATTCTAGAATCATGAGTTTTCCCATGTGAAAATGAGGTAGACTTCTTTTATTTTAGTGTTCAATACAACGTTTTAAGTGATTTTGTGTTAAATTAGAAATTACAGGAAGAAACAGAGGTTACTTAGGAGAATAAAACATTGGTTAATGCACTGTTCTCACTAAAAGAAATATCAAGCAAAAGGAAATCATTAGTGTTTCTCAAGGGCTGGCTAGCACTGGGAATAATTTTTCTAAATGTTTTCATCAATGACCTTTACGTTATTAGTACAGAAACATTGTAATCCAGCAACAAAATCAAGTTGGAGAACACGAAGACAGACTGATATATTATGGAATATTTTGCTCTTAGATACTAGTTTTTTCTTTTTTTCTTTTTTTTTTTTTTTTTTTTCTTTTATTTGCTCTTCACTTGTCATTTTGTAGTTTCCATTGAGAGTTCCTAATTTGGAAACAAGTGACTGAATAAAGGTCTTAGTGTACTGGTACAGCTGTCAACTATTATTGTGATACTTCTGCAAAAAGGGCAAAATGCCTTTCCTTTGCAGTATTAGAAGGGCTGTCTTAAAAAATTAAAATAAAAAAATGAACAATTTGTGCTGTTAAGATTGTGATGAAATGGGGTGAGAAATAAGAGGTTCAAGAAGGAGAACTGGAGTAGCTGCAAATGCAGAAAAAAAGAGTCAGAAGAACAGAGAGCCTGCAGATGAAGTTGGACTGAAAATGCATGACGTTTAATTTAACAGACTAAAGGCTAAGAAGGGATGAGAGTGAAACTTACAAATATCAAGCACAAATACTTTGTAGAAAGGATCTGTAGAAAGCAGTTTAACACGAATGAATAGAATTCAGAAATTGTAAGATTCCAGGTTCTTTGAGGAAAGGAATTCTGGAATAGCACTGCACTAAATATAGATGCTAGGAAGGAAGCCTTGATGGCTTTTTAAAATTTGTTCTGTTCATTTATTCTTTTTAAGATGGAGGTTTCCTTAAATTAGGAAAGGAATTAATATGACACACAGTGTTCCATAGCAAGGGTGTCCACTTAGGAGGAATCTTCTAACTCAGTAATCTTATTTATGCTGGCTGTCTTGCTCCTAGTTCCAGTACCAAGAGGAGATCAAAGAAAACCTATTTAGGACTTGCAGACTGAATGTAGAAGGGCATATGCATTAGAATATTCAAGTGTTTTAAGTACGTGGGAATATCATTAGACTTGCTTATGGGTAGTGATAGGAATATGTTTCAGAAATAAAATTGCTATGCATGTATATTGACACTTTCATTAGCGCACAAATCACTTTTGCAAAGATGAACTAGAATTTTCATTGTCTTGCTCCACTTTTAAAAATATTTGCGTTGTGTTGACATTCTTGCTCTGTACAGCAGAGACCTGTGTTTTCCTTTAATTTTTTTTCAAGTTTTAACTTAAATTCTTCTGACTGCGAAGGCTCATTGGAAACTATTGTATGTGTCCTCTAATTGCATTTATACTGGCTACTGATCTCCGGCAGGCAGTACCATGCCTTCAGAATAACAGCTGATATTGCTATTCAGCATGCATTGGGTATATATGCATAGTGTTATCTCTGTCTTAGTGTCTTTGATGGTCTGTTCAGTTATTAGGATTTAAGAATGCTGTACAGCATGGAGACAGTAACTCTATAAAGTGATACTGCTGGATTGTTATGGGTATGCAGAAGTACTATTTTGAACCTAAGTCTTTCAGATTGCAGGGATTTTTAATCAAAGGAGACGACAGTGACAATGTTGGTTGAAAGGAGAAGCTATAGAGAGTATCAGATACAACTTCAAAATTGGTCCCAAAGATTGTTTGAAATTGCAGGATAGAGACTGGATATGCCTGGATACTGAAAGAGGTGGAAGTAAATGTTGGTTGTGTATGTTATTGGCACTTTCTTCCTGGGGGACTCAAGGTACCATCTAAACAGAAACGAAGCGGCAAGACCTCCTTGTGAAACTTTTCTCAGTGACTATATTGACTCTTTTCTTCCACTATCATTCTTCATCTTTTTGTTTCTCACTGGGCAGGTTATCTTCCCTCCAGCTCTTACCAGTGTGCTCTGTGCTACTTATGCCTTATCTGTCACTTTTACTGCTTCTGTATCTTTCTTTTTTTCAATTATTTTTGCCCATCTTGATAGACATAACAGGAAGATCTAAAGTTGAGAACCACTGTAGAAGGTATAATTAGACCAGAAAGTTGTCTTCAGTGTCTTTGTGTCATAGTGAAATCTTCAGAGGTGTGTTGACATTGACAGGTGTTGAGCACCCATCTCACTGACCTAGGGTGCTATTAGTATCTGGGTAGCTTAACAATCCATTGATTAATATGTTCTGAGCATCTATAATGTCTGAGGTTACTGCAGTGGGTTACTGTCCCATGGAGACATTTTCTTGATGAAACTGTTCTTCAGCCTATGAAAGTAATGTTTTTTTTCATTCATGAATTTCATAATGTGTTTTTCAGTGATATTGTAGGCAATGTATTTTTCAGGAAGAAAGCATGGACACTTACTGATGGTTTGCCAAAATAAGAGCTCTAAGGAGTCATATCTTTCTCCCTTGTTTTCATCCTATTTTTCCCCTTATTCCCTACTATTGAACCAAGTGAAATTTGACTGCTGTGATACACAAAGTAAAATTTACCTTTGATCTGTTTTTATGTTCTCAATTTTAAATATCTTAATTTCCAGAAATAAAAATGGAACAAATGTAATGCAGAGTGTTTAAAAAAAATAAAATAAAAATAAAAAGGAGGGGAGGGGAAGAGGTGTTGTAAGTGTTGGAAAAGCTTGTAGTTTTCAGTTTGAAAACAGCTGGACTGGATAAAAAGGGGCACCTTGGGCAGCAGTTGATAAGAGTAGTTGCTACCTTTCCTCTCTCACATTCGTCAGTTGCTGGAAACAAACTACTTTCATTTAGTCTTCCCATATCCTAGTAATCCTCCAGCACCAAGTTTAGTTCTTCTTTGAGGAGTAGCCACTGCATTTGCAAAGTAATTCAGCCTTTTAATTTGTAATTTTATTTGCCCTGACCAATACCCCCTGCTCTGTGCAAAGTACATGTTTTAGTGGATGCATTCTGAATCCTTGTTATTTAATTGCTACAGTTTGTGCTTGAGAACTTAATCCTTTCAGTGATAATTGATATCACCTATGATTGTGTTGGGGACTCTCACTGTGTATCCTGTCATCCATTAACTGGAATTCCTCTTATTATATGTCTGGATGAAGGATGTAAAAACATCCCTACTTGTACCATTGTCATCTTGTCCCAGAGTACAGTGTTCACTGGGGACACTAAGAATTAAAGCCTTTGTTTTCCATGTGTTTACTTCACCCTGGCCCAGTGAAGCATCTTGCTGCGGCTCAGTAAAAAGCTTCTGCTGAAGGTTAGCCTTGGAAAGCTATTGACACTATATATTAAAGCTTTTCAGCATACCTCAGGGGAGAAGGCTGCTCTTTCATTATTTTCTTTCTCCTTTTGGTACCTTCCATCTCTCTGGTGGTAGAGTCAGCCTAAATAAAATTTGTTTCTGTAAGCATGACAATTCATTTTAATGAGATGATCATAAAATATATCGGACTGTGCCTGCTTTTCCACTTTATTGTGAAAGTTAAAAAGGAAGGATGGAGGCACACCCAAGAGTCTCTTATCCGTTTCTTTGGCCATGTCTCTGTGGATTGTGGGCTACCTGTCATTAATCTCATTCATTCAGGTTCTTCATAGGAGGAAAAAAATGGTTGATCTGTTCCTCTAGTCACACTCTTCTGGAGATCATACAAATATAGCTTGTTGGTGCAACCTTTCTCTAATACTTTGTTTAAAGAGTGTGTATATGTACATCTAAGCAGACATTTGCACATTTCACTGTCAGCTTTATAGGCACCTGTTTCAGAATTGGTGACTTTCAGATGTGCCTGTTAATTTCACTTTTTTGAAAAGTACTGAGACAAAAACCGCAACATTGGGAAAAGTAGCAATAATAAATCTGCATCGTAGCTCTTGGATTGATTTTTATTTTAAGACATCTATTTCCCACTGTACTACCGAAATATTTCTTGGTTTTGTTAGAAGTTACACAGTGTACAATGTCCTTTAAGTAAGAAGATATCATTAACTGTAGAGATCTAAAATGTAATATTCAAAATGCAAGTTAGCTAGTCAAACAACTATTTCAATTAAAAATTCTTTGAGAATACAAATTTGTATCCCAAGACACCTTTTTAAAGCATCAGTATAATTGTGTAGTAATTGATACATCATTTTTTAATTTGAAGAAGCATCCTGTTGCTAGGATCTCATAACTACACATTTAGTCATTGTTTATAGGTGAAGACTGCTTTTTCATTCTTTATTCTGATCTAAATATGTAAGTTTGGTGGCCCTGCCAGGCAAGGGGGTTGGAACTGCATGATCCTTGAGGTCCCTTCCAACCCGGGTGATTCTGTGATTCTGTGATTCAAAGCCACCTTTGTTGAAATTCAAACAAAACACTTAAATGAATGCGTCCAAATCCAGTGGACTGGATCTTGAAGATGAACTTGACCAAAATCCATTACAAATGAATAAACATTCACAGAAACTTGCTGATGTTTTTACTTAATGAAAAGAGTTTTGTAGGTCAAAAAAGTGATTAAATTCCTTGAATGCCACCAATAAAAATGTGGAATATATAAGTATATCTCATGTACATGATGTGAGCCAACTTTCAGTTGTACATGAAGTAATTTCCATTTTTCTTTTAAATTTGTGTTTAATGAACCAGTTAAAACTGGGTGTTTTTATAGCATGGGCAAAGATTAGGCATGAATACATTTCAGGACAAATAAGAGAGGCAGCTGTACTGTACATCTTCAGCAAGAAATATTACATCTGGATCTCCTGCTGGAGTTTTGCAAGAGTAGTTGAGGCATGCATGCTTTAAAGCAGCAACCAGTCAAAATCTGACAACGTATTCAGAATTTATCAAACCATGTCAGACTTTAAGGTGTGTGTTATGATTTCATATGCATGCCTGACTCAGAATTAAAATGGATGTTTAGGACATCTGTTGCCATATAGCCCTATGTTGAAGTAATCTGTATTAGCACCATACAGTCTGCATGAGCCAGCATTTTATTAAGTGTGCCTTGCTCTCTGCTTGCTGGGCAGTGAACTACTGCACAGTCAGTGTGTGGAGTGAGCAATGTGTGCTGGTGGAGTAGAGCACACAAAGTAGCTTTCCCTCAGTTCAGATCTAAAAGTATTAACATGGAGTTCTTAATTTGCATTTTTTTTCTTAATTTATTAATATCTCCTAGGAAGAGACTTGGCAATGCACTAGATCTTGTTATTGTTTTCAGTCAGAATAAATTGATGATATGAATAAATTTCCATTTATCTAGAGAAAAAATATTTACTCTTTCAAGTTCATAACTCTACAAAATAACTTACTTGAAGTTTACTTTTAGACTTCTGTGAAGGCTGCTCCAAAAGTAATGCCTCCTATTTTATTGTATTGGCCCATGACATCCAAGGCAGATGTTGATGGTAAAACAGCAGAGGTTGAACATTTGCACGAATATTCTGCCACATTCTGCTATCATGTGACTGATGGCATCCGAGGAGCAGTCTGACAAAATGAAGTCTGACATAAAAGTTCGTGTCAGGCAAACATTTGGAACTGAATTCCTCCATGTGGAAAAAATGGCACCCATCGACGTTTGTGGACGTTTGCTGAACGTTGATGGAAACCAAACTTTGGACATGAGTACAGTGAGGAAGTGGGTGGTGCGTTTCAGTGGTGGCAACAACAAAGGGTCACCTTTGCTGGTGCAGATTTTTACAAATATGGTGTCAACGGTTTATGGGCTGGTCCGGCCCAGTTCCGTGACCAGCAGGGCAGAGGGATCTGCGGATCCGTGCCTCTGGGAAAGGGGAAGCAGGGGACCCCAAAATACTTGAAAACAACAGCACTGATCTGAGGTGGAACAAATGATTTTACTAAATATAGTATTAGTAAAATACAATGAGAGAGAGAGAGAGAGAGAGAGAGAGTCTGTTTGAATTGTATAGACCTCACCACAATGCTGGGGTGAGAAGTGCAGTCCAGTTGAGTGACTGAAGTACAGACGGACAAGTGCAGATGGCGAAGCGCAGGCGGCGAAGCGCAGATAGCGAAGCGCAGACAGCGAAGAGCAGGCGAAGAAGAAGGATCAGGTGACCTTGCTTGGAGTTATATCCCCTTGCTGACCGCAAAGTCTCCTGGGGAAATGTAGTTCTTCTCCGACGGACGAACATTCGGCAGATATCAAACCCCACCCCCAGTGCATTACATGATGTTATGGTGTGGAATACTGATGACCAAAAATCATAAAACCATGACATATGGCGTGCAGGGTCTTGTTTGTCATGGGTGAAAATGCATAGCTCATGCTTTACTGTATTGGAAGATGGTGTTTTGCAGCTGAGAATTTGTTCTATCAAATAGAGTTATTGTGCTCTCTGCATCTGCATGTAGTTTCCATGGAGATAAATAGCAGGCATTACTTTCAGAGTGACCCATGTATTGTCTACCATTTCAATTATTATTAGATAAGAGTTGTTTAAAATGGACTATAGTGAAGCAGGAACAAGTCAGAACACCCCAGGACAAATATTTAATGTTTAATTTATTATGGTCGTCTCTTGTTCTGTGAATAATAATCAAATATAAAATGAGGAAGTGTCAAGAAATAGAGAAACTTTACATGATATAATTGTTTTATCCTGAGTTATGCATGAGCTATTCTCTTTTGTCTGTTTCTGATCTGAATAAATATTTTGCTTAAAGACTGTGTACCTCTTTTTATTCAAAATCAAAGAATTAAAAAATTTAGTGTCTGTGTGTTAAGGTTAGGTATATATTTTTAAAAGTTTTAAGTTTCTGTCACTTTAAACTGTTGAATTAAGTCATTGAAAACTTATGCAAAGTACATGAAAGACTGATATGCCTGTCAGTGGCAAATAGGTGAAAATATGATCTGTGACATATTACATTTAGTAATAGTGTTTTTAAATATGAGCAACTGATGTTTAAACTTTCAGGATTATTTAGTGTAAGAATTACTTTCAAATGTGGCACTAAGATGTGCCTTTTAAATAATGTCTAAAACGGTTACCAGGTGGTTATTATTTGAAGTCCCATAGAAATTGTTATAAATAAACATTTTTTTCTTTTGCTTCCATTTTTAGTCTTGTGATGTTATAACAAATATCAGATTTTCAGAAAGGCATCATATTTTGAGTTGGGTGATTCTCGAATTTTGTCTTTTACAATGATTTACTGCAGTATCAGACAAGTTGTAATTTTGCCATTCTGATTAGTGGCACATTACATCTGCTTTGTTCCTGAAGAGTGCGTGGGGTGCTTAGGAGCAGTGGGACCTGGAGTTAAATACCTGCTCTGTGAGGTAGAATCGAGAATCCCATGTTGAGCACTTGGCCTTGAAGCGAAATGAGGAATAAAGTTAAAATATCTCAAAACATGATGTAAACAGCTCTAAGGCTTGTGTAGGATGCTGTTCAAGCTTCATCTTGCCTTTTGGAAGACCGGAGGGTGAAATAATCGCTTTTGTGGTTGCTGCTACCTTACATTTGTAATCATATAAGTATACGGGCCCAGAAAACCAGCAAACAAAGTTTAACTTCCTCTTTATATGGAAAAATTGTATTTTCTTTTTGTGTGGTATAATTAAAAAAAAAGAAAGAAAAAAAAAAAGGGATGTTTGCCTGATAGAACTCCTTGCTGCAGTGCAGGGAGGCTCTACACACAAAATAAGCACTCCAGCTTATTCTGTGTACTTGTTCACTTGTCCTTGCTTCCTCAGCCTTCCTTTATTTTGTGCTAATTGTTGATTGTGCTGCAGGAATAGTCACAGGTTATGACTCCATTTCTCTAAGCACGTTTCTAACTTCGTAAGCAGTTTCATGTTGTTCCTTTTAAAAAATTCACACAATTTCTCCATAAAGTGATGTATTCTCCAGAAAAGATAAGATAGCATGTAATATAGTTATCATAATAGTTTTTTTTCTTACAAACATCTATTATTAACTACTGGGGAAAAACAGCATTTCTGGTGGTGTTGTATTACTTAAAACTACCTTGTTGTTGCCTGTGCCCTTTCTCTGTGCTTTCTATCTTAGTTCCTAGGTGAAGGCAGTTGAGACTCATTGGTTTCTGTAGAGCTGAATCAATAAAGCACTGCTGTAAAAACAGCTTTCACCATGCATGAACGGAGGGTGTGGTTTCTTCTCGATGGAATTTGCAGTGTTCGTGCTTAAGTAACATAATTTTAAATGGATGTCTAATTCCATTCAGCCCAGTTAAACTTTATGTTCAGAGTATGCTTGTGTGCATTTCTGGACTACGGAATAAGGTGGTATTCGAAGTATTAATATATAATGCTACTTCCAACTGTGCAGTCTGTCATCTAAATGCTGAAATACAGTGCAAGACCTGCAGAAGTGCATATGGGAGCATCATGAATAGCAAATGAATCTATTTTTGATCCTTGATGGATGTTTCAATGAATAACAAATGAGTTCACAGTGATTGGTCACAGAAAGTGTTAGTGATGGTTCTTTTTTTTCTTTCTAGCATAATAAAGGAGTCATCTTGAACTGACAGTGTATGGCAGGCTGTGTTTAGTTGCTTTGGTACTGACTATTGCCTTTTGGTCTGTCGCCTTTTCTCAGCTGTGCTTCACATTGTTATTTTGTAAGGAAACAACCGTCCATGTTCTTTAAAACTCATTTCATTTAAATATTTAACTGACAAAAACATTCAGTATATATTTGTAATATATCTTTTCAATATACACTAAGTATGCATGTATCAATCAGCTTTCTGGAGCAGTCAATTCCATTGTACCTTATTCATCTTAAATTAGACAGTCAGACTTTTTGTTTTGAAATTCTCTTCCTGTCACTGTGTTTGTTAACCTCTTGAATAAAACAAAAACAAAGTGCCTTGGTTTAGTTTTCAAAAGGGTAAAGAGGCAGTATTTTTTTTTTTTTTTTTCTCTGGACCTCAATCTTTCTCTAGCACAGCAGAAGTGTACCTCTTTTGGTACAGCTCAGGAGTCTGTGATTACGTAGTGATTTTCATCAGAAATCATTATGTTAATTTTTTTTCTCCTTATTTCCAAATAAATGACTGCTATATAATGTATGTGCTCGGTGAGAGATTTGCATGTAAAATCCTTCTTTTTAGTTTCTGTTTGGTATACTGGTGCTAGCTCATTAGCATAGCTGTTTGAAATATTAGTGCTTCTTCATAATTCATTTTTCAAAAAGTTCATCATAATTTTTCTGTTTTAATTTCTAAAGCTTTATTCCTCACAATTGGTATGCTGTAGTTTTATAATACCTATAAATTCATAGCTGTTGAGTTTTTGGGTTTTTTTTTTGAACATACGTGGCAAGAAATAGCTTTCATCACACAAGTTGCCTTCTTCTCTCAGTGTATGTAAAGCTACTTATTATTATTCCCCTGAAGAGGGGAAAGAAAGCCTAAAAATATGCTTGAAACTGAGCATGTGACTGAGTTGTCTGAAATTCTCATTGGCAGAGAATGATATCTCTTCTAGCTGCATTCTTGATATACTCATATAGCAGGTGAAAATTAAATGCTGTCCAGTTGTTATTTGGTATCTTATCTTGAACTAACTACTTCAAGAGTCAGAATGAGTCAGATTTCCTTGAGAAACATATTGAGTGTTAGTTTCAAAACGATCATTTGCACTGAGTAATTTTTCCTAATCCAAAAGCTTTACAGAACTGGTTTGGTCATCTTCGTGTCCAGGTGCAAAATTCAGCTGCGGCAACATCCTTTAATTGCCAAGCAACCAAGAGGAAAACATCTGCTAGTTGTGAATATGTTCTGAATTAGTAATCATAACAAAATAATGCCATGCCTGCTCAGCTGTGGAGTAAGTCAAAAGGCTAAAGGCTGCTGCATGTCAATCATATTCACTGTTCACTTATTATGACTGCCTATAAATCCAAGTTAGCAATTCTGTCTTATTGAGACATAATATCCAAAATCATTAGAAGGATATGAATTTAAAAATTGAAATGTATAGCAAAAACATGTAAATAGTTTTTACACTGTGTGTAAGACCATGTATTCTCATACACAAAATCACCTTTATTTTCTATAACTACACAACAAATTTAGTATGTGTGTTGTGTATACATTAAACACTTGTGGCCTTTCCAGAGGAGTCAGTTCTATCAAACATGATCAGGTTGCTAAATTTTGCTTTTGCAGATACAGAGACCTATTATCTTAGTCAAGTGGTAGCTAGATTTCCCCTATAGTCAGTGTACGTAATTACACCATTATAAAATTTGCTTGAAAGCAGCATCAGAACTGATGAGTAAGGAACATGTAGCATCAAAAGTAATGTACTGAACGTTTAGACCTTCCTTCTGTCATGAGAAAACAGATGACGAGAGGTCAGTACACTGAGGCCTGTGCTTTCTCCTCCTCCTTTATGTTCTGATCTGGTAATCTGACTGTGGTACGGCAGGAACATAGCATGTGCAGTGTGTATTGATTTTTTTGTGTGTGTTTCTTGCTGCTTTATGCAACGGGATATGCAGAGTCAGTGTAGCTTGATGGCAGTCTGAGATTATGATTTGTGTACCACAATTCTATGCAAATAAGCCCAATTAAAAATTAGTCTCTATCTTGACTATGTTTCTCATTCTGGACCCTGCATTGTCTTCAAATTGAAAAAGGATGGTGAGAGAAAATTGCTAAGAAATTTGAAAGAAATGGTTGCGTAAAAGGCCTTTAGTCTTAGTGAGTTTTGGCCCGTACTCTACAGCAACAGCTCAGCTGTGGAGAAGCTCACTTCATATATGTGGAAAACCCAGTCCCCCTCCTTTAAGCATTCTCCACTTTTATTCCCCGTAACTCATGCAACCATAAGAACATAAGAGATTTCTTCTCAGCTTTCTAATCAGGGAGGTTTGACATTTCTGTCCATTGGTGATATCTTCTGCGTTAGTGCTTCAGCCTTTTCCTATGGTTTAGCCAACAGGATTTACTACGTCTCTGTTTCCATCCTAACATGATTATATTTGTTCCTACTTGGAGTCCAGAATTTGTACAGGAGAGCTCTTTTCGTTCAAGATGTCTTACCTAGCTGCATCAGTTCTATAGCAGTCTGCTCCCAACAGACCCCTTTATATTACTGATTTTTCCATGTTTAGAATAAAAAATAATAAAAATCTTACTACATGTCAGTTTATTCTTCTCTAACATATTTGAATATTGTATGGGATAAGAAGCTTTCAGGTGTTGTAGGCTACTCTTTCTTTTTCCTTCCAGAAGATAAAAACTTGATTCCAGGTAGTAACCTCAGTACACAGTGATTGTCTACATAAAATCACAAATGTTTAGTATGCTTTCAGTAAGCATATATGAAATACGAAAGAGTCTGCTTCACTGATGTGATTAGATAAAGGACCCTTTCAAAGAGAGGAATCTGCCTGGCAACGTCTCTGTTATCCCTGTCCAGGACCAGAAGTCTCCAGCTACTAGTTGATGAGCCATTAAGAAACTCCATACAACTGGTCACGTGTCTGAGGAATAAAAGGAACCAAGGCATGGGCATTAGAGAAGCAGAGAGCTATTGCTGTTTTTTGAGGGAATGGCAAGAAGGGGTAAACTTGTCAATCCAAAGAACAAGGCATGTGTTTTCTCTGGTGAGTTTCAGTCTTGATAGTTGGAGAGGAGGAAGGAGGCTTGGCTGTCTGTATGTGGGCTTTGTGTGAATTCTGGTGGCTGTATGCTGAAGTTGTTACAAGGCATTGTTCCTCTCAGTGGCAGTCTGAGCAGTCTGCTGTGCCAGAGCCCTCCGTGTGTATGTGTCACAAATACACACTCAGCCTTACTGCTGGCCAAACTGCTGTGCAGAAAGCAGCAGCAGCGTTGTTTGGCCAAAGGATGGAGGTGCCTTTGGGTGCAGCTGCCAGGCAGCAGGCATCACCCAGGCCTCTGGCAGAGGTAGCATCCTTATAGAATCATAGTGTCCTTATCGCATCCCTGGACTCACCGCAGTACCTTCTGCACCAAGCCACCCAGTGATTTAATTGTAATTCTGATTCCCATTAGCAGCTACACTTATGTAGATGCTATTGTTTTACAATGGCATGAAAAGTGAAATGGATCTGGTAGATGAGATAATAAAACCAAAGGATTGTTTGATACTGGAAGGCGCAGCTATGTTGAAAGTTCTGTAAAAGTGACAAGATTATCTGATTTAAGTTGTTGATTGACATTTGATAAAATAAGCAGCAGTTCTGCTACATTCTAATGCATGCAAGATAAGGAAAAGCCAGATGCTCCCTAAACAAAAAAAACTTTAAAATTTATTTTAGTGCTTTTATATTTATAGTAGAAGTTTTGCATATAGTGTTGAATAGAAGAATAGTACTTCTATAATTTAACCGACAACTGAGTGATTTATTTAACCATTTTCAAATGGCATATTTTGAAGAAATAGTTGTATATTTCTGAACTGTTATATAAGTGTGCAATCTGTTGATATTCAGTTAATTAAGATCTTGGAGATATGGCCTTAATATCTGATAAGTTAAACTTCTGACATTAGGTTCTGTGTTTTGTATGCTGTTAGCTAATAGCTCTTTATACATAGCAGCTGGAGAGTTTGGTTTCGGTATTTGCGAATCTTTACATGCTTTTAAACTACCAATTTTATCTTTTATTCTGCCTGGAATTCTGAATGACTGGTGTAACTGGCCAGTATGAATGTTATTGTGATTCTATGGGTGAAAATATAATTCAAAGTGAGGTTTGGATAAATATTTGGTTGTTTAAGCTTAAACTTCACTGACCTAGGCATTCATTTCAGTGAGTTTCTAATATTCAGATATTCACAGGAAATACATCTCAGAGTCAGGAGCATGACCAAAGTGAAAACCAGCTTTTTCAAACTAAATGAACTTGTGAGCAGTGGTTTTTCTGTTGTTTTTTTTTTTTTTTTCTTTTCTTGTGTCCCAGGTTTTTGGTTTTTTTTTTTCTGTTGTCCATTGCTTGTTGAGGCATGCTGCTTTAACCCTGTTTGCTCCTCCCATTATCACATAACTGCAGAGTGTCCCTTCCTCACCCAGAGTGAATTATTTACACAGAATATATTTTAGTTGCTTTTTTTTTTTTTTTTTTTTTTCAAAAGAATGCTTCCAGGCTGGAAATACTTTGCAGCTCTGAGCAGTGAAAGGTTGCATGAGGTCTACAGATATTTCTTTCCTTCAAAATCCCTGCTTACCGCAGGGGTGGAAACTAGTTGGACAGTAGTACTAACAGCCTGTGGGGCAATACCTCTGGCTTGGCACTTTGGTGTTTCCAGACTGCTGCCAGCTTCTTAGATGTCCCACAGGCCTCTGTAAGCTAGAGTAACTGTCTGGTCATAGTGGGCTTCTGGGACAAATGAACGTGAGCATGTATCCATATGTCTCTGGACAAAACAGTACAGATCTTTTTTGCATCAAATAAAATTTTAATAAATTTTTCACTTTCAAGAATATTTTATTTTCTTTGTAGTGAGTTGACCCTGGCCAGCTGTCAAATACTCATACAATCTCTTGAACGGTTCCTTCTCATGTGGGACAGAGAGAAAGTAGAATGAATGCAATGAGACTCATGAGTTGATAGATAGCTTAGCAGATGAATAAACAACTGTGTGCACAAGCAAAGCAAATAATTCATTCACTTCTGCCCACTGGCAGACAGATGTCCAACCGCTATCTGGAAAGCAAGGTCTTAGCAGTTGGCTGGGAAGACAAGCACTCTAACCACACCTACATCAGACACAGAATTTGGAGGGCTGATGATAACAAAACAATGCACCAAAAATCAAACTGGCTAAACAGAACTGGGACCTGTTGCTGATAGGCCAGAGAGTTGTGCTGCCAACCTCAAGGACCTTGATTCATTTGGCTGGACAAATGGACTGACATGAATTAACCCCATGGAATTCAACAGAGGGATGTGCAGATCCCTACGTCTAGGTAGGAAACAATATGAGGCATCCAGATAAGCTGGAGTCCACATGCCTGGAAAGCAACTGTCCAGTAAAAGACTTGGGGTCCTGGTGGGCACCAAGTGGACTATAAGCTAGCAATATATGTGCAGCAAAGAGGGTTGCATTAAGCAAAGTGTTGCCAGTGGATCTGTTACCCTCTACTCAGCGCTGGTGAGGTTGCACCTTCAGTACTCAATCCAGTTTGGGGCTAGAGACACTGGAGCAAGTCCATCGGAGCCACTAGCAAGATAATGAAGGGACTGTAACATATCATCTGTGGGAAGAGGCTGAGAGAGCTGAGACCTCAGCCTGGAGAAGAACGGCCTTGGGAGGGGCTCTCATTAATGTCTATAACCACTCGAAGGGAAAGTGCAAAGGCAGTGCAGCCAAACTCTTTTCAGTGGTGCCGGTGGCATGGAAAGAGACTATGGGCATAAACTGAAAGACAGGAAGTGTTGTCTGAACATCGAGAAGTTCTTCTTTACTGTGAGGATGACTCAACAGCAGCATAGGTTGTCCAGAAAAGCTGTGAAATCTCCTTGGATATTTTCAGAAACTACCTTGACATGGTCCTGAGCAATATGCAATAACAAAGATTTCTGAGCAAGATGGCCTCCAGCAGTTTCTTCCACCTTCAACCATTCTGTAATCTCTCCTTCTTCCTCGTTTCCTTGAGCCTTTTTTGTTGAGCATCTAAGATGGAATATTCCCTCAGTCAGTTTGGGTAAGTTGTCCCAGATGTGTCCTTACTACCTTTCTCCCATCCCAAAGTCATTGCGTTGCAGGATCAGAATGATAAATGGAGAAATCATCAACACTTTACAAGCACTGCTCAGCAACAGACAAAACATTGTTATCAAGTTTATTTTAGAAATAAATCTTAACTATTTACTATATTAACTATCTTAGCCCATATGGGCTAATATAGAAATGTAAATGATCAGATTTTTATCAACCAAGTCTATTATCCTTTTGTAAGAAGCAGCTATATTTTATGCAAGGCCCTTGAAATACAAATAGTTCTAGCAGGTAGATGCAGCTGACAAACTACTTTAGAAGAAAAGATGATCCAACCAGTGTCTTGGAAATATCATCAATTATATAGTACTTGTTAAAAACAGTATCTCTCCCTTTCTATGGAACTAAGATCAGAAAAACATTTGATAATGCTGACTTTTATTAGTAATCAGAGTTAATTTTGAAGAGATTTTTTTAATGAACAATGTGCATATAATTTTTTTTTTTTTTTTTTTTTTTTTGCTTCTGTGTTCTCAGGACCCAGTTATGCTATTCAGCAACTCATAGTTGCTAAAGCCTGTAGTTCTGTTACACACTAAACTATGTTCTGCACTTCCTTCCGTGAGTTGCAGTAATAACACTGGTATAATACAAACTATGGCTAAAATACAGACACTTTTCATACACAGCAGGCACTGGCACTAATTCTTTGTGGAGATTTTTCTTTTGAAGTTCAACCCAAAAATCTAACTTGTCCTTTAGGCCATCTTTATTTGAGTGAAGTTAACTCAGAAACCTTCTTTCTTACAAGTGAAATGAAGCTTCCTACATCCAATTTTGCAACTTTTCATGAGAAAGTCACAAAAAAGAGATCATTTTTGACCTGTAGCGAGATGACAAGAATGAATGACTATGGTGTGAATTTACTTTCTGTCATCAGGTTGCTCATGTGAAACATTGCCATTCAGAAGCTTGTAGAATTTTTCTTGACATTGAGAGTGACTTAAAGGTTTCATTTTATCGTGTTGGCTCAAAAGATTATTTCTATATATTAGTGGCTTGTTTCACCTGAGTAGTTTAAGTTTAATATGGAGAGTCTAGAGACCAGAATGGTATTCTTTTCTCCATAGATAAGTATATTTAAGTAATTTAGAGCATGCGTAATGAAGGAAGTAAATAAGGGTTGGTTTTTTTCCAAATTTTCTGGAGAGAGATTTCTACTGTAACTGTGATAACTTGACTCAAGCAGCCATTAAAGATATGATTGTGGATATGAAACTTGCTAATAGAGACTACTTCTGTTGAGATTTGATTTAAATTTAAAATACAGATCCTCTGTGCATTTCAAATTCTAGGGTTTTTTTTTTCTTGTTTGTTTGTTTTTGATAAATCAGAAGTGCAAGTCACATGCATTTTGGAGATAATAGGCACTATGGTGACTAAGTAAAAACCTACAATTGAAGAAATGCATTGCATCTTTCCAAATACGCTTCATAGCCTTTGATATTTCAAGCAAAAAATGTCAGTCATGTGTCTTGTGTCACGTATTTAGACAATTCAGAGAAATTCATGAGATAACCTTAAAGAGTTAGTAGTAATAATAAAAGTAAATTATAAAATGCTCAGTAATTATATATGAAAAATTAAATGTGGAGATTGTTAAAAAACATTACATAATTCTGTCAGAAAATAGTATTTCACTAGATGTGAAAAAAATATCAGAGGAAAGAATAGAAAGAAGAGATTCCATGACCAAACTGGAAAAAAAAAAAAGAAAAGAAAAAAAAAAAATTCTCAGAGTAATTAACAGTTAACTTGTAACTGTTTATTCTTATTTTTCCTTATGAGCATCTCTGCTCCACTCTCATAATGCTTATTTGCTGGATGTTGCAGATGGAATTGGTACTGATGTAGTCCACATTGATACTGTTGAACTCTTCACCTTCCTAGAAATAAATCTTGAACTCCTTATCTTCTTATCTTACCTCTTTATTTAAATTATTACAAGAAGAAGCAAGAGATAGTAATAGTGGTAATATTACAAAAGTAGACTTGAGAGTTTAAATCACACAGAATTCCATACCAGACTCATTTCAATGTTATTTTTTGAAGACCTTCCTTAACATTGAAAGAAAAAATAAAAGTTTCAAGGCACCAGCAGTTGCTGCTGAGCTTAAACAAAGAGCATGCTACAAATGAGCAAGATATGCAGCAACCAGTGGAACTGCAGTTTCTGAGTGGATCATTATGTTAGAGGAAAGATAGTCAGAAAAGACAAATGGGTACTGCTGGAAGAAGGCATCAAAATGGTGAAAAACATCTGAGTATTAGAAGTGATTCAAACTAATGCATGGACTCTGTATAATTTAAAAGAGATAAGTGAATTCAGTTTAGCAATATAGTAATCGGTTCTAACTCTTGTCATAATCCAAAATACTCAGTTTGGACTTTGCTCTCTTTCATCAACTTCCTGTGATCATGCTGTTGAAAACCAAAGCCTTGCTGAGTGCCTTTTGAAATACCATACAAAGTTTGAAAGACCATTATGCTATAATCCTACTTGTGCTATACTGTTTACTGAATTCCTTTCACCAACTCCTTATTGATAACTACCCTTTTCACATAAAATATGTAAAGAGGGCATTAGTTAAAACAAATTTCAGAAGTCTAGTAAATACCGTAGAAATTTTATCATGGCACATCTACTGCCTTAGGAATCTTGACTGTGGGCTTTTTGTGGCTGTTTTGAATTGTCCTGAGTACTATGTTTCTGATGCTTTGTTTCTGAACACAGTGACAGTTTTCTTGGCTTGTTAATGCAGGCTAAGTAAATGTTTCACTTGGTCAGAAAAAATACTTATGAATATTTAAGTGGTTTCTCCTGGCATTGGAGCTAGAGCTTCAGTCAAATCCGTAAGTCTGGTGAGGTAAGGAAAAAAAAAAAAAGATTTTTAGTTCAGGTGCACAAAGCATTCATACGTATTTCTTTATTTTGCTCCTCTCAGATGTTTAAATGCCAATTAAGAATTCAGGCAATGGGAATTTAAGCACTGGAATTGAAGATAGACACCAGAATTCCATGTCCCTCTGAGCACACCTAACTCTAGGAAAAAGCTTGTACTAAATCCAAAGATGTGCACAAGCTTTAAGAAAATACCAGGTGGATATCTTTAGGGGAAAAAGAACACAAGAAAAACTTCCTCCCTCGCCAATTTTAATTGAAGAAAACCAGCTATGCTGAAAGGAAACTGCATGGAAGTATCAGACGTATTTGAAGCTCTTTTACGAGCTATTTCTGTGTATGTAATAGAAAACTAACTGTCCCCCTCCAATCAAATAATATTAGATATTAATGGCATAGTTTACCCATTCTTGACCCCTTGATTATTAGGAATTTTCCTATAAATACTGAACTAATATTCAGTAATGCTGCTTGGCAAACAGACTGTGATTCTGAAGTAATTCATCTACTAAAGTTCACCTTAATTTAATGTATTTGTATAGATAATTAGAATACTGGCTCTGTTCATTAACATTTCAAATCTCATTTAAATGTAAATTGTAATATTCTTCTTTTGTGCAAGAGTGGGTAGTTAGTGTCATTCATGAGTAATAAGTAATTTGTTCCTCATTAGCTATAAGAATAGATAAAGATATAGATCAAATGTGGATTGCAGATGTGGTTAAAAATGGTTACCTGTCTGGAGGAGGAATTTAAAGCAAGCATTCATTGTTGTTTTTTTGGGAGTTTTTTATTCTGCAATTTTACATTTTTAATTTGGTTCTAATTCATAATTCAGTACATTTTCTATTAATTGTCTCTTTGCATTATTCATAATGGAGTGTGGAAGTACAAAAATGTTTTCTCTGCATGACTTATGAGATAGTGTGAAATTTTCAAGTAATATTTTCATATTGGTTAAGATAAAGCTCATTTATAATGCAGAGCTCTACTTCTAGCTGTTCTTCAAAGTACTGGAAGAAATATTCAGATATAATGAAGACTAGTTATGCATTAGGCTTATGTAAAAAAACAAAAACAAAAACACAAAAACGAAAACATAAAAAACAAAACAAACAAACAAAAAAACCATCTACTTGTCCTGTAAACTTAAGGACAAATCCAAGCTATATTTCAGATTTTGTAGAACAGTTCTGACTTGGTTCTTGCAATATTGCAAAATGAATTAGCATCAATATTAGTAAAACAAACAATCCCAAGTTTCCTTTCCGTTAATTGGATTTGAAGTCAGTCTGTGCCATTCAGATAGTGGAAAAAGAAATTAAGCTTTCCCATGTCTGAAAAGGTGAGAAGGAGCAAGAACTTGTAAGCCCTTGCTCTAATTTTGAAGGTCAGCAATCAACTTTTCTCTGAATCTACATCAGTTTTCATGGATTACTTTAGTGTCATCTTTGTTGAAGTCTTTGTCAGAAGACTAGCAATTATTTAAATCTCTTCCTTCAAAAACAAATTTGAAGTGTGCATGTGCATGAAAGGTTTAGGAAACAAGGCAGAAACAATAAATAAAGTACGTGTGTTGGGTGAGGCTGGGGTAGAAAAGTGGAAAACTGCTTAGTTAACATCATTGTTTGGTTAACAAGATTGTGACTAAAGCCATAGGAGTCATATGAGGACTGCCAATAATCAAAGTGAGTTAAATCTTGGGAAAATGTGTATACATCTAAAAAAGTGAATTTTAAAAATTCTTTATGGGGAAGAAGCTTTACTTTATAATTTATCCATTTACATCCCTGAGTAGTACTTTTTATGCAAGAGGCATGAATTTCTAAGTATGAATTAAATATATCTGTGTATGATTCAGATATCTGGGGATTTTAGTAAGAAATGATGAGGAACCCTTGCCTGTTAGAAATGCATCAGATTGCATTTAGAAGTCATTCAGAGGTGATTTCTTGCTTCTTCTATTAGTAGACAAGATTTTTATTGTTATTGTAATTTCACATTCTAAAAAAGTTATTTGTAACACTTTTAGTGTAAATCTGGTATCTTTGGTATTTTTAATTTCTATTTATTCCTGAGTGAGTACTGTGTGAATATTTTTCTTCTCTTCTTGATGGTTTCTAACTCTATTATTATTGCTGTCAGATCTTAGTCTGATAAATAAAGAACAGAACTACTACTTCCAGACCATTTGGCAACAAAAGCTTTCTGTTCCTCTGGTTATGTTCGTAGTCACTCTATGCTTGTGTCATAGTGAAAAATGTACTAAATTAAATTATAAAAATAATTTAAAAATTCTTATATTGATGATGATCAAGGGATTCTGCATATAGTCTTCTAGGTGAGGGACCTATCACAACTGCCTTTCACAAAGGCGTTTGTCTTACTTTCTCTCTAATGCAAATGTATGTTCCAGAGGAGAATTTTCCTCCAAAGCAAAAAGGGGTGATGGAAGACCACTGAAAGATTACCAAGCATACAATGGTTATTATAACCCTATTCTTTCCAGATAATGATTTTCAGGCATGTAAATAAAAATCTTCTTTATTAGTCCCTAAATCCAATACTTTGTGATTGATATCATTGTCATATCACATTTTCCTTTCTGCTTGATATTCTAATTGACCTTTCAAATTACACGGCTTCACAACCTTTACAGATTCAACTTAAAATTGGGTTAAAATGGACTTGAAGGCAATTTGGGTCAATCCAAAACCAAAAAAGTTTACTTTTATGTCTAATTTTTTATGTGTAACTGATTTTTTGCTGTAGCTTAATCATTGCATTCAGTTCACCTGGAGGAATACAGAGGAAAATTTGGGTGCTCCTTTTGTTCTTCTGTTTCAGTTTTCACATATCTGAAAACTAGTGATAGTCATTTTGATCTCTTTCATTCTGCTCAACAAGTAGAAAAATCATTATTTTCAAAAGTACAAACTGATCTCCACTGAACTCACCCCAGTCAGTCTTTGTCTTTCTTGACTTGCAGACCACAAAACTAAACAGTGCGTACTGATGATTTGCTAGTACTTAGGGAAGTAAGGAGATTACTTGCATGTCTTGCTGGTTTTCTGTTCATACACCTCAATATAAAGTTTGTCTTTCTCACAGTGATATGATGTAGTTGAGTGATATTTATTTTCATGATAAATCAAGTATTTTCTGAAGAATTCTGTTATTCTCATCCTATATTTGGACAGACGGTTATTTTCACTTGGATGTTGTACCTTACTTTGTCTTTATTGATGCATATTCTTTGTTTTCCTCTCAGACCATTTGTCAGGGGAAATAAAAAATAGAGTTAGGTGATTAAAAATTCTGATTTTGATCTTCAGCACACTTGCAAGACATTAACTTTTTTTTTCCATCAACTGCAAATTTAATATGCATAGCGTTTATTTTACCAGCCAAATTATTAATTGAAGCACTGCATATAAACCAGACTCAAGATAGATCCTTCGAGGAATTTTGCACAGTCCCTACAAGAGGGATTACAAGAGGGAGCTACAGGCTTCAAAACATAATTGTTTTATCTATATTACATTTCCTTAATTTGCATATGAAAATATTGTATGAGATGTCAAAATTTATACTTAAAGTCAAAATATATTTAGTCTTGTGGTTCAGTTTTGTCAGTGTTTCACCTCATCACAGAGAAGGTTGAATATAATTTTGTTTTAATGCATCAGTATTTTGCTTAACCACTTCTTATCTTTCAGACAGGTAATTCCATATTTGTCCCATATGCCTTCCTGAGTTTAAAAGCAGGATGCCTTTTCTACAATCATATATTTTCTCTTTTGTCTTCTCAAATGTAGGCATTGCAGTTGCCCAATTGCCCTTTTTCACTCTTCTAGAATCCTGTTTGTCCCTATTAAATTGGAAAAGCATGAAACTGGAGATATGACTTAGATATAATTGTAAAACGCTGCAGAATCTACATTTTTGTTTATTTGTTTGTTTGTTTGTTTGTTTGTGTTTAATTTCCCCTTCAAGATTGTGAGAAAGTTCCCTTTTCTGTAACTATTGACATTACTTTTGCTGGAGCAATCAGTCAAAAACTTGAAGGGTAGCTCATGCTAACATAGCATTTTGTTTTTTTATGACTGCCAGGCTACATATCTCTGGTCTCTGATAATAATTGACTTTTTCAACATACAATTGTACAACCTCCTTAGGCATTGAGACAGTTTCCACCATAATAGGTTGCTCACAGAGTATTGGAATGATTTTCTGTTTATTATCCCTCAAGGTGTTCTACCTCAGTATTTCACAGTTTATCAGAGGAGGATGTGCAACATGAGGTTGAGGTATCTGTTCAGAAAGCTTGGCTGTTGCTGGCTGTTGAGTTGCTTTTTGAAATTTTATGTTTTTGATTTTTTTTTCCAACATGAGCATCCCAGTTTTTCATATGTTTTTGAATGTGGTTGAAAGAGGAACTTTCAGTGTCCAAATTGTAGTTGGGAGATGAATCAGTGACAGATTAAAACTGTGCTCAGAGAGTATGGTGATTATGTTGACATCCCTCAGCTAACACTTGTGAGGGTCATGTTCACAGTACTCTGTGGACATGCAGTGGTTCGTTTTTGGAGCCACGAGCCTGTGTCCGTATGGCACTGCAGTTACACTGAATCTGGAAAGTGATTAACGATGCAGTTCTTAGAGTTTTAAATTCTGGGTTGAGCAGATGTTCTAGTTTTAGTGCATTACTATTCTCTCTTTTTTCCGTGATGTAAATATGTTTCAAATAACTTGGTGACACAAGGAATACACCTAAATTTCTCAGTTTTGTAACTAGTGTCTTAAGATGGGGTCAGTGGTTTGTTTTTAATAAATGTATTGAAAGCTTTTAGATTTTCAATAAATTTTATTTGTAAAGAAACTGGAACTCTTTCAAAAGTGAACTCTTTCAATATTTTTGCCAGTTGGTAGTATCATCTACCAATGAAAAGGTTTATTGTCTGTAATAAATAAAACTTGTTGCTCCATCCTTCAGAAGCCAGTTCAGCTCTCACTTTTCAAGCCTGGAGAGCAGACTTCAGACTGCTTAGATAAATAGTTACAAGGTCCCTGAGGGTGATTGAGCCCTGCAATAGACAACCCAGGGCAGTTGGACAACACTCTCAGATTAGGGTTTGAATTTTAGGTGATGCTGTGTGGAGCCAGAAGCTGGACTTAGTGAAATTTGTGGGTCCCTTTCTGCACAGGATATCCTTTGATTCTGAGATTCAACTTTTTTAAGAGATGTGGTTTTCCTCATTTTTTCTGGGTAAAAAAAAAAATTTGTTTTTCATGCTTTAAGAAATATCAAATACAGGTCGTTCAGTGGATAGCCCGTCTTGGTTCAATATTTTAGCGAAGATTTGTGGTTTAGTCCACCATGCATTTGTTGTGACTTATAACTCTTTCTAATTTCAGTTGTCTATTATAGGAAGACAGTGGTGTGCTAGCAATTGCCCTGTTTTGACTAGTTCTTCACCTTCTTGCTTTGAAATGTGGAATCTTTC
Organism: Lagopus leucura; assembly: GCF_019238085.1. NCBI lineage: Eukaryota > Metazoa > Chordata > Aves > Galliformes > Phasianidae > Lagopus > Lagopus leucura. The sequence goes on along the minus strand of NW_024962263.1, from coordinate 15,302,532 downwards.
AGAAAATTAGTTTTCTGAGACAGTAGGTACTGAACAAACATGGTAGCTAGACTTGCAAGACTACCAAGAATTCAAGATATTTTGAAGATATTTATCTGTGATTCTGAGATATCTAGACAAAACTTCTTATTAGGAAAGAAATTGCTGACACTCATGCTTATTAGGTAACATGGTAAAGAAGATTCTAATTAGCTATATTTTCAATAAGTATAACTGAAAGTATCTGTCTTGCTTTCAGTGGAACCATATGAATGAATAACAGCTGAGAATTTGCAAGAACAGTAATTTATGAGATGCAGACATAATTCATCTTTATGTACACTACCTAAAGTTTGAGTTTGCTTTGACTGTATTAACTAGCGGAAGCATATAAGATTGCTGTGACCATGTAAGCTAGCTGAAAGTATCATGATTTTAATTTTGCTTTATGTTTTTCCAGTTTCTATTTAGTAAGCTAGGAGAACGAAATGTAGTTTAAAGGTTTCAAGAGGAAAACAAACAGGGAGCTCCTGACTAAACTAAAATATCAGAAAAAGCATGCATGAGTTAGAAGGAGGACCTGGGGGTGAAGAAGGAATGTGCAAGACACAGAATGCTCAGGGATAAGATTAGGAAAGCCAAAGGCTATCTGCATTTAAATATGGTAAGGGATATGAAGGATGATGAGAATGGTTTGGGTTTTATTGTTGTTTTTTGCTTTGTTTTGTTTTACAAGTATAAGGCAGGAGAGTTGATGATGAAGCAGACAGAATCATAGAATGGCTTGGGTTAGAAGGAACCTCAAAGGTCATCTAGTTCCAATCCCCTACCAAAGGCAGGGTTACCACAGGCTGCCCAGAGACCCATGCAACCCAGCCTTAAACACCTTTAGGGATGGTGCATCCACAGCTTCTCTGACAGCCTCACCACTAGTGAGAAAATTCCTTGGAGATGCTCAAAACCTGATTAGAAAATGTCCTAAACAACCTGCTTTAGCTGCTTTTTTATTGGAGGGAGATTTGACAAGGCAGTCTCCGGATATCTCTTCCAACCTCACTAATTCACTGATGCTATGAGTTTTCTGATAAATTCAGCAGGATCCATGATGGTAAATGATATTATTTGTCTCCTCTTCCACAGGACAGATTTTTTTTTTTTTTAATATATATATATATATTTTTTTGTAAGAAGTACCTTATTTTGAGCTTTATATATATATATATGCATATATATGTATATATATGTATTCCGTAGTTTCCTATCCTGAAAGGTAGTCATCATTTACAAATAATACCTAATGGTGTTTGCTGGGACAAATATTTAAATAATTTTAATTCAAGATTTGTAAAGTACACATTTTGTAAATCAGCTTTTTCTCCAGACTAATTTTTAATACCTTATTGAATCATTCACAGTGGTTAAGTGAGTGCTTCTGAAAGAAATATATCAGCAGCAATCTTGAGCCCTTCTTTAACAACAGGATATGTTCTGCTCAATGTAATTGGTCACTGTCTGTTTTTTATTTTCCCAAAAGTAAATGTCCATGCTCCAGAAATGAAGATTTTTTTTTTAATAAGTGAAAGGTTGCATTAATAAAACCATTTTATTTGCAGTGTTGAAATAGGTTTAGAAGCAACTTTACCCTTCACATGGACCAGTAACATCGTAATGGCCCACCTAGAATAATTTTATTATTTTTTTAAATGCTTCTCCTGAAATGCAAGTTCATTTTATTTAAGACAGTTAACACCAAAAGAAGGAGAAATACTGGGGAAAGTATTAGGAATACATTTCATTCTTATTTTGCCTTTTACTTCCCCTTTGTGTTCTCCTGACTTTGTGCATTTCTTCAACTGATTTTGCCTGAATCTTGATGCTCCTTTGGGTTGAGAATTACTTAAAATTTATTTAACAACTATGGCTATTACTGCCCTACTGCACTTAGCAAGTTTTGATGATGTTAAGGGAAAAGTCATTGCACTGGATCTGACAGCACAAGAGAGGTAAATCTGCCACAATTGCATGCCCCAGCTTCAGTCAGTAACAAGTAGCAAGGCTGATCTGTATTCTCAGCGGTTGTACACAGGCAGAGCAAATGCATTCACCACGTATATCCAAGTCTGGCTGCTGGCACCCAGAGCCTAACTGCATTTTCTGGCATCAAGGATACATGGCCACTGTGACCTGCAGTCACACTCCAGTTTTTAACAGTGAAGTTGCTGACATCACAGAGACACAGGTTCTGCAAGCTGTAGGTGTACGGTAATTCCAGTTGCTGTGCTTAGAAATTCCCCTATACAAACCTATACACTCAGATATAGTTCCTCACTCAGGAAAAGAGTCAGAAATGAATTTAGGTAGGTTGCACTGGACAGGTACAGGATGCGGGGGGCAAGCTTACTGACCAGCAAATTAATTCTGCATGACTGGCCATTTTTGTCCTATATCTTTCTATTTTCCCCATGCTTGTTCCTCTCCAAACTGCCTCATGGTGAGGCTGGTGGAGCTTGGACTGTTCAGCCTAGAGAAACAGAGTCTCAGGGGGCATCTCATCAGTATCTTTAAATACCTGAAGAGAGGCTGCAAAGAAGATGAAGCCAGGATCTTCTCAGTGTTGCCCAGTGGCAGGACAAGAGGCAGTGAACACAAAATGGAACAGGAAGTTCTGTCTGAACATCAGGAGGTGCTTATTTACTGTGAAGTTAACTGAGTACTACAATAAATTGTTTAGAGAAGTTGTGATGTCTTCTTCCTTGGCAGTCTTGAAAAGCTACCTGGACATGATTCTTAGCAGCCTGCTCTAGTCTAGTCTATTTGCTTGATCAATGAAGATGGATGAGATGACCTCCAGAGGTCGCTTCCAACCTCAACCATTCTGTGATTCTATAAATCCATACCTTTCCTTTCCTTTGGTTTTATGTACAGGTACCTCATCAGAAGTCTTCTGTAATCCTAAAGTACTCTTCTGTATGTCATAATGTTTTCATAATGCTAGGGCACCCCCTGCCTCCCCAACTTCACCCATAGCTGGTAAAATGTTCTATTCTTGACTCATGACATGTTTCATGCTTCAAGAACGGGGCTGAAGCTCTCCTGGAACAGTCCTGAGAGATTGGATGAATTCCTGTTACGGGTCTGTAAGCCAGAACAGAGTATTATTTGGGCTCCCCTTCAAATAAATTGTCTCCCTGGACTCCTTTATAGGAGTACAGGTAGGTTTTTCATAGAATCATTTTTTCCTGTAATCTAACAGAGGATACTGCAGTTTCTTGAGTATTGCACTTCCACACACACAAAAAAAGATTTTTCCACTGAGATCTCTATGAATACCAGCAGTATTTTCTAGAGTTGTCTATGAGTGAAAGTTCAGAGTAAAACAGGGAAAGTAAACAGCGTTGTTAATAGAATGCCTATTCATAGTATGTGTGTTTTAAAATTCTTGTGTGATATACTTTAATACTGTCTATTCTAACAACTTCAAAATGCCTTTCATCTATTTTGGAGTATGCAGCTGGAAAAAACTCTGGCCTTTTATAGTTTGTCAATCCGGTGAGGTACCTGGGTGGCTATTATTGTCAGGAAACACCTCGATTTTACATAATTTCTTGCCCTTTTTGTGACTGGACAACTATACAGTCTAACTGTAGAGTTGAATTAATTGTGTTCTTTTTTAGCTTGAGCTGCCTTGATCTTCCAGTGAGGCAGTTTCTGAGTTCTTTTTGGCAGTTATCTTACTTCCGTGTATCTTAGTCAGGCTGTCTTATATCTAAACATCTGATAACCTCACAGTCTACCTGCCTTGCCCATTGACTGTTTCTCCCTGAGCAGATTAATGTAATTGTAGCCTGTTGGACTCTGGTGAGATTAGGAAATGCTTTACTGGCTTTTTCATAGATCTCAGTGATGTGTGAAGTGATGGTGACTCTACCAGTGAAAAGTCCTTGAACTCACATTCCATCTGTTGGCAAGGCTTAGTCTAGGAGATGTTGTTTCTTGGTAATACAAAAGGATAGTGTGTAAGTTAAAATGAAAAACAGAAATATTTATGAAGATTCAGCCTGTGAATACTTCATATGTTTACAGTAATTATCTTTACTTTTTTGGGAAGGTCAGATATCTTCTCTGTTAAAAACATACCTTCCTACAAAAGCATGTCATGAGGGAAATGGCTAAAATTGAATTGAAGTTAAAACTTATTTTAATTGCTCATAATGCAGGTGCTGTGAGACTTTCAAGAAGTCTTACTAACCAGCAGCTATGTCAAAATAAAAGAAAACAGATTATTTTGTGTTTTGTTTTTTTTTTTTTTTAATTATTTTCCTATTTTAAAGTGCTTTTTCAGGAGAAGCTTCATTCAATATTAAGCAGGAGGGCCATTTTCGGAGAGAAAACTAAGTTAAAGAGTAAAGCCTCCACTATTTGTGCTAAGGGGGTGGACAGTTACATCCAGTGAAATAGTTACATAACATGTAGCACAAATTTATTTTCTGGTGACTCCTTCCAGTCACAATCATCCTTCTTTCATGTGCTGAAACTAATCCAAGTATTTAATTTGTAGTAGCTGTAGTTTAAGAGCTGCAAGTAAATTTGTTTCCTACCTAAACCACTAGGCATTTGTTTTTACTTATCTTTAGTGTCTTAAAATGTTTCAGTTTTTTGTTTTGTGGTTTTCTGTAGAAAACCATTTACTCTTGAAAAATATCCTTAAAAGCCTGTTAAGAGACCTTAATATCTTGGTTGGAAGATTAACAAACTGCAGATGCTCTTTGTCTGTGCAGTGAATGTTTAGAATTTCTAACATATGGTAAAGGATTGTAACAGGCAGCTCAGAGGATATCCACACACTGATGAAAAACTGCTCAGGGGCCTGGAGCAGAAAAAAAACATTGAGCATTTTCAGTTCAGCTTATTAGCTTGTGAAGGAGTAACGACATTTCAACATTTGGTTACTTACAGTTATTGGCTTAAAGAGGAACTGGAGATAAAAAGTTTCCTTTTGCTTTATGATGTATATTAAGGCTTACTTTTCCCTACAACAGAAATATTTTTTGCCATTAAAAATAAAATGAAAATTGTTACTATTAGATATTCATTTTCTTCTTCTCTCCTAATGATAGTAGCAAAGTCTTTGAAGGACAGAAGCATTAATGTCACATGAGGACGCTACCTGAGCCTCAGATTCTGGAAAAAGATCATAGATTTGTATTTGCAGTGGATCTGACTTTACAATTTATGCAACACACAGGTTTCTTTTGAAATAATTGGCATGCTTCCTGCTGAGTTCTAAGGACCTTTGAATTCAGCAGAATCGTAGATGGCTCATCTGAGTTCAGCATGTATTAATTTTGCCCAATATTACCTGGAGGAAAAATAATATGTAATTGTGGTTTCTTTTTGCGAGGTAATTGTGTTGAAGAATGTTTTGAGAACCACAAGTATGTTGAAGCATTAGAAAAACAAAGTGCAGAGGAGAGGGCCGGTGAAAATGGTTAATTCATGTGCATCTGTGAAATGAAAACAACTGGCATAATGCTTGCCACAAAGAAATTCAAGACACTGCTTTATGCTGTGCAAGTCTCAGTGACATTTTAACAGTTTACAAAAGCTTTAGAATTGCCTTGTGTAATATTAGTATTGGCTTTGAGAAATCAGTGGGAACTTGATAGTTTATATCTGGAATAAAGCATTTGTGAGCAGAGCTTGGAATTCATTGCAAATGTAAGGCAGCTGGAATGATGTTTTCCTATGGATATAATCACATTGCAGAAACGATGTAACATTTGCTAAACAGAGGCATGAGTAGAAGTACATGCTTAGCAGTACTTGGTAAAAGGAGTACTTAACATATGCAATCAGCAGCAATGGTTTTAAGAGGAAAATAACTTTTGGAAATGCTTAGAGAAGCAGCTAAATTCCTAAAAATTATAAATACTGCATTTCTCAGTCTCATGGCATTTATTCTTTTGAGGATGAAAACTTGATCATATGAGAAAGTTCTTCAGAGACAATAGCAATTGAGGCTTGAAGTTTTTTAAGGCAACAGTACTGAAGTAATTCTGTGCAGAAAAGAAGCCTGAAATGTGCAACAGACCTGCTTTCCTAACTGCCTTTCACTTTGAAATAATCTCCAGAGTTGATTTACAGAGTGAAGGTGAAGACAGTGTAATAAACTACCAAATCAAAACAAGATAAGTATAAATCATTGCAAAAGATGAATGGGAAAAGGGAATCTACATGCCAAGCATAAGTGGCAGCTACCAAAACCTACTAGATTTGGAAGCAGAATGCTGGCCTCTCAGGCATCAACCTGATGTGCAGAGGGAGGGGAAGAAAGGGCTCACCAACCAAATGGTGAGGGATATGTCTGTCCCTTTGTGCTAAATTTGCTGAATAGACTTCTCTAAGGAAAAAGTTAAACATTCCGTTTAACTTCTTGTATGTATGTAGTTTGCTTTTGTTGACAGAGCCTGGTACATAGAAGCTTAATACAGAAGCAGCAGTGGTAAGACCTCTACTGTATTCTTACACAATGCCTTAAGGTGTCAGAAGAATTAGTGGAAGAACTTTCTGGAAATCTCTTGGGCCCATGTGTACTGTCATATACATGTTGTTTTGCTCTATGACCGTTTAACGAATTGATAGTTTTCTAATTTAGAGGGCAAACCAAGAAGGCCAAGGGAAGGGAGGAGAAAAAACTCAACAGCCTATAATTCAACAAATGCTACCTCGTGGACAACTCTTCACTTTCAGCTGTTATTTCATGGTGCTTGTATGATCAGTTGGGTAGCTTGAATAACAATGAAGTGATTGCAATAGAATATTTCTAAATATCACCTAGGGAACTAGAGATCTCTGAAAATGGAATATTTGAAGACTGACATTGGGGCCGATTTTAATCTTTACATCTGAACTTTGCAAACTTTTCTCCAGAGAAACATAATTCCTGCTAGTGGCCGTTCTTACAAGTGGTCATCTTCACTACTTGTAAAAATATATTGTCTCTTACTATGTGTATTCTAAATTGGTTTTGAGTACGCAGTACCGTGAAGATAAGAGTATATCCAATGAGGGCTGTCCTTGATGATTCTTAATTGAAGACATCTAGATCGTACTTGAGTACTCTTTGAGAGAATTTAGAAGACAAGTGGGCTTCCTTTTTATTCTGGCTTATGTTGGAAGTTTGTATGATATTGCTGTCCTTCCAGAAAGAGAACTCTGCTTATTTTCATGTTTGGTTAGTTTTGCCTTGCCAATCAGTCTTCCTGCATGCTCAGCAACATGTTCTGCCTGTATGCATTTAATTTGCTTATCTTGTTTTTTTAACTGGCAATTTTTTTTGCTCAAATCCCTTAATTTTTTAAGGTAGAAGATTTCTATTAGCTGTAAGATAGCTCAGTTTTCTTCTAGTCTGCTTACATTTCTGAAAGTAATCTTGTTAATGCCAGACATGTCTGTATTAGTGTCTCTAATGTAAAACGTTGTGTCACAGGATTTTTCTAGTTGTGCTGAGAATTGGCACATAGATTTAACTCTGCTGTACTTACAATGCCCACAGGTGATTAAGGAGTACATATCTGTATGCACGGGGAATATCTTCAATAGCATCTGCATAGAGTAGCAGCCCTTTTGCCATGTAAAACAATATCTGGAATTTGTGTGTTGGTGATTTATTTCCTTTGTTGTTGTTTTTACTGGTTCTCCTGGCAGAAATAAGGACCAAAGATTTGGAAGGCAGACTCTTGGTTTTGTCTGGCTTTTTTCTGAGTAGTACGTGTCTGTGGGCATCCTTACACATGTGCACATACTAGGCAGTTTGAAAGCTGGAATCATATGATATATTGCAGAATCACCCAAGACAATTACTTCAACAGTTTCCAAGTAAGCAGCTCTTCCTTCTCTGTCACCGTTTTCAGTTACAAGTTCTTTGTTGATGCAAACAACTCAAAGCAAAGATGAAGTTTCTTAACAGAGTTTTTGCATGGGTACAGAGCAGTCACTGTTCATTTCTTCACACTGAAGTGTAAGATTTATCACCTTTTTTATTCTATTTTTTTTAATACTGTGAAACTGTCTATTTTCATTGTGATGAAGGATTGTTTGTGTAGCACTGTGGCTGTCTGGCTGATTGTTTTAGTTGTTGCAGTTGTTTTCAGCAATATTCAGAAGTGATAGCAACATAGAAAGTTAGAGAAAATTCTCTTAAGGGAATTATGTGTTACTGTTTGTCAACATAAAACACCAGATGCTTAAAATTACTTTTTTGGATACCAAAAGGAGAAAGAAAAAAAGAAAAAAGAAAAAGAAAAAAGAAAAAAAAATATATTGCTAGTTACTAGAAGTCTCTAGGCAAAATAAAAAGTTAACATTAAAGATATTCACTTTCAACTAATGCTCTATGATAAGTAGATATAATAAATGAGCTATTCAGAGCTCTCCTTGGGTGTTGCTACATCAGCTTCAACGGTCCTGTGTTGATGAGTGTCATGCAGAAAGGAGATTGCACCTCACAACTTCTGAGTTTGTTTTAGGACTTTCAGTTGCTTGTAATGAAGTTTTCCGATGGAGCTGCAAAATTGAGGGCAACCAGTAGGATCACTGAAAAGAAGACTGTTACACTGTTTCTCACTTGTACCTGCTCGGTAAAGTATGGGTATTTCAAAGAAGTTATTGTTGAGTAGCTGGTTCAAAAGAGCTTAAACAGATATTTGATGGACAGCTAATTTATAAGCTTCTTGAAAAAAATAAATTCGTATTTTGATAATAAGGATGCTGTGCTTAAGTTATGCATAAGGCATTGCAGAATTGCTTTTTTTCTGGAAACTTCCATGTTCACACTTAACACCTGTCAATTTATTGTTTTTAATGTGCATGAAAAAAAGCCATTTCCATGCTTCAAAGTGCCAACAGATTTTTCATAAAGCTCTAGTGTTGTTTTTGGCTTCAGTAATCAAAGTTTTATATGACTAAGTGGATTATGTTTTTTTTTTTTTAAAGATTGAGTTGCAAAACTGCAGTGAACAGCACAGCATGTTTAGTCTGATTCAAAGGCTAATAAAATCAGGAAAATAGCTAAGGAGTGAATCTCAAATGCAGTATTAGCTCTTTATACTGTAGAGATGATAATGTTGCTGAATCTCTGAAGCCAACACTTTTATTTATACTAGAGCAATGAACAGTAGTAATTGGATTGCATCTTTATAGAATTGATGCAAATCTTTTCTTTCTTTTTTCTTTTTTTAAATTATTGCTGTCGTTAATCATGCTGTCTTACACCTCACCGCCCAAAGCATTTGGTTGTAGGCCAATGAAGGTTTTGCTAAGGGTCATTTCATGTCTGCAGTGCTGAGAAATGTTTGCTAGATAACTTTGAGATGGTTCCAATTCTGTAAGCCTAATACTTGTCAAATTTTAAAAGTTAATTGTATTTACTGTAGTTCTCTGAGATAAATAAGGATGTCAGAATCTATATCTAAACAGGCGTATTTTTCTTTGACTGCAAGTCACAACATATAGGTTTCAATATCCTGAAATTTTATATGACATGAAGTGTGCATAATCACAGCATAAGGATTTAGTACTTTCAGTCCTGCTATTTCATGTGACAGATTTTTTTGATGATACAATGATCTCTCTGATGCTTCCTCTCCTTCCTGCTGGAAGTAGCAACCTTCCATTATGTTTCTCATATATAAAACTACAACAGATACAAAGAAGACAGAAATACTAGTATAGCAAATTCTCATCTACAAGATGCTATTGTTCAAAATAAACATAATCATTATTGTTTTTGCAAGTGATAAACAAGAGCCTTCATACTGTGCTTATAAAAATCCACACCAGAGGAGGTGACCCCTTGTTTCACAGCTGCTCTGGTAGAGTTGTTGTTAGGAAAATGTTGCCTACACAGTCCATCTTTTACTGACTTGAACAGATGGAAGTCACCAAGAAGGCACCAAATCCAGACAATACGATTGGTGTGGTAGGACAATCCCACCAAGGTTCAGTGACACACCTTTGCTTAATAAGTACTCCCGTGTGAGATGCCATTCTGTCAGACTGCTTCTCTGCTGCTGTCCATTGCATGGCAATAAAATGTAACAGACTATTGGTGGGAAGTTTCAACCTCTACTTCCCTAACACCAACTGCCTCTGATGTTGTGGGCCAATGAAAATAAGTAGGAGGCATTACTTTTAGAGCAGCATGCATAGATGTATGTATGCATGTGATAGGACAAGGGGAAATGGTTTCAAACTACAAGAGGGCAGATTTATGTCAAATATAAGGAAAATATCTTTTACAGTGAGAGTGGTGAGACACTGAAATAGGTTGCTTAGAAAGGTGCTGGATGACTCTGTCTGGAGACTTTCAAGGCGAGGCTGGACCAGGCTGTGAGGAACCTGATGTAGCTGAGGATGTCACTGTTCATTGCAGGGGAGTTCGATTAGATGATCTTTAAAAGTCCCTTCCATCTCTGAGGATTCTATGATTCTATTATACATATATATATATAAAATAAGCAATTGCTTGCCAACAGCATATATATATATATGCAAAGCAACCAAAGCAATTGTTTGCCACCTGCTAACCAATGCCCATCCAGTCAGCCAGTCACCGAGCAGAAGCCACCTCTCAATCAACTCCCTTCAGTTTTGCATATTATTCCATGGTATGGAATATCTCTAGGTCCAGTTTAGATCAGCTATCCTAGTTCTGTCTCATCTCCTTTTCTCTCACTGGCAGGACAGTACAAGCACCTGAGAAAATAAAATGTCTTGGCTCTTTGCAGCGCTGCACAGAAACATCAGGGTGCTATCAGCATTGTTCTTCTCCTAAAGCCAAGGCATAGCCTCACACAAGATACTATGAAGAAAATTAACTCTGTCCGAGCTGAAATCAGGATAATCTTTATAGCCTGCTCCACAGATCTGAAAACATTGTTTTAAGCATATTTAAATGGTGACAAATCTTATTCTCATCTAGAGAATTAATTTTTGGAACATCCTTCTGTAGTTCTTGAGATGACTTTGTGCACATCCTTCCTGCAATTAGTTAAGATCTATGTCTTACTATATGCTTCTTAAAGACCTGACACATCTAGTGCAGTGAACACGTGTAGTACTAAATGGTTATATTCCTTGGGAAATTCTTTCACAAACAGACTGGTATTTACTTAGGAGAGCTGTTGGGTTGTTTCTGTTTTGTTTTTTTTTTTTCACTGCCTGCAACTAGATGTGGTACATGAGCAAGCTAAATTGGAAAGAACTGACAAATGTTATGTGAGACACTGATAAATGATGAACAGGGTTACTTTCTTGCCAACTGAACTCTTGAGACATACTAAAGCAAACTCTAGGTAATGAGTGAATTTTCCATTCTTGGTATTCTGGATATACTGGAAGATTGTTCTATGTGCACAGGTGCTGCACTTGTGCCGGGGCAATCCCAGCTGTTTATACAAACTGGGCAAAGAGCCCCTTGAGAGCAGCCCTGTGGAGAAGGTCTTGGGGGTCCTGGTAGACGAGAAGCTGGACATGAGTCAGCAGTGTGTTTTTGCAGCCCAGAAGGCCAAGTGCGTTCTGGGCTGCATTAAAAGAGGAGTTGGCAGCAGGGAGACGGAGGTGATTGTCCCCCTCTACTTAGCTCTTTTGAGGCCCCATATGGAATACTGCATCCAGGCCTGGAGCCCCCAGTACAAGAAAGATGCAGAACTCTTGGAAGAAGTTTGGAGGAGGACCACTAAGATGATCAGAGGGCTGGAGCACCTCTCCTATGAAGAAAGATTAAGGGAATGGTGCTTGGAGAAGAGAAGGCATTGTGGAGGCCTCATTGTGGCCTTCCAATACTTGATGGGAGCGTATAAACAGGAGGGGGAACAGCTGTTTATGAGGGTGGATAGTGATAGGACGAGGGGGAATGCTTTCAAACTAAGACAGGGGAGGTTTAGGTTGGATATTAGGAGGAGGTTTTTCACACAGAGGGTGGTGACACACTGGAACAGGTTGCCCAAAGAGGCTGTGGATGACCTATCCCTGAATGCATTCAAGGCCAGGCTCTGGGCAGCCTGGTCTAGTGGTTGGTGACCCTGCCCATGGCAGGGGGGTTGAAAATAGATGTTCATTGTGACCTTTTTCAACCCAGGCCATTCTATGATTCTATGATTCAATTATTTTACTTTCTTTCACCTACATTTTATTATTCTAATCCAGAATGGTGAGAAAGAGGCAAGAGCGTAGAAGTAGGAAGAAGCATGAAAGCTTAATAGATAAATGTATTTCTTGTATTTGAGGAACTGTGGAACATGGCATATGCATGTTTCATAAAGTGGAATAGAAGCTGCAGAAAGATTTCAAGAACAAAATGAGTCGAAAAGTGACATTGGAGTTACTGCATTAATTAGAGTACACACGCTGATTCATAGGGCTTGACTGATTAAGAAGTCTTAAAATATTATGTCATCTAGTGTCAAATATATGATAAACTTAATTATTTATATTTATTATACTGTGCACAGTTGTTTCCCCATATTTAAAGGGCAGTGGGTGTCTAATTATAGAAAAGAATAACTGTGATCATGTGTTCCCTTTGTTTATGGGGGTAGGATATTTTGATTCTGTTACTGATCAATCTTGCTATTCAATGTCAAATAAATAAATACCTTTTTTCAGAAAATTTCCTAAATTTCCTATTTGAATTTATCAAAGAAATATGTGATTGTTTATTTTTGCTTTCTGTTTTCTTCCTCTTTTCCTTTTTGTTGTGGTTGAAATATAATGGGCTGAATTTTTCTCTTGGATTCTGCTGAGTTCGTCAGTTCTTACAGGGATGAAAAAAAAACCAAACTGATCCTGCAGGGGCTCATGGTGATTAAGACATAACAATTGCAATGATTTCTTTATCTGCTTGCTTGTTTTTGTTTTAGTAAAATTTAGAGTCAATTAACTGTTTTTTATTTTCATAGTTCATGTGGTAAAAGAAAGATTATAAACCCGTTATGTAGAACAGATGATTTATTATTGCATGAAAATGTTTGCATGGTTTTGTATAAGAAATGATCAGATAAAAATGACAGATAGCTATCTCTAATACATCCTTGATGTTGTTTCACTTGAGCATTTTTCATATGTCCTTGAAAAAATGAGCAATGTTTCAGCTCCCTCTGCATATCTACCTCTTCTTATACTTTCACAGTCATGTAGTATATAATGATTGATCTTTGCCTTCAGAAACTATTTCCAAATGTCAGCCAGCCACGTTTACACCAACATTCTTTCCCTTTCCACTTCTGCTTTATCTATGTGTCTTGCTTTCTGTCTTTCTACCATTACAAAGCATCTTGAAGTAAATATGCTACTTATAATTATTTGGTTGAAAATATAATTTTCTTCTGTAGTCCCTTTTCTGAGAATGCTCTAATTGTCCTTGGTCATCTAAATATCAATCAGCTGCCAGTGCCATAGACCTGGTTTGCATTATATGGATATTTCAAGCTACTCCTTATAGTATGTTGGGATAAACAACATATTCATTGCACACTGTTATCTTCAGTTTTGGGACCCACAAGATAAGAAGGACACAAAACCGTTAGAGAGTGTCCAAAAGAAGTCTATGAAGAAGGTGAAGGGTCTGGAGGGCAAGCCATAAATGGAGCGGCTGAGATTCCTGTGTTTGCTCAGTCCAGAGCAGAGGAGCTGAGGGGAGATCTGATGGTGGCTGCAGCTCCTCAGAGGGAGCAGAGGGGCAGCGCTGAGCTCTGCTCTGTGCGACAGCGACAGGGGCTGAGGGAACGGCATGGAACTACATCAGGGGAGGACAGCTGGGGGTTAGGGAAATACTGATCTCAATATTTCCCTTAAAACTTAGGCTATTTTGTGATTCTCTTCTCCATATGTACTTCCCCACATTATCAGGTATTGTCTGCTATCAGTTTCCTCAAATCTTAGGTCTTCCGAGATGAGCATTCAGATACAATTTTTCTCTGCCATTTTCTCATCTGTTGAACTTCTTGAACAAATTTATTATTCAGGTATTACAACGTCTTTAATAAAAAGAAGCAATTAATGATGGTAAAAATGACAAGAAAAAAAAGTGATCTCGGAAAGAAAGTTCTCTCATTGCTTCTGTATGTTTCATTAGTGGAAGATGCATGCCTAAATATTCTTCATAGTTTTGGATGATAAAAGTAGAGAAAAATAAATATACACAGGGATGAAAACATTAGTAACATTGAGGTATTCTGCTGTTGAGTTATTGTAATGTTAGCACCTAGGTCGTCCAGAGGCAGTCTTGTTTGTGTTCAGTGATGTCAAACAGAGGAAATCTTGTTCTTAAACTGTGGATTGCTTAAACAAGAGCTGTAAAACTGCATTAGGAAATAAAAGCAGTCAGTAAACAGATCCACGTAATATTCCAAGCACTGATGGAACAGACAGTGAGAAGACAGATTTTAAAGAAATATATCTGATTCCATAAAATAGCATAATTCTTGCCTTTTATGCTAAAATGATCCATTCCAGTACTCCCACCTTTAACATCACTTGTTTAATGCAAATATCAGAGAAACTGTATATTAAAGAGAGAAAAAAATGTTCTGTAAATTCTGCAGTTTCAGGATAATTTACTTTTATAGAAAAACCAACAAAATCAAATTTCAGTGTAAAAAGTACTTTTTCTTGTATCTCTACCATTCTATTTTAGAGCTCTCTTTTATCATTCATCTACTTATTGAAAAAAATCTGTATTTTTCTATAGTTGATTTCATTTTCTTCTGATATTTTTCTCGTGCAGCTTGACTCTAACATATGTCTGTGAATCCTTTCACTGCTAATTTGAATGGAAAAATAGAAAACAACTTTAGCTTGAGGGTTAAATTATTCTAAGCATAGTACATTCAACATGATTATGTATTCCTGCAGCTTTTCCAAGATTCATTTACATTAGACATGGCTAGTAATATATTTGAAACAGAAACAGAACAAATTTCTTGTTAAAAATTCAAAAAAGCACAGCGTAATTAGCACTAAACATTCTGTGTGTTAATGCTGTGTTTCCCCTGACAAGGTGGCATAAACAAGTTTCTAGTTAACAGGATATTTCAAGCAAACATTTGCTACTTACTCTTCTGGTCTCATACCTAGGCACATCTTTCTTCTTTCAGACATATTTCAGAGGCATTAAAGGGACATTGCTCTGCTATTTGTAGCAGATAGTGTGGTCAGAATTCTGTAGAATGACCTGTTCACTCGTATTTGAAAGTATAACAGGACTCAAAGAGTCAGTGTTCATCGAAAGTGTGTTTCCAGCTTGCATTTGCAAAATGTGTATCCTACAGTGTATGCCAGCGTGTTCTTAAGTCTGTATTTCCTCTGCAAGCAACATAATCCATGCTTCCAGCCAAATAAAGATTGCAGTCATGATTGGCCTTCTTCTACATGAGCACTGCTGGAAAATACTCCATATCAGATTTTGAGTCCTGCATAGCTGTGTCCACACGACACCATTTGGAGTGCCAGGTACACATAGTATGCTACCCTCAGGGTCCCAAGCAATCAGGACTCGAGGGCTTAAGTTTTAAATGATTTGAGGGTTATTCTTTATGAGTGGGAACTACTATAAGACACTTCAGGTGGTCACAGAGAGAGCTGAGCAGTTTCCCTAGATGAAGGCAATTGGGTTGAAAATGATTCTTTCCTTCACACTTGCAGCCAATTTACAGCACTTTAACAAAACTGAAGGCTATTTAAAACTCACAGTGTTTTTTAACATAGCTTTTACTAGTGTCAAGCCTGCTATATATTAGTCATTTAAGAAGAGATACTGTAGTTGCCTTTTCCTGTTTTCTGTGTTCTACCTCAGGTTCTCTCAGTGAGAAACAGTTGAATGCTTTGTGGTTGAATCCTGACTGCAAATAATTGTTATTTGAGGTAGCCCTAGAAATGGAAATATGAATTTAGTATGCTATCACAGTCTGCTCTGGCATTGTTCATTGTTGAGTCAGTACATAAGATATACTTCTGAATGCTTCCTTTAAAGGAAAATGTTTTATAATGCTTACACAGAGAATCTACAGAAGTTATTTCAAAACCAGAGCTCTTTCTCCTTTCTCCATAGTTGGGGAGGTACTGAAAATGACATGGAATTATATTTCATCCTTATGTAGTGTTTAAAATTTCTGTTCTGTAGGAAATATTGCATAAGAAATTGTGCATAGTTTGGAACAGAAATGAGTTTTTTTGAGATTTCTGAGAAATGAAAATAATAACAACTTATAGTCAATTAACTTTTTCCTTCTTTTCTAACTTTCATTCTTTCATTTCAGTTTGTTAGATAATCTTGCATACATTTATGCAAAAAAAAATACAAAGTTTCATTTAAGGAGAGTCACTTCAGAAGTTGTTGCAGTTATGGGAGTTCCTATATGCATGCTTAGATTATATAGATATACAATTTTTAATTCCCCTGTAAACAAAGAATGAACAGAAGCTGATAGTCCCTTTGGAAGACAATGCTTTTCCGTGGGAAGGTTTGAGTTCATTGAAATAATGGATTTAAATGGAAATTCACTCCACATGAAGAATTTCATTTGAAAAATTATTATGAATTATATCAGCATGTATTTAATTCACTTAATATTTTATTAAGACAATGCTGGAGGCAAGGCGTAACCTCCTATCACATTTTCCAAACGTGTGTATTGCTGAATTACAAGTAATATGTACATGGTTAAAACTGCTGTAAATGGAGGAGAAAAAAAACTAACACCCTTCTTGTGAAATTACAGCAATTATTTCAGTTTATTCTGTACTTGGAATAAATTTGACCTGTGGATGATGTTGGGGGATAGGATTTGAAGAAGAGCCTATGGGAATACAGCTCTCAAACCTGCTGTCATTCAGTGAGAGTTGGAACACATTTAAAGTTCCTATCTCTGTATGGATTTGAGCTATCTGAATTAAAATTCAGTTTGAGATAGCTCTATTGCTAGCTTAGAGGTATATTAATGCACACAAGTAAAAAAAAATAAAGGCTGGACCGTGCCCTGGGAAGAGCAGGAGGGCTGCTGGAAGCCTACTGCCACACCTCCATGTGTTCAATTTCATCTGCTTTTGTTAAAGGATTATCAAAACTAGCAAAGAATTGGAGCATGAAGATAGTAATGCATTCCATTTCATGTCAAAGAACTAACCCTTCCAGCCACAATACTGTCATTTATAAAGTAATGTGTGTGCTTGTACTCTGCTGAAGCTGCCATTTGGCTTTACTGATTGCTGCTTGCAGGTGCATTAATCTGTCTGGCTGACATCACCCTTTTCAAGCAACTGGTCTCTCCTGTTGTTCCTCTCACTAATGCTCATCATTGTGCTCACAATCTATGGTAATGACCAGCAAAATACGTGTGTGCAGCACTCTGATAGAGGGCTGCTACCTTGCCACAGCAATGACAGGCTATTGCCCTATTTTATATTGGGAATTGGTTGCAGTGATCAGTGTGACAGCTTATAAGGCATCAGTGACTCAACTAGAAATTCACTGACCTCAGCTGGAAGTAACATTATTTGGGATCATTTCAAATAGCATGCAGATGCCTGCTTGCACTTGCTGGGGATCTGATCTAATAAGCAGTTATGCACATGGGTGACTTTACAGATGTGCCCAGATTGTTTCAATATAGGTCTGCGTATCTGAATAAATTGTGCTTCCATGTAAGTCTTTGCAGAATTAGACCGTCACTTTGCAAATGTAAGTCTGACGTCAGACGTTGCTTCTTAAAGTTACATGACATTGATTAAGTGTTAAGGAAACACAGCATTGTTGGTTTAGTTTTTTTTTTTTTTTTTTTTTTTTACAAGTTTGCAGCACTGAAGAAGAGGTTGTGTTGTTTCACGCACATCTGTGTATTAAAAGAAATGGATTTTCCATGAACTTTTCTCTAAAACAGATGTATTTGGGTCCCTTCATTAAGTTAATATTTGCCTAATTTCTCTCATATGCTGGAAAGGAATATTTGGCTTTTGCATGCTGAGTGTAATGTTTGATGATACCTGTATTAAAATTAAGAATTAATGTTTTTCTAACATTTACTTCTTTGTGTGATGAGATCTGTAAAGATGAGCTAAAAAGAAACTGGCATTCAGAATATTTCTCTTTATCTATTTGTTGAAGCTATCTTGCCTTTTTGAGAAAAAACAGTAAATCATTCCTGAGAAGCAGGCCATATCTCTTCTCAGTATATCTTTTCAGTATAAATTATAAGAGTTGACTGTTCAGAAGGCAACAGAAATATATCTGAGATTATGCATGAATACTATGGATCTTACAAATTAAATTGAAAGCGTGAAGACCTTTATAAACTTAAGGCTGTTTTTCATGATATTGTTTTGTTGTAATCATTTTTTATTCTTTGTTGCTTGCAAATGTTCTGGATGGCAATTGTTTCAGAATCTCAGACAAATTCTAACTGTGAGTGTAGGAAGACACAACCATGAGGACAGCCATATTGGCTAAAGTTATCTAAGCAATAGAAATAAGCAGTGATTAAGACAGAGAAATAAAGAAGAAGAGGTAGCTTGTAGAAGTGAATAAATGAAATAAGTTTTTGGTAATACTTTGTGACACTTACAAGATTGCATATCCATCTTATAATGTTTGACAAGTTTTATTAATTTGGCTATTTGCTTAAAATTTGATACGTTTTGGTAGCTATGTAACAATGTAAATGTAACAAATGTTTTAGCAATGTGAATTTTTCTGTGGGTTAGATGTTTTTCAAAGTTCAGTCTGTTTATCTCGCACTGGCATTGTGTATTAGTTGGTATTTAAACTTCAGATAGTATAATAAATTGAAATATAAAAACAAAATCAATGTGAAAATAGTATTTCTGTTAGCTTTATTATTGATTTTATACCATTCTGTCTCACGTTTTTTCATTTTATTCTTTCTAAAAGATTTGCAAATTAAAAAATCATTACGTTGCATTTGTCTCTGTAATATTGTAGGACTACACATTAGCTGTATCAGTGGAACCTTTTACAGATTTTAATGCATTAGTAATTTTGTCAAAGTGGAAGATTATTTTTTATGTGTATGCTAGTCAAAATCTTAGTTCTGCAAAACAGTTCTGAAGTTGTATTATACCATGCTGTAACATCAAATAAATTTCATACAGTTAGAGTATACTTGAAAAGGGGAAAATACTTTTGTTCATAAAAGAATACAATGAAAGAAGGCTCCCTTTGTAATAAGCAACAAAACTTTCAGGCAAGAGAATTTGTGATTATTGTTTTAATGAAGGTTTAAATAACTAGCTGGCTTTGATTTTTATGTAAGAGTTCATGTTGATTTGGAATTAGGTTTCTGTAGAGCTTATGCAGGTCATATACTAGTTAAAGTTACCTCTTAGCTCTAAACCTGATGAGACCCAGATGTAAGGCACAGTGTGTAATAAACACTTGTGAGGTTCATTCCTTTAAATAAATGACTGTGTTTATTTCCTCAGTTTCATGGTTACTTCCCTGCAATCAGATGATTTTCACAAATAAGATGCTACATCCTATACAGAAGAAAGGACAGTTTGGAGCTGAAAATGCTGGCACTATTGTTGAAATACTATTCAAATGACACAAGTTAATCGTTTCAAAACATGATTCACCAGTTCTCAAGTGATTTTAACAGAATTCCTTACTTAGGTAGGCTAGCTGGTTATTTCTCTGAAATGGAGGTACTCTGAACATGGCATAAAGTTCTTTCTAGAGCTCAAATTATTTGTTTTACACAACAAAGAATATATTCTGAATTCTATTCTACACAGTTAAGACTAAGCATTATTTCTGCTTTTTGTCCCTTAAATTCCTTTCGCAACCATCAGCAAATCTTCCCATTTCGGTCCCATCACCATATTTGGTGATGGCTCATTCATAATTTGTACTTCTTCTGTTTGCCCTGCACTCTATGGTGCTTGTGCTGACACAATTTGCACTTGTTCATGGCTGATTTTTGCTTTTAACATCTAGTCATAGCTTATAGCAATATTCATGTTTGCATTTTACTCCTGGAAATTCCAGTGAATAGTGATTTTAGTTCTACAGGCTTTGAGAGAGGCAGTGTATACAAGTAACATTTGACTAGCACCACAAACTGCATTGTGTTAATTCTAATGTATAGAAAGTATAAGCACAAGTTGTGATACATCGTTTTTTTTCTGAGCAAGCCAATTACTGATTAATAATTTGCAGTATGCTGTTACTTCTCTTTATGGAGCAAGTTCTGCTAGTTGGGGTCACATCGCTACGATCATGTGCTTTGAACGAGACACATAGGACATACCTGGATATGCCAGTGGGTCCTTCCCATACTGAAGATTCCTAATGGGGGCTTGCTCTGAAGGACCATACTGACTAACAAATGAGTCGCATAAAGAGAATCAAGATTATATCACTGGTATGATCAACACATTGAAATATAGGTCATTAAAATATACTCTTGCTGAAACTTAACAGACTATCTTTAAAACATCAGATGCTGGCAGAATACTGTGCAAGAGCATTTGCCATAGATATCAAAATGGACTAAGTATTCCCTGTCTTATGTTACAGCCCTTTCAGAACTCACACTGTAGAAAGCACAAACATGTAGGTTGCTTTATAATGCCTTAAAATGTCAGCTGTTATGAATTCATGTGTCAAGAATATATAATATGGGCAGACTGATCAATTTTCATGTAAAACTGCAATAGCAGTTGGCTTTTCAAATGAGGTTTCTTTTGTTTGCTTTACAACACAATTCTTTGTTTTGATGAGTGTAATAGCTGTAAGTTTTCTTCCTGAAGTAACTCATTTTTATTGCTAGCGCTCCATCAGTGGCAGTTCCTTCGGCTTTATCATTCTTTCAAAAAGCCAAATAAGGCATTTTTACAAGCTGCATTCTTGTTTATTTAATTGTCTGCTTTCTTAAGTGACTTCTGAGTATTCTCCAAGTGGTAAGCACTGCAAATTTATGAAGCCTTTGCCTCATAATTTTTTATCTTTTCTGTATTATGCAATTGACATGTAGTATTCTGTGGAAAGTAATAATGATTGACTTTAAAAGCAGTCATCATAATGAGGATACTTAATTGTGTCTGAAATAGAAAAAAAAAAAAAAAAAAGCCACAGGAGAACAAAGCAAGTTGATATGTCTAGTTTGAAAGAAGTAGGATCTAACTTTTACTAGACAGTGTCAGAGTGTTTTCGTTATTACAAATCTTATTTTATTCAAAATAGATGAGCAGCCTCCTTTTTTTTTTCAGGTAAGTTTTGATAAAACTTGAGAAAAATGTGTGTATAGCAGGTAATTTCTGGTATTTTCTTAAAATCATAGAACTGTAGACTAGTTTAGGTTGGAAGGGACCTTTGAGATCACCTAGTTCCAACCCCCTTGCTATAGGCAGGGACATCTCCCACTAGACCGGGTTGCTCAAAGCCCCATCCAGCCTAGGGTCGAATGCTTCCAGAGAGGGACATCCACAACCTCTCTGAGCAATCTGTTCCCGTGTCTCTCCATCCTCACAATAAAGAATTTCTTCCTGATACATGGTCTAAATCTACCCGCTTCCAATTTGAAACCTTTTCCCCTTGTCCTGTCACTACATGCCCTTATAAAAATCCCTCCCCAGTTTTACTGCAGGCTCCTTTCAGGTACTGGAAGGATGTTTTGGTCTAGATTGTGTAGAATTATTTAATTTTAAATGCTGTTTTCAGTTCTTTTCATCAGTCATGGGAATCATTATGTGTACATACGTGATGAAGTGTTCTGCAGTACAGAGAAGAAAAAAACTCAGTAAATGAACGCTTTGAGCAAGTTTCAGCAGTAATCTTAAGCTAGAATTTTTTTCACCCCATTGAATCAATGAAGCAGGAGAGAGGATCTTTTTTAACATTTGGGGAAAGCGGGGTATGAACAACAATAACACAGGCTTTCAAGTGGTTTTTGTACATTTGCTTCATTGATTTAGAAACAAACTGATGTTACTTTCCATGACTGATTTTCATTGGGGTTATTCAGTGGTGATTTCTAGGGGTTCAGCCTACTCCTTAGTAGGCTTAGTACTCCTACTCCTCAAATAACATTAAAACAATGAATAAATTTGAAGGGCTTTTTCAGAAACAGCACTCAAATGACAATTGTATTGTTGTCATTAAAAAAACCACTGCAGCTACAGATCCAGACTACACAGAAGTAAGTCTATTCAATCACTGAAGCCAATATTGGTGTTTCATGTACACGGTGAAATCCATGTGTCTGGTAAAATGCATTGTGAAACCTAAGGCAAATTTTGATTTGTTTTTCTCACCTGTCATAGTTTTATTTTTATTTGATTACTTTTGCCCTTCACTAAAATTATTTTTTTTCAGCTGTTATATTATTTTTTATTTTGAAATTAAGATTATTTTCACAGTCAGTTTAACTTTTAGGTCATTTTGGCTTCATTACTTTACTGTGGTGCAGACTATTCTTAATTCTGCTGAATTGCTATGGTTTAGACTCCCAAATGGAAGTTTTGTCCATAGGGATAATATGACTCCAACTGACCCAGTAATATGTTACAAATCTTCAACAGAAGCAGTACTTTTTCCATGTCTGTTCTTTTTCTGACTAGTAAAATTAAATGGGAAACTGTCAGGACACTTTAATGTCAAAGTTTGATTTTTTTTTGCAGTGATTCTAGTTGAAATACAAGTGATGATTTGTCCCACTAGTCTGAGGCATTAGCTACTTCCTCATGAGTAGCATTTGAATAGCAGCACTGCTCTTTTCCCTTGGTGTCATTAGCTCAGGTGATATTAGTAGCCTTTTCAGATATACCAAAATGTATAAGCTTTCTGTAGAATGGTGATGGAGAACAGCAAATGCATTTATATAAAGGTCAACATTTATCTTTCTCTGTTTTTTATAATTTTGGATACTGATACAGATTCTATCTTAGAGATATTCGTTTTGCTGTACTTTGGGAGCTGCCCTGTTCATTAATTCCTCACTCCTGTTTTTACCAAGATCATTTCCTTCTACATCTATGGAGATGAGTCTGTGGGTCTGATGATCTTCCATGGGAGTTCCTCCACATTGTAACAGGTTGTGGTGCCTCATTTTGATTCCTTCCATTTATGTCCATTTGTACTTTTGTTATTAAGAGTTTGTTCCTATCTAGTGACCAGACAAGAATTACTGACTCTCCCACCTCTCTTAAAACCCTTTTGTATAGATCCTCTATTTAGTCACTGTTCTGTTTGTACTTGTATTATGATGACTGATATTGGAACCATTAGGTTGGGTTCTATGCATTGTTCGTGTGTTCACTCGCCTTCTAGACCAGAAATGGAGCTCTTCCCAAAGTTTCTGGTTCATAGAGCTCCAGTTGCCCTTTACGCTGATGTTCAGCTTCAAAGTTGCTGAGCAGTTCAGAATTTGGAAATTGATCCTAAGGAGTGGATATGTATTAGAAGTTCAGTTTGGACTGAGGTAGTCTTCTGGAAAACAGTCTCCTAGTTGTTTCTACTTAATTGACTTTACTTTGCATCTTGGAACAGTTTGGAAATGGTTGAATTATGCATACTTTTTCAGTGAACTGAAAGCGAAATAAGCACTTATGGAGTGAGCTTGGAGACCTTCAGCTGCCGACGAGTGTTCCTTCCTTCCTTAGGGCCAGTTTGGAGCTAGTGTGAATTACTCTACTCTCTTATCTCCATTCTCCCAGCCCCAAACCCATGCAGTATTATTTTTATTACCTGTATATACATTTGTATCAATTTTTGTATTCATCTGTGTGTGTGTGTATATATATATGTATATATAAATTGTGAGTCAAACAGGCAAGGCTTCAAGTAAATTTGTGATTTATTTATTTTTTTTTAATTCAACTTGTGTATTGGTGGTAGTTGAACTGTTGGACTGGGTGATCTTGGAGGTCTTTTCTAACTTGGTGATTCTATATTTCTATTTTTACTACTTTACTGTTTTGAAGTCATGTCTTGTGTTGTGTTTTTTGGTTTTTTTTTCCTTGATGTTAAGGTTGATAATTATTCTATAAACATTCTAAAATGCTTACTGAAATTATGTATAAATATGTGCCAATCTACTTAAATACATTTTACAAAGAGTAGACTGGTCATAATGTTTCATATCCAAACTTCAGAAAATAAAATCACCTTTTTCCAATGCCTACTGACAGAAGTGGAGAAGAAACATGAGGTTTTTCTATTAAGTTTTGAATAACTCTGTACTTAATTTCATCAAAGTATTGCTGACCTCCAGAACCATTGCAGTGTATTTAAACCATTTTTTTTTTCCCCGTAAGTACGAATAAATGATGCAAACAAGATAAACGAAAAACAGCACTTCACTACATACCTTTATTATCTTAGTCATTTGGAAATTCTTTAAATATAACATCTTATTTAAACATAAATAAACAAGTTAGAAATAATAAGTAGTGAATAAATAAATAATAGAAATAATAAATAGAAATATTTATTGTGTTTTCTCATCTTCCTAAGAAAATTAAGGTCAACATCGGCCACAGTTTAATTAAGTAGTTAATGCATTTGTCTGTATAGCCATTCATTTTTCCTTGAGATCCTGACACCTTCATTTGAAAAATGAAAATGAAAAACACTTCTCTGTTGCATATGTTTCATTTTGCTTTGCAGAGTAAAAAACAGGAATAATTCAGTCTTCCTGCTTTTTTTTTTTTTTTTTTTTTTCTTGTATGATTGTTCAAAGTTTCAGTTATCAGTAATTTTGGATGTTGACATTCTGAAAACTCAGATTAAAACATATTGATATTAAAATATATATAAGTGGAGATTGGACTTTCACAGCCTCTACAGTTTAGACTGTAGGCAGGGCAGCTGTTGTTACAGTTGAATATGATCTCTGTAGATCAAAGGCAAGCAAACTTTGCACAGCACTTTTGGAAACTTCCAAAAGTAAATTAGCGTGGTTCAGCTTGCAAATCAGAAAGGAACAGAATCATCCATGCATTTCTGGCACTAAATATAGACGATTTATTTAAATGCATTAAGTCGCAGGAAAATGATAGGAAGCAAGTAACACAGTAAAATTTGAGGTCCTTCATATTGAATTAGGCTTTTATTGGAACTTTGGCAATGCAACAAAGCCAGCCTGACTCAATCCCTTGCACAGGAGTCACAAAGTCACAATGACTAGAGCTCTTCTACTGACAAAGCTGATGAATCACTTATTATCAGCTCTAAGACTACAAAGCAGCAGTCAGCAGCAATGAACAACAGGTATCAAGGCACAAGAGCCATTTAAGTGAAAGAAATTGGGGTGTGCTCCAATGAGCTAAATGACCTCTGCATTCTCACTGATGGAATGTAGACCACAAAAGTGCACTTCATGAAGAATTGTATTAGTGATTGAGATATTTATCAGGTGTAGATGTGTTAGCAGTAATAACATATGTGTAATGCAGTGGAAATGGACCTCACCAATTTTTTTTTTGTCACTTAGTAAATAAATTTTCTTTTGTTCTTTGCTGAAGGTGTATTTCCCATGTAGGCATTCTGCACTTCATTTATACTTGTCTTTGGCTCAGCAGAAGGCTGTCCTGACTACTGTGGTATTGTCTTCCAGTTGTCAATGGAGATGTCTCATTCCTTTGAGGGTGGAATATTGGAGTGAATGCAAAGGCAAGCAAACAGGCAAAAGTGATAGCCACCATTTTTCAATTGCTTAGGGGCTCTCCATAAAAGCAGCTGCAGGAGTCACTTTCACACTCAGATAAATCATAAAGCATTTTAGATATCTGGTGTTATATAAGCAGAAAAGTATATCTCTGTATTCTCTGGCATTCTGTGGTAACCAAGAACTGCAGAGAAATTAAGCTTCTTCATTTTCTTCTCTTTATCAGAGCAAGCTAATAAATTATTTCCACCTGTCTTGTCCTGGTAATTTTCCACTTTTACAACCATAAAAAAAGAACTGAAGATTTTTCAAGGTAGCTGTATTCAGCATTTTGTCATGGCTTTATGATTTTGGTTTTCAGTATTCCACATCATAACATCATGTAGTGCACTGGGAGTTAAAGTGTTAATGCTCCAATTCCAGGTACCTATTCCTGTACATTACAGAAGTCATGAGATCTGACCCTTCCGGGTGGGGCAGTCTCTTACTGCTTGGCAGTGGGTGTTGAAGGGTGCTTTCCTAGCTGTTCCAAGCTTTTCAGGTTTGACTCAGTCTCAGGAACTCTCTCTCTCTCTCTCCTATCTTATTTGATTTATCAATCTCAATTTCAATTAGATTGTATTATATTGTGTTATCTTGCATTCTGATATCATACTTAGTAAAATAAGATTTCCTCCATAGATCATTGCTGCTGTTTTTTTTTTTCCCCCTATTTGAGCCCAGCTCCCATCTCCCTATCCCTTTTCCCTTTCCCTTCCCATTTTGTGGGGCCAAGGGGGGGCCAGCTGCCTACTGCCCCCCTGTCACGGGCATAGATTGATCTGGTTAACTCTGTGACAGGTTTGTTGAAATGAATGGGAACATTTCTGTTGAGATCTTCAGTGGATTGTGCAGGAGTTTTTGCCTCAGATAAAGCATTAGCTTGGTCTTCTGTCTGTCATTTTTGCTCACCGATTACCATTTTGTCTTTACAACAAAAGAAGCTAAAAAATCTGTTTAAAAAATAAGAGAATTATCTTCAAAAGATCACCAGTTTGTTAGGAATGCTGTTAGGTGAGCTGGAAATGTGTACAAGAGATACTCTGAAAATAATGCCTCCTATTTTATTCTTTTGGCCCAACAACAACAACAAAAATTACTACTGACAGTCACTGAAGCTTTCTGAATGCTTGGGAAGACCAAACAGTGGATGTGAGCACAGTGAGGCTGAGAATGGTGTGTTTCACCAGCGGTGATAGTGACAGTGGGTCACCTTCGCTGGTGCAGATATTTGTGAGCACAGCATGCAGGCTCTTGTTCATTGCTGGTGAAAATCCATAGCTGATGATGGTGACTATGTTGAAAAATAGTAATTTTTGCACACCAGCTTAAAATTGTGAAATGGACTGTTGCTATGTATTTGTTTGGAATGGATTTATTTAGTGTGTCTGTGATGAACTATTCAGATACTGATGGTGTGTGTTTCCTTTGAGTACCTTGAACCCCACAATCTGTATACGACACCCACTTTCCAGATTTTAGCTTTTCTCAGAGTAGCTCATAGTAGTTGAGCAAGGGTGCACTGGATCATTAATGTATTCTGTTTTGATGGCAGGCCAGATGCAGATACTGTGTTTTGTTGGAGACACTGATGAAGTTCATCTTTGTTTTGTCTGAGTCAACTGTGGACCCAGTAGCAATATATGAAGATCACCTTCATGTTTCCATGAGATTTCCAAAATCTATTTAAGCTTGAATAACAAGAGAATTCTTAAATGCAGATTAAGATAAAATTACGAGTATGAGTGTCTTTGAATATACATTTCTGCATGCCTACATACATTGTCTTGATTTTAAATGCTATCATGCATAATTGTAGAGCATTCTGAAAGAACGGAGTACAGTTGGAACTTCTGCCCACATAATAATTTATATTAATCACAGAAAGATTTTGACTATTAAACTATCTTCTGAATGGAAGTTTTCAGTTGCAAAGTTTGCACAAAAAGTGTATGTGTTACAAAACATGACAGAATTTTAGTGTGACACATCAGTGAATGTTTGTATCTGGGATATTCACCTTCAGGTGATTTGGATTTTATAGATGAGGAATTCTTAAGAATTGTTGGGCTTCTATGAGATTCTGTGTCATATACAAGCTTCTGCAACCATTTGAAAGAGGGGTAGATAAAATGTAGAAAAAAACTACTTATTTAATTCAGAGTTGAGCTGTTTTCTTCCTGAACAAATTGTATTACTATAATATATATATAAATCAATTTTCCTGACTAAGAGGTATATGCATGTTTAGTTTGGAATAATATATTTAATAAATATATGATTGTACTATATATGCTAGCATTAGTAACTACATAAAATTTGGAAGAATTGTAAAGAAATTCATTAAGTATAATCAGAACACAGCCTACCAGCCTATATTTTTTGTATACTAGCTTGGTGCATTAATTTTTTAAGCATAAATTAAGAAATCAAATTTGTTTAGCTAGTATACCCTTTTGAAGCTGGTTCCTTTTGGTTCTCAGGGGGAATGAAGTCTGAGGGTATAGGGTTTTTTTTTTTTTGAATGCTGAATGTTTAAGAATTATAGAAAAAAATTCTTCCCACTCCAGTACTCCCACGTAGAACATTTTTAATGTTTCACTGCAGATTTCTTAGCATAGCATTTAACTTCCAAGCTGCTATTACTGAATTGCATAAACAAAAACTAAACAATGCTAAGATATGAACAGATCAATAAGAATTTGGGAAATGTTAACTCATATCCAGATGCCAATAATTTTACAAAGTTTTTAGAATGTATTCTTTAACCATAAGCAGTTCTAGAATAGCTTTATTTTGTTTTGTTTTATGGGAAGCTGCCTGAGACAAATACCCAGTTTGTTCATGAAACATGGTATCAGAGAATATGAATTCATAGCACAAAACTACTTGTTAAGAATTTGTCTGAATTGTGAGGAGAGAAAACAATTAAAACTGTGAAATATGCAGATAAACTTTGACATTTGTAGTTATGGCAAAGAAAGCATAAACTATTATCAATCATATGTTTGTCAGAATGGTCAGTTACTCATGAATAAAATAAAGTAGCTTTGAAAGTGATATAAAACCAATACAAAGATGTAAGAAGTAACGTAAATCCAGCATACCTGCTGAAACTCGGCAAACACATGCACAAGAAGTTAAAAAAGCAGCTGCAACCTCTAAAGGAAAAAATGAAAGAGACAGTTCTTCAGCACTATCTCTCTTAGTTAAGGATGCTGCACCTGATGGACATTCCTACTTAAATGCTGTCAGGTCCTCTCTCATTCTACAGAGGACAAACAATCATTTTTTATTTGCTGCTCAGTATTTTGCAGCTGCAGGCTCTGCAGTCATATGTGAAATATAATTATTTACCATATTATTTGGGCCAGGTAAATTCGTATTTTCAGGAACTCTGTATTCATCTGTTTATTTCAATCGTCATAAAAATCAAGCTGATTCATGACAGCACCAAGACAGATTGAACCTGATTGCAACATACTGGTGAAAAAACAGATCCATGTGAGATCAAAGATAGGAGCTCAAGGAGAAACAGTGTCCAAATTATGCCAGGGATACAAAAGGTTGTGGACTGAAACCCAAATGGGATTATCTGGTGGGAATCATAGTGTGAGATTTAGGTACATAAATGGAACATGTTGATAATTTGAAGAAAGACACTTTGAAATAGTAGTATCTGACAAGAAGAAGCATCCCAAATAAAAATAAAGTTGGAAGGAAAAACTTTATTTACCATCTGTACATATCTGCATATTTAAAGAGAAAATTCAAGAACTTTATGTTTTCCAGAATCAGAAAGGTCTGGGACTAGAAATTCTGTCAGATAACATCTGTGTCCTGTTTACAGTTAGGATAGATCAAATATTAAACACTGCAGAATATGAAGAGTGGAAACAAGTTTACTGTGTACTTTGTGGCTTCTCTGTAATACTTTACAAAAGTTCTTCTTAAGAAGAAGAGACAGAAAATAGATGAAAACTGGATTCTTAGCAGAAAGTACTCTTAAAAGTTGAGTCTAAGGAAAATTAGTTTCTTCAACCAGATTATTTGGGTTGCTGTGATTTAATTTGATCTTTGAAAAAACACAGGTAGAGGGAAAAAAAAAAAAGTGAATTCAGCTTCCACTGCAAAACTTAGAGAAGATATTAACCCCTTGGATTTCAAGGGATTCAGGTTGCTCTAAATACTCCCTCAGGTAGTCAAAAAGACTTTTGAAAATACTCCCCAGTTTTTCCTCTACATTCTTTTGGAAATAAGGTTTTGCAAGTAAGACTTCATATCAAAACAGTTTTAAGAGCTTGTAATAATACTGTAAGAAACACAGCTAGCTGTATCTTATAAACTCTCTGAGTAAGGGTCTATGATATGCTTCTTAATGCCTTTAGATACTGAAAGAGTTGTTCTGTGGTTTGACAGGCTCTTAAAAATAATGAGACTTGCAGTATGGTAAAGGCATTTACTTCTGTCTCACATTTTGCAATTCTATCAACAGCATTGGAGAATCATCCTACCATGGGGAATAGTGATTGCTAATGGGCACAGTTATTGGAAAGCTCTGCTGAGACTACAGATCATTAAATACTTGCTTTGTTTACAAGAATGAAAGCTTAAAAGTCTTATGATAAGATTTTGTGAACAGTACAGTAGCCTCAGGCTGTAGACTGAACTTGAGTTTTAGATAGTATGCAGGTCATAAGCATGCCACAAACAACAGCATTCACATCATTACCTTATTTGCCATTTATAAATACATAATGTTGTTTACATTTCAATGTAATTGGATCCAGTTGTGTATCAGCTTCCTAGAATGTAGGGATCAATCTTAGAAAAGGAAAAATTGTTCTGCTTCAATTAAAGCTTTGCAAGGAAAAGTAAAGAAACTGTTATTACTAGTTAGTTATCCTGTATCTGAGTAAGTCTTTGCTGTTTATTTGATGATAATACTTCAAGGGACACTGAGGTAAGATATAGTAGGTCAGGCCTAATATTGCCGATTTTAGTAATGAGTTTGAAATGAAGTGAGTCACTATATAAATGCAATTTAAAGGAGATGGGACTAACAGCACCAAATAAATAAATAAATAAATAAATAAATAAAAATAAAGAAAAAAAAAAAAAAAAAGCTTTTTTCTCCTTTCTCCAAACAAGAAAGAAGATGCTGTAAATGCTGTATGTATGTAAATCTAAGTACAACTTCAGTTGAAAGTTTAGAGAATTCTGAGTTAATCCACTAGGGATAAATGTAGCTTTCTAGGTTGCCATTTTGTCTCTCATATCATAAGAATGAGATAGTTAGTTGTTAATTTTAACCATTTAGATACTGTGTTCCTTGGTTTAGTTTTGACTGTTTTTGTGGCTGTTATTATGTGTTTAAATGGGGAAGCTACAATGTTCATTTTTTTTGTGTGCGTATGTGTGCATGTAGAGTAGCTGCCCTAGTTGGTGTTAGAAGGGAGAATAAGAACAGACTGAGGTAGTAAGGAAAAATGGATCTAATTTGAAAATGTCATAATCTCCCTACAATAGAAATCTTATTTCTCCCAGTGGGGATGGATGTGCTCCTCCTATTGATTGTGATAACAAAAATAATGGGTGTATCTGCCTCCATTAGTTTGAGGATTATGGGAAATGATTGCAATAAATGGATAATACTGTTTGTATTTCAAGATGCTGAAAGTAATTCTCTGTCACTGACAGAAGTTTCTTATTTCAAAAATGTATCATGTGGGGAGTAAAAAAATATATAGAAATTAAATAACAGCCTCGCCTGACCAGGATATTCTGAAAAGTTCAATAATTGAAATCAGTGTAACCCCCTGTAACTAAAACACTTACTTCTGGAATTCTCTCAATTCGTGTCTGAGTAATACAATATTATGATCAGAGAATACGAATGGGGAACAGTAATGTAGTTTTGCTGAAGTGCTAGAAGTGAAAGATTACTGGTGTTGTTATGACTCAGATACAGAGGTTAGCACTTAAGATGTCTAATATCATAGCAGAATAATGGTCTAGAGGTAGTTTATACTGCTAGTGTGCTGCATTGCTCAGGACCATTATCTCACCTTTGATAGGCTGATTCAGCTCAAGCTATAACTGCAGAAGGAGGATTTTTCAGATTTAATTTTGTTGTATTAGAGACATCAGATCATTCCTAAGTGTGTTACAGCATACAAAGTCTTAATGCTGCTTTCATATTGTTTAAAAGAAAAAGAAAACAAACAAACAAACAAACAGATTAAAATGTTGTAACGTTTCTTAAGTTGCTGTCCTTTCAACTGACTTTGAAGATTAAAAAAATATATTTAAATATGCTTTACTTTTGTACTAAGAGTATATTTGGCTTTGTGTTCTGTTTCAGCATTTAATTCTACTTCAATAAATCTTTGTTAAATAACTGTAACAAAATCTGTGCCAGCTAGACTCAACCACTTTTTTTTTGGTGTATCAGTACTACCAGTGACTTTATGATAACTTCAGCATTGTTCCGTTTGTAGTGAAACAATGTTTGCATTTTGGTTGTATGTTCCGGTTTACACAACCTTTGACACAAACTTCTCAATTTCATGAAAATGATCTCCTGAGCAATTTATTTTCTAGCATTTCTACATCCGTGCTTTTAACTTTCTCTTTTTACTGTCCTTATCTTTTGACTTTGGCTTTATGACTGATGATTGTGCTCATCAGTGACCACAGTCCTTAGCATCAACAGAGTTTTATGAAATACTGCGTAACTGGGTAAACTAGAATTTTAAAAAAAGCTGTGTGTGTTTCTGCTCCAGCCTTCCCACAGAAAGTGCAACAAGCAGCCAGAGAAAATATGACTGCAATGTACTGAAATGTGTCACGTTGACACATCATGTAAACGTATTGAAATATGTTCCTTTTACAGTAGCTGTAAACCATCAATATGTGTGCATACAAAATTATACAGCAGGCGTACTGCAGTTGTCCATTGTTGATGGAAACCATCTTTTACCATGGACTATGATCTGTGAATTATAACTGTGACATTCATTTTTATGACTTCACGGGATGATTTTTTGTAGACCTCACTACTACTTACAACAATCAACAATATATTAAATAACTTCTGATTTTTTTCCTGCGAGCATCTCTCTAACTTGCAAGAGTAGATGAAATTCGGCAGTCAGTGCATTGTTGAAAGGAGAACTATATACTTAAACTTGGAACATGCATCCATATTAGAGTTTGTTACAACTTGGAATATTTTGTGTTTGTTGCATATAACTTGAAAAATATTTCAGAAATCTTCCTGACTTCAAGAGCTATTTATTTTCTCATTTTACATTAGAAAAGATTTTGTAAAAGGGGAAAAAGGGAAAGTGAAATGAAAAGAGAGAGGGAAAGCATAACAGAATACCTGGCAAAAATAATAATAATAATAATAATAATAATAAAAATAAATTAATTAAGATTTAGAGAAAAGGAATGAGCAAGATCTTGCATTCTGCTGTCAAAAGAAATAAATTCTGTTTCCTGTATCCCTACTCATGTAATACAATAGGATTATGCGTATATAACCTGCTCCTGATATCTGCAGATTTGTGAAGATCTTTTCTATCTTTTCTCTCATGTTACAGACTCTTGGGTGTTGGATTACAGTTGTTGTAGTCCTGGAGTGTATTTATATGTAGGGTATTTCAGGATATCTCAGGATTGACTTTGATGGGAATAAAGGTAAACAAGAAGGTAAACTGCAGATCCTCCTTTTTCACAACCTCTCTTCTTCCATCCTGAAGGCTATCTCTGACAGCAGCTGCATTTTGAAATTGCCCTGTATTAAGAATTATCCGTGTTAGTCATTGGTAAGTATTCTACCTGTGGTTGAACCTCAACAACAAATGCACTAATCAGAAGATTGACCTTAGAACTGTAAGCCAAGTACAGTTATCAGTAATGCAGCATATGAGACATACATAAGAAAAATGCGGTGGATGGGCAACACTACTATCCACTTTTTTGCCCAAGTAACCTGGATGATATTCTTAAGTGTGCCACTGTCAAGATCAATGCCAGTCCATCAACTGATATTTTCCAAAGTAAGACAAATGGCCAAATTGTGACACTAATGTATTTTGTGTCTATTAAGAAACTTGTTATTACAGACATAACAAGGTAGGATGACCTGAATATATATAGTGGTGGTAGATGATAGGCTATGGTATTAATGACTTTCTCATGACTACTTAAAGGGCTGCTGGCATATCAATCACCTTCAAGAGCTTACCATGCAGAACTGACTGTGAGCACAGATGTGGAAAAAAATCATCTGGTCTGATCTAGTACAAGACAGTAAAGAGTGCACTGTTTTCACATTCATTACTGTAGTGTGTAATTTATGCCCACGTGGAGACTGCCAGTCTCTTGGTTGTTTGCAGCCACATGTCCTGATACAGCAAAACGTATTTAAGAAATCTTAACTAACCTAACTGTAGTAGTGAGTTAACTGTACTAAGTATTTATAGGTTTGATAAGGCAAAAGTAAAGATGATTTAAATATGATCTTTGTTTTTGTTTTAAAGATTCTTTTAAGTAATAAGATATTTTGTGGATACAGTAAGTCTTGATTGCATCTCTACTAAAAAACAGATGCAGTTTCCTGTTTTATCAAATTTATATGTTTGCTATAGTGGTGTTGTTTTTTATTTTTTGTTTTTTTCATGTGCTGCGGTAGTTTTTGTGTTTTAGAGAGTAATATATGAAGATAGATTCTAAAATAATCCACTGGTTACTTGTAATCTTACATGTTATGGAAGATGCAAGCCAGGAGAGACCATAGCAGCATCCATATAGCACAACCAAATGATATACCCAAATGTGGCACTAACCTCAAGACATCTTGTAAAAGGACTAGTAAGTATGAGAAGAGAGCAGAAAAGATCAGGGGAATTAATTCTAATTATGGTACAGCAGATGAATGAATATTAGGTTATAGGAGTCATTTTTGTAAACAAAATGATTACAGCTATAGAAGAAGGATGAATGAAAATAATATATTATGATTTGGAAAGACTTCTCTTTATTTTTCCTAAGCTAGATGACTACAGTAGGTTTGTCTTTTCTTGCCAAAAATACTGGAAAATTGAGCACAGTTTATTGTGCTCCATAACAAACCACACTTGGCAGTTGCATTGATATGAGGTACTTCTCAGCCTTGGAAATTTTAATTAATACAGATCTGTATATTTGTAGCTGTCTGGATATTCGAGAGAAAGGTTTTTCTCATACTATCAGCCTTTGGCAGTTTATAACTGGGTAAATTTTCACTGACCATCACAGTGTGATAGACAGTAAGGTGCGAATTGTCTGCTAAAATCTTTGGAGAAGTCTTGAAAGACAGTAATTGAAATAGAATTGTGACTCACCACAAGGAGTGATATTTAGAAGAACGTAAAATTGTTTCATAATTCAAATTGTTGTCTACTATTAACTTAGAAGTATTATTGTCAGAATGAATAGCTTGAGAGTGAATGACAGAAAATACTGTTTCCTTCTGTTAATGTAACCAGCATATGATTTACACAGCCTCCAGCAAGCTCAGAATGAAGATGGAAAGCAAAATGCCATTTGGTTTGGGGAGCCATATAGAACTTTTTTCCTAGTACTCTATGTCCTCCAGATAAAAAGCCTACATTCGTCCTACTTTTATTATAAAGTTCTTATTATTACTTTTTCTTCCAGTTTTATTTTAGCGTCTTCGACTGTGAATCACTACAGTTTTACAGAACTGAGTAGAATGCTTTAAGAATTAAAAATGAATTGGAAGAGCTTAGAAATGCACTGCGGCTCTATTTATACTCAAGAGAATCTTTTATCCCAGTACATAAAAGAAAAAAATAAATAAAGTAAAAGAGAAGCACCATCCCAGCTCTTAGAGCTCCTCTGTGGAGTGCTCAAATTCAATATCCATCCTACATAATTGAAATACAGGACCCAAGAGTAGGACACTGTAAAAATTTACACCTCTTAAAACTAGGGTAAATACGAGAACATCTTGCTGAGAAAGAAATATGATCCAGGACAGTTGATAATATTTCCCTTTTCGGACAGATTTTAAAGGGAACTATTGGTATGGAGGGACAGACAGAAAAACACATGTACTGAAGGAAACAGATATTTATGTGTATGTGTGTGGGTGTCTGTATGCATATGTCTGTGTGTACCTGACACCTTATAACTGGATACACACCTATATTCTGAGATTGTGAGGTCCTGTTGAGAAATTTTCCCTGAAATACATGGTCAAAGTGCTGTTCTCTGTGCGCAAATCTTTTAGTTTGTTTCTTTTTGAACTTGAAATTAACTTTTCATGCCTTATTGAATAATTCAAAAGAGGCTTTTTGATTTTCAAGACAATTATATTCAAAGCTGTAGCTTTAGTTTTTCTATTTTCTTTTTAGTCCTCCTGACTGTTCCAAGTCAGTTTAATCATTATTTTACATTGCTCTAATGTTGTTATTTTGCTATACGAATCACTCAGCAGGACAACAAATACTAGGTCACGAGATTTCTGCTTCCAAATCAATAAAATGGAAAATCAGCTGATCTAAATGTCGATAGAATAAGCTGGTCTAGGAAAAGCTAGCTGAAAAAAATACAAAGAAAGAAAAAGGAAAAAAGATTTCAACTTTATAGTAGATAAAGATTTTAAGGGCAGTAAGAATTACTTTATTACTGCATGTAAAAAAGAAAAAAAATATAGATACTGCCAGATGAATATTAAATACTATTTGATACTAATAATATTAAGTACTAAATATTTTGTGCTGCTTAAGGTGGAAGAGAATGAAGTATTCATGAAATTAAAGTTGCCTGTTCATTTGTTCTGTCTACTTTTTATAATTATTTTTCAGTTTAATGAAGGAAAATACCTTAATTATAACATAGCTGAATCCCAGCCCTTGTGTTTCATTCTTAGTACTTTCTGTGTAGAAACCAGTCAGGAGACATGAGTGGCCTTATAGAGATACTAATGGGGGCAGCCAGACAGTGACATCTGCTCCAAGCTGATACTAGAATTTTATCACCAAAGCTGATTTTAAACAATGTATACGTTTCATTTGGGATGCAAGTTATGTGTTCAATGAGGACGCTTTTATTATGCAATGTAAGATCTGGAGTTTGGATATTAATACTAGATGATAGCTTATGTCTAAGTAGGACAGAAATAGGCTAGTCATTACTAATCTCAAAGACAAAGCTGGCACCTAGTTCTCATTTTTAGTGAGAAGTGCAGTCATGCTTAGTCCGCAGAATAAAGACAAAGAATAATCTAGAAATGTATTTTTAAATGAGAATTTTAATTGCCTTTCTACCTCTTTAATACTACTCTAAAATGAAAACTTGGGCAGTTAGAAACATCTTTATTCAAATACTGAATCCAAATTTCAGAACAAGGAGTTGGCTTTCAAAGGCACCATGTGGTTGCTTGGTCAGTTCTATTCCTCTCTCAAATGCACCCTTTTCTTTTGAAATTTTCTGCTCAAATATTTTGGAATTGAGAAAAAATTGCACTACTTGATGTCTGAGAATTCTAGTTGTTCATGTTTCTTATTTTTTTCCTGTAGTAACATTTTCTTAACCTGCTTACATTTCGTTTGCTGTGTAGTACCTGGGTAACACTATGGAGAAAGGTTTAGATTAGAAGTAAGGAAAAACTTTTGCTTTCAAACAGTGGTCAGGCACTGGAATGGCTGCCCAGGGAGGTGGTAGAGTCGCTGTCCCTGGCAGTGTTCAAGAGGCATCTGGGTGAGGAGCTACGAGAGATGGTTTAGTGGCTTGTGGTAGCTGTGGTAATGGGGGAACGGTTGGACAAGACGATCTTGAAGGCCCTTTCCAACTTTGTGATTCTATGAAAGAGGTAGGAACAGAAAGTCAGATGATCTCTGATGTTTGCATGAAAGTTAGTGAAAAAGAAATAGTTTGAACTTTGATTTGCTGAGGTTAAAATTGGAATATTAAATTAAGGCTTTTTTAAATACAGATTTGCTTTGATGAGACATGATTCCTTAACCCAGCCCCTATCCTCTTCAAAAATGATCTTATCTTTCCCCTAGCCCCAATGGTAAAAACAATGTAATTGTTTAGAAACAACCCTTCTAAAATCAAGTATCAATAGACTATTTACAAGGTGTCTAAATGGTAATAGCTTATTATATTGTTTACAACTATTCTGAAAAACTTAAGAGGAGTCTGTAAGAAAAATCTAAAAGTTTTCTCACTGAAATAAAAAGGAATCAAACCATTTATTTCAATGTATATTATACAGATTACATAATGCATTATGAATTGTTTTGAGGACAGGATTTTGAGATCTGAAATAGGTCATACAACTCTGGCTGAGATAAAGCTGTCATACAGATAGGTGAGACGTGAGCATTTTTACTTTTTTATCTGGCTATAAAATGAAAACTTTCTGAAGGAGATAGGCAAGGAATGTATGAAATTACTAGTTTGTCAAAAAAAAAAATGCTCATTGATTAGTACTTTGGATTTTAATATGCATTTGATAATTTGAGAAAATGAAGTCAGTGTTGAATTCTGTCCTTTAATTGAGAATTCTTAAATTGAGAAATAAGTTTGAATTGGCATAAATAAGTGCACCGTTGATTTAAAACTCTCTGAAAGATTAGAGCCGTAAGCAAAAATATCTCTAGTTAGGGTTAGCATTGTACTCCTATGTGAGGCAGCAATTTGGGTCAGTCATTCCTCAAAAAAAGGGAACGTCACACAGATGAAGGTTGGTTGTATTGTCATGGACTGATCTCCAGATTATGAGTTAGGAAAGCTGAAGAGAAAGGTGGAGGTGAAAATTAGTCCTTTCACTGGGATAACATTACAGAAAGCCATAGTAAAATAACAAATCAAGGAAATAAACCAAAGCCATAAAGAAAGCCGACAGAGTCCTTTGCTCCAAGAAATTTGGCAGAAGCGTAGCAAAAGATTCTGTTTTGAGATCTAGAGTAATTTTAACAGGTATAAAACTTTTCTGTAAATCAGGAAATAAGTGACTTTGAATGACTATGTTGTGAGAATTAGTATATATGTTCTTTATAACTGAGTTTAGTCCAATCTGAGAGTCAACTTCTGTGGAACTTGATAGGAGGTTGGGCAGAGTAGGGAGCAAGACATCCTCAGTGCACGTTCCCAGGATGCTCTTCATCAGGACTGTGACTAAGTATTTGATTTCTAAGATTACTGATCTGAAGTCTGTTTGCAAAAGGTTAAAAAAAAGCAGTGAAAGTAGCTCTGCATTACTGTGTACACAAAAGCAGCCCTGTTTTTCAAGTGCTGTGAACATCTGTTGAAGTAACTTCATAGATATGGAGTGTATGAAGCACGTAAAAGAATTGTGATAGTGGAAAGATACAATTCAATTCATTCTTAATTTTGAGCACAGAAGAATTTTTTTTTTTTTAATTTCTCCTTACTGCAGAAGAGCAATGTGAGTACAGCAGCAGCAATCTGATAACACTTATATTCATAGCAAAAGGTTTTGTAGTTTTCACCCATTTCTCCTATTTCAATCATATACTGTCTCTTTCAGTGAATTATATTTAAAAAAAAAATTAGAAAAAGAAAAAAAGAGAGAGGAAAAAAAAGAAAATAAGCTGAGATAGGAGACTGTCTTTATCCTGAAATGAAAGCATTACTCCTGGCATATTTGCAGAAGTTTACAGTGCATTTGAATAGGAGGAAAATATCACAGAATGTGCTGTCATATTTGGAAAATTAAAGTCCTAGAGAAGTCAAAAGAATTGCTTCTCTAATTTTACCTTCATTATGAAATGCCTTAAGGCCCTAGCTGTACAGTCTATTTACTGTTGCTTCGCCCACAGCCATTGCATCTGTGCTGTGGATCTTTTATGGAAAGGCTGCAGCCACCTCTTAATAATAGATACACTTGTTGAGTGCTAGACTAAGAAGTCTTCCTGAACAGTCAAAACAAAAGAGTTCAAATACATCACTTACCTTGTAGCTTGTTGTTCTTCTGCTCTTGTAACTCATTTTGAAAAACTTGAAGTCCCTGCTGTTAATCAGTTGTGTGACATTTTTAAAAACTTTGCATGAAACTTCACCACAAAACAGGGAATGTGTATAACAAGTCTCTTCTGGGAAAAGAAAAAAAAAATTACATTGAATTAGTATTCATCAGAATTGACTTTTGAGTGCATGTCTGTCTTCTTGGGCTGCTCACAGTGGACGGAGTAAATTAATAAAAAGAGGAATAGTGAAGAAGGAACAAGAGAAGGATTTGTCCTTGCAGGACTTGACTTCAGGGTGCTGGATCAAGAGTGGAGTGGATGGTGCAGGGGGTAGTATGGGAGTGAATGCAGTCTGTAGGTAGCTGGCTGTTGTGCAACACAGCTGCAGGCACAAATACACATTATTCTCAGGCTGACCAATTTCTCCTCTGCCCCCAGGATCTGTCTTCAAAGAGAGGCAGGGGAGTGAGCAAAATAATTAACAAAATCAAGAAAGAGAGGCAACAAACAGATGATCCAAACACAATGGCAATGAAATAGGCAGAGAAGAGGGAGAAACATAGCTGTGGGATGATTGATTCAGCTGAGTAGATATTTCAACCTATGGTAGACTGTCTTTACAAATTAAAAACTCATGTAGTAAGACTTAAAAAGAAAAAGATAAGTTATTTCGGCCTTGAACAAAGAGATAAATGAAGCATTTTCTGTTCTTGTTCAATAGCAAGTGTTGTGTTCTCCTTGTAAAGCTTTGGGTCATTTTCATTTAAAGTAAACTGAAATTGATACCGAATGAGCTGCATAATCTAGACACCTTTCTTCTGGCTTAGGAAAGTGAAACACAACTTCAGAAAGAAGGGAGTGTTTGTATAGGAATGCTAGGAATTAAATTATTTGCTGTTTGCTTGATATTTGTATTTTAATCCTCATTTCATTTTCACTAGATGCTGGGTAAAGTAAATCAATGTTAATGTGTTTTTATAGAATTGGTATTTTCCATTAACATATATAATACAATAAATCTCCCAAAAGGTCCTTTATCTGTTCTGACATGTTTTTTCCTTTAATGTATGGCCTTGCCAGAGGAGGACAGAAGAAATATTGTTTTTTATAACAGATGATGTTCATATTACTCATGTAAACTAGTAATGCTAATGCTGCTAGCAGGTTCCTTAAATCAGAATATCATCCTGCTCTTTTCAATACCATATTCTCACGATGAAAAAGCCATTGCTGAGATGGGTACTAATTACTATTGACACATAAGGGGGAAATTAGTGTTAGAAATAATTAATATGAAAAACAGACGTATGAAATGGGAACCTGAGTCGTTTGTTATCTAAATGAAGTGCAGAAGTTAGTAATATTCTTCAAGAAAGAAATAATGTCTTGGGGTCTGAGTCGAGTTAGGAGAGAGTGCAGAGGGTAGGCCCATGTGCTGTGATGGAGAGATCTAATGCTTTGCAGATTGAGATTTCTGTTGCTGCTGAACCAATCCTGCAGAGTGGTGCCACTGGGATCTGCAGGCAGGGGTATAGGGTGACAAGTGGAACAAGACCCTCTCTGCCAAATAGCAAAAGCTGTTTAAAAGTGGTTTACCTGTTGGAGAAATGCTTTGCACTAAAATCTTTTCTCCTGTCTCCCACACACCTTTGCACAGACCTGCTTTCTTCTATAGGGTTAGCGAGTACAAGCATGCATGGGCACTGAACCACTACGAACATGAGATATAGCCCACACTAAACCATGTGAGGTTTTGGTAGCACATTTGAAAATGGTTGCTTGTTGAAGCATTCTGGCCAAATACAAATTATTTTCTTGCATTTCTGAATGTTTAGGAATGAGGAGAGTTGAAAGAATGTAGATACTATTCTAGAGGACCAGGACTTCTGAAGATCAGGAGAGAAATAGCATTAATTTGCAGAAAAGAAACAGAAACAGTATAAATTACTTCAATATAATATGTATTTTAATATACATTGACTGGAAATCTACATTTTCAACACAGCAGATAAA
This sequence comes from Lagopus leucura, assembly GCF_019238085.1. Classification (NCBI taxonomy): domain Eukaryota; kingdom Metazoa; phylum Chordata; class Aves; order Galliformes; family Phasianidae; genus Lagopus; species Lagopus leucura. The sequence continues at coordinate 15,260,810 of NW_024962263.1, read as the reverse complement.
TTTCCCTAGGAGATGGAGTAGGAATCTTGCTGTTAGTAATGTAATTCTCTATTAGACCACATTTCCAAATAAGCTTTCCTCATTGATAGGCCCAACATCCTCGCTTATTTACCACAGGTATTGAATAAAGTGAAAACTAACCTCTGTGAAACGGGTGCTGAACACACACATGAAACAGTGCTCTCATCTGCACAGAACAAACAGCCTGAGGTGGAAAATACATTAAGAAGGATGTGTGTGCACGTTGACAATGCCGTATCCAAAAATAGTGCAAAATATATTCCTGTTTCTTAATAAATAAAAGAGCTCTTTAAGTGAGGAAGACTTAAAAGTTTCCCAAGCCTAATCTTTCAGTCATAGATAAGTATAAGTACATATTAGGAGCATGTCTCACAGTAAGACAGGACCAATAGGAAAATAGACACATTAAGACTGATATGCAGTGTTGCAGCCCGTGCTGAATTGCAAGATTTGCACTCTTGTGTTCATGCATGAATCAAAACCTCTGATTTCAACAATGTTTCATTGCAGGCTGGCTGCAGTCCTGCTCCTCAAAGGCTGGACTGTATTAGCTCAGCATCTTGGCCCCACACATGTCCAACTTTCCCTCTCCTCAGTTTTACTCAGTTGTTTCCTACAGCTAACACCTACAATTTTCAAAAGCAGGTAGTCTCAGTTGCTTATAAGTAATTCTTCTAATTGACAGATCTTTAGATTCTATGCTTGACATATTTGCTCCTGAAAAACCCTTGGCAAACCTCAGGTAAGGAGGTTTCTAATGCTTTCAGCTTCAAGAATGGCCTGTCTGCAGCCTGCTCATGATAAGGGGCTGTGAAACTGCGATAGCATGCTTCCCCAGACAATTGCCATTCTGACCACTACTCCATGTGTCACTGAGCCTTTCTGTTCACAGAGCTTATCAGGGTTGTGGTTTCCTTCATACTGGGTCTGTGCTGACGTGAATTCAAGGACTGATTGATAACTGGTACTGTTATCAGTATATGAATGGATATATGTGGCCACCCTCATCAGGTTGCTGATCTCATTTGTTAATTTTCTGAACAGAAATGGTAATTGAGTTACCTTTGCCAGAGAAAGTTAAACAAATAGGAAAAGGTTATTTGTAATATTGAAGTATAAACAGAAGTAGCAAAAGGCCATTATGCAGTAATGTTGCAGCTAAGGAAACAGTTATGAGTCAGATGAATTAATATTTTGTTTCAATAACATCAGTTGTGTTGAATAAAGAAGCAAAAAACGGTAGATAAAAAACACGTACATGGCCAAGGAAACATACATATCCAAACTTAAAGTAAAACACAGCACAGTTTATGCTGAAACAAACTGTAAACTATTCTTCAGAGAACAAATAACTGGCACCTGAAACTGTGATACTACAAAGAACTAAAATCTTAAAACATACATAAGCCAAGAATAGTGTTCTCGGACAGAAGAAAGAAAAATACAAATCTTTTATTTAAGAAAAAAAAACAACAAAAACTTTGATAATATGCAGGACTTCAGAATGATTGAAAGAAAGAGTAAATAATTGCTGGAAGTACCTGAACTACTGTATAACCAAGATGTTATAATTGCAATATAATCAAAAGAGTAAGGCAAAAGCAAACAAGGATCACAAAAGAGAATAAGTAGAAGAGCTTACCCTTGGGTTGAGCTCACTAGAAGATACCAAAAGAGGAGGATCTCCAGAAGAGATCCTTCCCCTCTGCTAGCCAGCTCTTAAATAGGTCCAGGAGGGGTGCAGCCTGGCTCCACCCCTTCCGGCAGCACAGGTGAATTGCCTTCACCTGTGCTCCTCTGGCTGACTCAAGGCTCACCTCAGGTGATTAATCAGAGGTTCAGGCCGTGACTCAGCAGTTCCCATACAGCTACAAAAGATTCAGTACAATCTAACTTGAAAATATAATTGGAATTCTAAACTCTGTGACTGCTGTACACTATTTTGAGACCTCTTGGGGAGATACTCATAAAGACAAAAGAATTCAGGAGGCAGGATAAAATACTTTTGAAGTAAGCAAAGGATTTCATAATTAGAGCAATCAGTCTACTGAAAAGAGAAATCGGAGATGATAGAGAGGTTGCACCTAGATTTTCATATTATTATTTTTTAGAGACATCTAACACGTGTGTGGAGTTTATTTGTTTTGTGTTGTTTTTTTGTTGCTTTTTCCTTGAATTACATATGTAAATTTACAGCATCAGCAGGAAAAAAATGGTAGACAATGCTAACAAATAGTAGAAAAATGCTAACAAAATTTGCTGATGGCAGAATCTGAGAAGCACTGTCAACATAAAGGTGGAACTGGAATGTCACACAGTGGTGTCCAACATTGATAAATGAAGTAATAAAAATGGGAAAGATGTAATAGGAAATGCAGAGTCATGCCCCTGGAGACTAATGAGAACATCTGTTAAACAGTAGCATGTTGTAAGGTAGGAATGATGGAGAGAGGGAAATTCAGTGCTTAGTATTCAGCGTTTGACTGTTTTTGAGTCACAATTGTGATATGGATGAGGAAAGGGTGTGTGCAAAGCTGGGCAGTGAAAGGGAAGTTTTAACGTTGCTGTACAAAACATTGGTCAGACCTTTGGAGGATTGCTTAAAATTCTGTCCACCACCCTTGAGAAGAGATCAGTTTCCAACCAGAACTGATGAAGAAAGTATGTACTAGAATAAAAAGAGGATGGAATGCTCATCTCCTGGGACAATACTAAAAGAACTTTCTTATCATAGAAAAACAAAGACTGAAAGTAGATACAATGTATTTTCTGTACTCTGAGGAGGGGATAAGGACTAGAAAGGAAAGAGCTTTTGAAGCTTAAAGGACAGAACTGATTTAAAAGCAAATGAATATAAACATGCTGTAGGTAAAGTGATTGTAAATGTAAAGGCCCTTTGGAGAGGAGAAGGGATACAAAAGTGCTTGGAAAATTACATTTGAAAGAAATGACCAATGGTTTCAGTTAGATTATATGATATGCTTGTGATTGCACAGGAGTGTCGTCAGTGGGTCGTCAGGCCCAAGAAGTCTTTAATGCCTGTGTGCCTCTGTACCCAAGTGATATAAATTGGTGTGAAGCCCCTTAAGCTTTTCTGTACTAATTAACCGTGCTTCAATACTACTTACCTCTCAGCAAATCAGCACTGCATTTTAGGTAATTAAGTTTAGCACATCTCCCTGCAGTGAGTACAGGCTTCTGGGAATCTTTCCTGAGGACATCTTTTCCATAAATTTTGAAGCTATTTTTGAAAAAACATCTTTCTTCAATATGCATGAATATCTGAAAAGGAACATAAGTGCGTATTCAGAGTGGCTCACCTCTCCTAGTGTGTATGGCAGAAATAATTCTGCTGTAATATCAGTATAGATGATAAATGCTAAAAATAGTCTGAAGAGTTTCACTGTAACTGTAATTACTTTCAATCTCATGTTTATTATGGGCTGCACAAATGACTTATAGTGACAATTTGTTACTCGTTCTTCAAAGTGGTATTTCTAATTGTGTTTTGGGGTTATTTTCACTACAGTTGTACTTGCCAAGAAAAAACATTTTAAAGTAATGTTGCTTTTTATTTGAGAAATCTAGTACTTCCTTAGAAGAAGAGAGAAAGATGAGTTTAATACAAAAGGGAGCTGACTCACAAACCATGAAAAACATGTTTTATTTGTGCTTCCCCTAAAAATCCTGCCACAAGGCACAGATTGCACCTGATTGTTGCATTTCACATGAGAAAGAGAATGCTGCAATTCTGCCTCACAGAACAGAATGATCAGTACAAGCTGTAGATGTAGCAAATAACTGTTTCACACATACAAGGTCTGTGACATGAAATCATCTTTTCTTCCTGTACTAAGCAAAGACAGAAGAATGAGGAATAGGGATAAGTCTCTGGGTCCTTTTCTAGATGACCCCACCTGATGCAGGAGACATGCTGCATGGACATTGCTTTAGCTCAATACTTATTTTCCTGATTTGCACCAGTAAACACTGCCTTCTATTTCAGGTTACCTCCGAGTAGTTCTGCATATCACTGTGGAGTAAATGGTGAATATTACATTAAACCTTGTGTTCTATATCTTCCTTACTGCAAAACATAAGGAAAAAAGTAGCTGTGAAGACAATAAGACTGCAAGGAGGAGGAGACAAGTGGAAGGTAAGGCATGATCTGCTGTGGAACTGAGGATGAGGTAGCCAATTTGACACATGGAAAAATAAATTTAGATTAGAATCACACAACATTAACATGCGAGCTTAGTCAAGCAAGAAGAAAAGCCTGCTGGTTTTCTAGAATATTGTAATTCAGTTGCTAACAGTGAAAATGCACAAATTAGGGACATTGTGATTTCCTGAAAATGTCTGGCTCATTGAAAGCAGGGCCTGAACAAAACAGTGTGCCTGCAGATTTTAAAAACTCTGCCTTTAGAAATGGGAAAGAATTACAAGACTTTACTTTGGAAAGGCATGCTGACAGCTGTAAGAAGCCAATGTTAACAGTACCATTAAAATCAGTGTAACTGACTGTGCGAGTAGGGCAATCGGGCTTTGGTCCCATACTCTTGCTTTGTAAACATCAGCATCCCTTAGATGAATATAATACCAACTAGTGAATGACATGTTAAAGCCTTAGTAAAATTAACTGTGTCTGAAAGGCTGTTCCTTTAAAATGGAAAGCAAATGGCTCAAATGAAATGTGGGATGCAGGAGGAGAGGAAATCAATAAACCAACAAACTGTCGATGATGTGGAAATAATTTCTTTATGTTTTCCTGTTTCTGTAGTTTATAGTTAGCACTAGTACATCAACTTAACAGCTTTGTGCAAGTGAAGAAAACTAAATCCAAACTCAGAAACTGCTGTGGTGAGTTCCCTTTTCTTCAATGAATTCTCCTGCCTTCTATGAAACATAAGATTTTTTACTTATTTATTTACTTATTTATTTATTTTAGCAAGAACTACGTAAAAGTTGGTTGCTGTTTGAATTTTATTATTTTGTTGGCTTTTTTGTTGTTGTTATTTTCTGCATGATGTTCATCTCACTTTATTACCAGAGAGATTCCAAAACTGAATTTCAGTGTTCCTGGTGAATTTCCATTCAGCATTTCTATTTGTAGAGAAGAGAAAGATTTTAAAAATATGTACCCAAAGTCATTCACATACATCAGATTGTTCGGGCTACTTATATGTACTTTATGTCACCTTGAATTTATATTTCAGGACATAAAGATAGGATAGGATAGGATAGGATAGGATAGGATAGGATAGGATAGGATAGGATAGGATAG
>NW_024962263.1:15200418-15255495 GCF_019238085.1 Lagopus leucura | reverse complement strand
AGGATAGGATAGGATAGGATAGGATAGGATAGGATAGGATAGGATAGAAGTTGAATTGGAAGGGACTTAGGGATCATCTAGTCTGACTGCCTGTCCACAAATTAGAGTATGTTATTGAGGGCATTATCCAAATGACTTAAACACTGGCAGGCATGGGGCATTAACCACCTGCTGGGAAGCCTGAATTTCATGAATTTGTGTATCATCCTTGCACACGGGCTACACTAATCTCTATATGATTCCAGTTTTAGTGTATATGCTACTGAAGGAACACATACTGAAATCTATCTTAATATGCATATTAGGGGTGCATTTTTAATTGTGACTATATAAGTCTGTGCTTGATGCTATTCAATGAAATGCCACAAGATGAGATGAGGTGTTCAGAAGAATTTCAGAGATTGTTCCAGGTTCATTTCTGCTGATAGACATATAACTGCATACACACACATAAATAAAATAGTAATAATAATAATAATAAAAAACTGAATTACAGCCAGGAGGTCTGTGTCCTTCCTCATAATTTCAGAATATAAAAATATTGGTATGTATCACTAGATGCAGATATGCCTCCTCTGACTTTCATTTTTGTGATTTTCACGTCTGTATAAGAATCTAGTTATGTTCTCAAAAATATACACAGATCTCTGAAAATGAAATGAAGGACGGAGTCTGGTTTGGGAAGGTGGGGCTGGATAAAGAACAAATCCATCATTTAAATCCATCCTTAATTGTAAATTGAAGTGAAATGGCCTACAGCTCTTCCAGCTTCCACCCAGCCCCTCACTAGGTGGAAATTTGTCTGACTTTGGATCAACTTCCCTTATCAACGTTCAGAGCTGGCATCCAAGAGCAGTGCAAAATGATTAATGTGAGGAAATGGGTGCAGAAAAGTTGCCGAGGATCTGAGACGCAACAGTGCCAGGCCTGCTTAATGAATAGGAATTAACAGTGAGGATGCCAAAGAGTGGGAGCATATCTATCTGTAGGGATAAAATATCTACATGATATTGCTGTGAGATCAGTAGAGTTGTCACAGGGAAGATATGCTCAAAGCCAACAAAAAATGGCTACTCCTGAATTCATTCTTTCTAATCACAGCCAAAGTTTTGTTTTGTTTTGTTTTTTCCTTTAACCTCTGTAGTCTTCGGGGCTCTTAAAATTTTTGTTGGAAACCTCCAGAGCAAAATCTAGCAATGCCTGGAAGATTTCATGAGCTGTCATGGCAAGATTAGATGGTCAGTGGATTTGCAATTTGCACTGCAGATGAACTAGACATTTATGTTCTGAAACTGCTAATGGGGTCTTGTGAATAAAGCAGCTGGATGAAAAAAATTGATTATATCAGAATAGAATGGCTGAGTAAGCTAATTAACTAGTCATGACTGATATTTCATTTTTTAATGAAAAAAATAGCAGGTAGGGGACTTACTTTAAGTCTAAAGAATGTGCAGAGTATAGCTCAAAAGTAGGATTTTTTTGTAGTCAATTTAGCTTACTTCACTACACACAAAACATTTGACAGCAGATCAAAGTCTTTTCATATTTATTCACCTTGATAGGTATTGATTCTCATTTTTCACCAACAATTTACTTCTATAGAATGGCCATGATGAATTGAATAAGGCCAGGTATAAAAAGCTCACCATTAGGTTGGCTGACCAAAATCAATGAAGCCATGGCTGCACTCATCATCTGAGGCCCTGGATCCCCTGCTTGAAGTGCATAGGATCTGGTTATAAAGCCTATAGTGTTGTGTTGCTTTTTTTAGTCCTGCTCTCCAAAAATAGTGTGTGAATACCTGTGGGTATATTCTGTAAATATTCACATTACATTAAAAATCTTCATTTTGAAATTCTGGATTTCAAAATCCAGAGGGCACCTCAGTTACATAAGTAGTGGTGATACTTAAAAATGTGTACAAATGCAAGGAATAAGCACATAATTGCAAATGCGAGCGCACATTTTTACTTCGTTCCTGAAGAAGAGGCAAAAATAGAAATAAAAAAGAAACAGGAGTTCATGTTAGTCGGCGGCAGCAGTAGAAGTGTTGGAATTAATTGAAAAAGGGTAAGTCATTTTACAAATAAGCTTCACATTTCTAGATGCGCTAAGCTGGAAAGTAATTGAAATCTATGGAGTATAGATAATTGTGAAATTTTTATAGCTGACGTACTGACCCTACAGAATGGAAATCTTGCCATAGCTTAATTGAGGTTGACATTTTACACTGTGCTTCATCACTAACAATTCAAGAATCTGATCCACAAGTGATTGCACCAGTTGGAGTCTTTCCATTGCTTTCACTGATCTCTGGATCAGACCTATGCTGCAGATGCATCTCCCTTCTGTTTGAAGGATAATGTAATACGCAGATCACAGAATCACAGAATCACCCGGGTTGGAAGGGACCCCAAGGATCATGTAGTTCCAACCCCCCCTGCCTAGCAGGGCCACCAAACATACACATTCAGATCAGGTTGCCCAGGACCCCGTCCAACCTGGCCTTAAACACGTCCAAGGACGGGGCATCCACAACCTCCCTGGGCAGCCCGTTCCAGGGCCTAACCACTCTCCTAGTAAAGAACTTCCCCCTAACATCCAACCTAAATCTTCCCCCCCTCAACTTAAAACCATTTCCCCTAGTCCTGCTGTTATCAGCCCTTTTGAAGAGTTTACTCCCCTCCTGGGTGTAGGTTCCCTTCAGGTATTGATAGGCTGCAATGAGGTCACCCCGCAGCCTTCTCTTCTCCAGGCTGAACAAGCCCAACTCCCTCAGCCTGTCCTCATAGGGGAGGTGCTCCAACCCCCTGATCATCTTAGTCGCCCTCCTCTGGACCCTTTCCAAAATCTCAATGTCTTTCTTGTACTGAGGGCTCCACACCTGGACACAGTACTCCAGATGGGGCCTCACAAGAGCCGAGTAGAGAGGGACAATCACCTCCCTGTCCCTGCTGGCCACCCCTCTCCTGATGGAGCCCAGGATCCCATTTGCCTTTCGAGCTGCCAGAGCGCACTGCTGGCTCATATTCAGTCTCTCGTCCATCAGGACCCCCAGGTCCTTCTCTGCCGAGCTGCTCTCAAGGACCGCTCCTCCCAGCCTGTACAGGCGCCTGGGGTTCTTCCGGCCCAAATGCAAAACCTTACACTTTGCCATGTTGAACCTCATCAGGTTCACCCGAGCCCAGCCCTCCAGCCTGTCGAGGTCCTTCTGAATAGCATCCCTTCCTTCCACCGTATCAACCGCACCACTCAGCTTGGTGTCGTCAGCAAACTTGCTGAGGGTGCACTCAATTCCCTCATCGATGTCATTAATAAAGATGTTAAAGAGCACCGGTCCCAAGACAGACCCTTGGGGGACACCACTTGTTACCGGCCTCCACCTGGACATAGAGCCATTGACCACCACCCTCTGTCTGCGGCCTTTCAACCAATTGCTTATCCATCGGGTCGTCCACCCATCAAATCCACTTCCCTCCAATATGGAGATGAGGATGTGGTGGGGGACCATGTCAAAGGCCTTGCTCAGGTCCAGGTAAATGACATCGGTCGCCTTCCCTTCGTCCACCAATGCCGTCACTCCATCATAGAAGGCCACAAGATTAGTTAGGCATGACCTTCCTTTGGTGAAGCCGTGCTGGCTGTCTCGGATCACATGCTCATTCTTTATGTGACCAAGCATGTTGTCCAGGAGGATCTGTTCCATGATCTTCCCAGGCACGGAGGTGAGACTCACCGGCCTGTAGTTCCCCGGGTCCTCCCTGCTCCCCTTCTTGTATATGGGAGTGACATGACCCTTCCTCCAGTCGTTCGGGACCTCACCTGACAGCCACGACTTCTCAAATATGATGGAGAGCGGCTCGGCAACCACCTCAGCCAGCTCCTTCAGGACCCTGGGATGCACGCCATCCGGCCCCATAGACTTGTATTCATTCAGTCTAAGGAGGCACTCTCGGACTTGCTCTGCCCTTACAGTGGGGAGGGATTTACCTCCTTGGTCCCCACATAGAGGTTTGGGGATGCAGGGTTCAGGGACGTGAAAAAGACTAGAATCCTGGCCACCAGTGAAGACCGAGGTGAAGAACTCATTCAGCACCTCAGCTTTCTCTTCATCTGTTGAAGCCAGTTCTCCTTTTAAATTTACCAAAGTAGGTACGCCCGTTTTGGCCTGTCTCTTCTGGGCAATGTACCTGTAGAAGGTTTTCTTATTGTTTTTCACGTCCCTTGCCAAGTTCAGTTCTGCCTGCGCCTTGGCTTCCCTGATCCCACGTCTGCAAGTCCGGACGGCATTCCTGTACTCTTCCCAGGTGACACAGCCTTGTTTCCAGAGCTTGTACACCCCTTTCTTCGCCCTCAGTTCTCTCAGCAGGTCCTTGCTGAGCCAAGCCAGTTTCCTACCTCGCCTGCCCACTTTCTTATTCAGAGGAATGGAGACCTCTTGTGCTTCCAGGAGGGCATCTTTGAAGAGCCGCCAGCTCTCCTCAACATCCTTGTCTTTGAGGGCAGCGCGCCAGGGGATCTTGGCCAGCAATCCATTGAGTAGCTTGAAGTCTGCTCTTCTGAAGTTCAGAGTCCTGGTCCTGCTCTTTGCCAGGCCCACATCGCTTGAGATCACAAACTCAACCAGGGCGTGGTCGCTGGAGCCCAGGCAGCCTCCAACCTTGACGCCTTTGATGATCTCCTCGGCGTTGGTGAGCAGCAGGTCCAGCAACGCTTCACCTCTGGTTGGTCTGTCCAATACCTGAACCAGAAAGCTATCATCAATGGATTCCAAGAGCCTTCTGGAGCTCTTGCAGCTCACCGTGTGGTTTTCCCAGCAGATGTCCGGATGGTTGAAGTCCCCCACCAGGACAAGAGCCCGTGAGCCAGACATCTCACGCATCTGGAGCAAGAAAGCCTCGTCAACAGCCTCCCCTTGATCAGGTGGTCTGTAGTATACCCCTAACACCAGCTGACCTATATTTGTCCCATCTCTAATCCTAACCCACAGGCTCTCAACCTGTTCCTGACTGCTTCTCGTAGGGAGCTCCTCACAGTTTATCCAATCTCTGACATAGAGAGCAACTCCCCCACCCCTCCTACCTCGCCTATCTCTCCTAAAGAGTCTATAGCCGTCGATGGCAGTATCCCAATTGTGGGAGTCATCCCACCATGTTTCTGTGATAGCAACAAGGTCATAACTTCCCGAGTGCATCACAGTTTCCAGTTCCTCCTGCTTGTTACTCAGACTGCGTGCGTTGGTATAAAGGCACTTCAGCCGGGCTATCCGTCTCGCCACCTTTATAAGGGATCTAGGATCCCCTAGAACAGCAGCATCCCCAGCATCCCCCTGCCCTAGTCCTTCCCTATGCACTCTGCCATCATTGCCCATGGAGTTTGGTATAAGCCCTCGAATGACCCGTTCAACTCCAGTAGCCCTTATTTTGTCCCCTTCCCCCTTCATTCCTAGTTTAAAGACCTGTCAATGAGTCCCGCTAATTCTTCAGCTAAGATCCTCTTACCCCTGAGGGACAGGCTGCATGCATCAGCAGCCATCATGCCAGGTGCAGTGTAAATTGCCCCATGGTCAAAAAAGCCGAAATTCTTGCGCCTGCACCAGCTCTTAAGCCATCTATTGAAGAGTTGGGTATTTTGGATCCTCTCTGTACCTTTCCCTGACACCACGGGCATAGAAGAAAAGACCACCTGCACCCCAGCTCCTTCAAGTATTCGCCCCATTCCCCTGAAGTCTTTCTTGATAGACCTCAGGCTTTCCTTATCGACTTCCTCGCCGCCAGCCTGAATTATTAAAAGCGGGTAATAATCTGAAGGCCGAATCAACCCAGGAATTTTCTTTGAAATGTCCCTGACCCGTGCTCCAGGAAGGCAGCACACCTCTCTGCGGGTAGGGTCGGGCCGGCATATAGGGCCTTCTGTTCCTTGCAGAAGGGAGTCGCCTATGACAATCACCCTCCTGTCCTTACGGGTAGAAGCAGTCTTGAGGGTTGGGGGCGACCGCTTCGCCTGAGGCAACCTCACGGGTGAACCTGTCTCCGCACTCTCACTCGTCCCCCCCTCAACTTCCAGGGCCTCAAACCTGTTACGCAGAGGCACCTGGGGAGCCGGGGATGGTCGGGATGGGGGATGCCCCCTCCGCCAAGCAGGTACCCATTTCCACTCCTCCTCCCTTCTCAAATTGCTGTTAGGGAGAAGAGAGGACAGGGGGCTCGCTGAAACGCTGTCAGCTGGCTGGTTCCCCTTTACCAGGTGTTTGTAAGGTGGCAGGGGCTGACGTGCTCCGTGAGGAGCCTCGTCTGTGTGCCGAGAACCTGAGGTTGAGAGGGACTGACACCACCAGTCAATCTCCCTCTCACACTCTTTTATAGTCCTCAGCCTCTCCACTTCCTCCTTCAGGCTAATCACAAGGCTGAGCAAGTCATTCAATTGCTCGCACCTTGTACAAGTGCTGCCTCCTTCCTGTGGCACTGCAAAGGCCAGGCTGTGGCACTCCTCACAGCCAGTGACCTGCACACTAGCATCTCGTGATGTTATCTCTGTCTGAGTCGCCACACACTTCATACCCTTGTTCTCCTCTCTATGCATGCACCAGACCTCAGTCTGGCTCTGGACCGTCTTCTTGGCTACTGTCTTTCTGCTGCGCGTGCTTGGGACCTCTGCATGGCTCTTCACAGTTTTTGTGTTTGAAGCCTTCTGCCGGGGTGCACCCATGGCTACCAGCAGGCTCACTAACTCAACAAGAAAGTCCTATAGGGGTGCAAGTGATCAGCCCTGCCCTGCTGCCCCCTACCCTCACACTATTGCCGGGTTCACTAAGTGCCCTGGCACTTACCACCAATAGCAATAACAGGACTCCTTGCAGGGGAGTGCAGACAGGGGTATCTTACAAAAGCACCACGTTAAGACAGCCTGGGAGAGAGCTGTACTACCTCCTCCGCTGTGCCTCTCGAGGGCTTTTTTTTCAATCTGACAGATGTCAGAGCAATCAGAAAAGCCTTAGGCAAGGTTGGAAAAGAGAATCTACAGCTGGACAGAGACCTTGAGATATGAGTGGTATAATGATTTTTAAAACCACTGTGATTTTTCTCAGACTTAAAATTTGAATAAATGTATTTCTTTATTACTAAATTGTAGCAGCCAACTTGTCTTAGAAAACGTAAAACTTTGTCTTGTGCATTTAGCCAGCTCAGGATCTTTTGCTTACGTTGTATCCTACAATAAATCCCTTTAGGGTAAATGTGTACTATTACTGCTTTCCTTCGTATACAAATTGCATGTTTTCTCTGAGCAAGCACAGATTTTTAAGAGTCACTGACCTCATCTGTTTATTTACACATCTTAAATACAAAGTATAGAATAATCACTTGACATCCAAGATTCTTTTCACATGTGAACTGTTACGCGTCGCCTAAAAACTGGGTGATGATAGGGTAAGGACACCCATTAGCTTTCAGGACAGAAACAAGATACTTGGTTTTAACTGAATAAAAATTATTATTAGTAAATCTCAAAATTTAAGTATTTATTCATTCCAGGAAAAAGAAAAATGAACACTTTTCTCTGAGACTCATCGCTGGATGCAGCAATTTAATTCTTTTTAGGACAAGAAAACAAAGCTTCTACTAGACAAGAGAAAGTAAGATAGCAGCTATTACTGTGTACCTAGTCATTGTCACTCTTCCACTACACAGTGGACACCTACATTCTTCTGCTGTGGCTTCGTATAGATAAAGGACATCAAAATAAGCTGCTTAGTTTTATACAACAAAGTGACTTTTAAACTCATTAACTCTTGTTCTTTCCAACAGAGCATTTAATGCTTTCACCTTACAATATTTAGCTATAAAATATTCTCTTGCTACTGTCCTCTAAATAGAATAGTTCACAAAGATAATATCCAAAAAAGTCATTTTAGTTGCTGTTGGGAAAAAAATAATTTAGTTTAATTTCTTGTGTCTCCAAATTCTTCCCATCTCTCTGTAATTGTATAGCATTATCACTATTCACTATTCTGTCTATTCTCGCATAGAGAATTGAAACATCATTTGAGTTTCCTCTGAGGATGGATTAACAAGATCTGCTGTGACATGACTTGATTAATTAATGAGTCTAGAGTATTCTTTGGTCCTTATGTGCTGTTCTTGAACTTCTTAGATGGGAAAATTCTAACCTTCAATATTTTAGAAGCCAACTGGGTAAAGCAAAATTCTTGTATGACCTTCACTAATAATAAAACTGAAAATCCATTATAGAGTCTACCTGAGTAGTTGTACATATTCAAGGTGATTTCATTCTTTCTTTTTTCATATTTAAAGAATTAAAGTGCACATGGTTGAAGTACAGAGTACATAAAAGTACTTCACAGACTTTTTAAAATATGTAGATAGCTCTGAAATTAATGCTTCCTATTTATTTCCATGGAAATGACAACAGGTGCAAAGAGCACAATAACAGTCTTTAATAGAGCAAATTCTTAGCTACAAAATGGTATTTTTCAAAATAGTCAATAGTGTTAGTTCTGCATTTTCCTCAGCAATGAGCAAGAGCCAACATGGCCCACTCATAAACATCTATACCAGCGGAGGTGAAGCACTGTCACCACCACCACTGCTGAAATGCACCACCCACCACTTCACTGTGTTCACATCCAGTCTTTGGTCTCCATAAATGTTCAGCAAGTGTTAATGAATGTCAGTGGGTGCCATTTTTTCCACGTGGAGGAACTCAGTGACACAATTTTGCTTAATAAGCACTTCCATGTTAGATGCTGTTCTGTCAGACTGCCCTTCTGCTGCCCTTTGTCACACAGCAACAAAATGTGATGAAATATTGGTGGGAAGGTTCAACCTCTACTGCCATACCACCATCTGCCTCTGATGTCGTGGGCAATGTAGTAAAATAGCAGGTATTACTTTCACAGCAGCCCTTGAAACCTCTCTGCTTTTACTTCAGTGGTTTTCAAAAACTGGAAATCTCTGTGAGTTCTGCATTACAGAAAGTCATCTCACCTTGAACACACACCCCTAATGAAATGAAGAACATTCAAAGGTCAAATACAAGGTTACAGCTTGCACATCCCATCCATTGACTCTGTTTTAAAAACTTTGTGACCAGGTGTGGAGAGCCACCTTTGTAGTATACACATGAGATATACATTTAAAAGCATTGAAAAACCCATGAAGTTGATTCCATTTTACAGATGGTGTATGGGAACTGCTGAGTCATGGCCTGAACCTTTGATTGATCATCTGAGGTGAGCAACGAGTCAGCCAGAGGAGCACAGGTGAAGGCAATTTACCTGTGCTGCTGGAAGGGGTGGAGCCAGGCTCCATCCCTCCTAGACCTATTTAAGAGCTGGCTACCAGGGGGGGAGGGTCTCTTCTGGAGGTTGCCTCTACTGGTGTTTTGTGGGTGAGCCCAGGATAGGGGTAAGCTGCCTGCTTATTCTCTTTTGTTGTTGTAGTCTACTTTGCCTAACTCTCTTGTTTATTTTATGATTATAACATCCTAATGTTCTTTGATTATACAGGTGGCATGCTAATAAGACATTCAGATCCAAGTAGCAAAATAGGTTCCTTTAAAAAAAACTGATTGATTTGGAAGTCTGAAGCTTGGCTCCTACTAATAAGACTTTTTTAAATTTTTTTTTTTTTTTTTTTTGCAACATTGTATTGTGATTGCTGTGAAACTAAATTGCCTCAGAACTATGGGAATTATATCAAAATATCAAAATCACTGGTGTTGTGTGGATTTGTCATCATTGTTATTTTCCATAGTAGTTGACAGTCCTAGCTAGATAGAAGGGATTTTAACAGGAAAGGAAACTGAAGAAGTTTCACAGCAAGGAATATCTGACTTCAAACAAATGGAAGCAGGGTAGTTAATCATTTACAGACTACAGATCAAAACCTACTGTGTAAGATTTTCTGGAAGCTGTACTGTAGGTAAGCAGTTTTCTCGCTTTTTACAGCTATAACCGAGAACATGTAAAATAAATGATAGTGTGAGCACTTTAAGCACTGACCTGTTCAGTGAAGAAGAGGCAGAAAGAGCATCATTATTTTTACTAGCTATATTTTGAGCACAACTTGTCTGAATAAATGCATTCTGTCAGAGCTCCCCAGATTCTGCAAACCACAAACTTGAAACCACAAGCAACAGAACCACCTTGTTTGCAATGCTTGAGAGGGCAGAGCTAATAAATAGGGATAAGAGTGCTCTTGAGCTATCAAACACCTGCAAAATTATACCACTTATGCTACATCTATGCTGTTGTATTAGCTTATACATGAACTTAAACTTTCTGTCCACATAGCTTCTGAACTGAATTTGGAGTTGTCCAAGTAGGCTCTAGCAAGGAGAGACTGAGTCGTTGAAAGGTTGTGGATGTATGCTTAGAAACCTGACGTATCATCAGGAACTGACAGAAGTAGTAAAGATGTAGGCTTAGTGACCTGATAATGTTGTAAATCAGATTGTTTGTGAAGCTTTGTTGGCTTTGTTTTTGAGTCAGCTCAGTGGAATCTTTCAGGATCTATAGTTTGCATGTTGGTGCTGAGGGTGGTAGATAATTTTCTATTTTTTCTTCCCTCCCCAGCCAAACAAAAATAAATCCTTTGTGAACTTAAGCTCATGGACCTTACTATTTTGTACACTTCCCAGTAACTTGTTTCTCAGTATGTGAGTGTAAATGTTATAAATATCTTGGGCAGTGAAAAACAGAGTTGGAAAATAGATTTGTTATCTAATCAAACAGGGATCAAAATAATTGGTGATATTGCATACGAAGAAAGGCAATAACTATGAAATGTACATTTTCTCCTCAGAGGTCTTTTGGAAAAATTTAATAAGATTGACATTGTGGATGTTAGCTGTTTTGCCTTCACAGATGCCAGACATCATTAGTAATAAGAACCAGGTGCAAGTTCTTTGGCTAATAGCATTAAACCTCTTCCATCCTACATGCAGACATGAAGCTTGTTTTAATGAAATTAGACCTGAATATATCCAACAATCCGAAGTCAGTATTACAGCTAGGAAATAATTTATTGTGGATGACAGAGAACAGGTATAAAATACAAGTTATGTCTAGTGAGATGGAAAAATGAATTATTAGCCACTAACAGCCACCAGTACTACTGATCTCGGAAGAATAATGACAATGGAAGACATAGCATCAGTGGGTAAGGGGGGATTGCATGGACCCTTTTTAACATCATGGAAAATCTAAAGTTGTTTTTGCCTATCTTAACTTTAAGCTATGAGAATCATATATTGCTACTACTGGTCTGGACATCTCTACAAATGTAAATAGTTCCATATCAGGAAAACAAATAGTTCCTCAGAAAATGGTGTTTTCTGCGGGCAAGACAAATATTGCGTTATTCGTTATTTATGTTAACTTTCACTTCACCAATTTCTAAGCATTTTCATGCAATTTTCCTTCTTTGATGTTTAACTTAAATTCCGTAGAATCATAGAATGGCTTGGGTTGGAGGGGACCATAAAAATAATCTAGTTTCTACCCCTTGCCATGGGCAGGGACACTTTTCACCAGACTAAGTTGCCCCAAGCCTCACTGAGCCTGGCACTGAATACTTCCAAGAATGGAGCATCAACAACTGCTCTGGGAAGCCTAGTCCAGTGTTTCACTGCTCCTGTAGTAAATCTTTCAAGTGTCTAGCCTAAGTCTACTCTCTTTTAGTTTAAAGCCATTACCCCTTGTCCTATCGCTACAGTTCCTGATAAAGATTCCCTCTCCAGCTTCCTTAGAACTGCCCTGTCCTTGGCACAGGACTTTGCACCTTGTTGAACTTCATGAAATTAACAGGCCCGCCTCTCAAGTCTGCAAAGGTTCCTCTGGATGGCATTTCCTCCTTCCTGGGTGCTGACTACACCACATAGCATGGCGTTGTCTGCTCTTGATGGATAGTGATTTAGCAACTTTGTTTATCAGTTCCATCAGATGCATCTTATCAGGTTCCTGGATGATCTCAAACCTGATTTTCTTCTACAGTGAACAGTTCTTCATTCTTTCAGTTTGCCTTCTATGACTTGCTAGGGCTCTTGCTGGTGAAGCCTGAGTTAGTCAGCCTTCTCTATATCCCAAGGAACCAGGTTTCCTGTTTCCTTCCTGTGTGGGTCCACATTTATATACAGAGAAGAAGGGCTACAATTGCTCATGACTGTGGAAAGTGTAGTGCTGGGACTCTTGCATGGTAAGCTGCAGTGGTTTTTGTTCTCCTCAAGAGATGAACATTAAAATGTAATTGCACCAAGCTGTCCACCTAAAATGTCTCTTCCACAAATACATGTCAGCAGAATAAAACATCTGCTACTCCCTTAGCCATCACTATTTGCAGTACGGTGATTTAGTTTTAATGGTTGAGGAAGGTAGGCTTGCGTTGCAATCACCATCGTTGTAACTTGAGTTGCTGAGACACTCACTTCTGCTGAGTCTGTTTTGGGGTTGGTAAACTTCAGTTTGGCAGAATAAGGAACACAGTTACTGGGAAGGGAAGCAGAAGCTGTAATATGTGACTCAGTGACTAAAATTCAGCAAACCTTGTGTTTTGCCTATAATTAGAGAATATTTCTGTACCAAGGGGAGAGAAAGAAACTAGGAGCTCAGAACCCTTACTCAGCATCCCTGATGTAAGGAACACAGTCTCCTGCATTCACTGTATGGCTTGTGCCTTCAGTTTACAAGTTACAAGTTGAAATTTACAAGTTAAAATGCTCTGGACTAGTGTCCTTCAGAATGTAGTTTACTTCCACTGCATTGCTGGTCCATGTTTTGAGTGAGAATGTAGAAATTCTGCAGAAATCCATTCTAATGTGTATTACTGAGAAGTGAAGAAGAAGCATTAGGAATGTTTTCTGTAATGCCTTATTGTTCTGATGAAACATCTACACTATAGATCTCACTCATAAGGGAGAAACAGAAATGTATTTATTGATACAGTATAGACATAATGTAGTGATTTAGCATGAACTTAACAAGATTCAAGATAGCTGGATACACTTGATTATTTACTGCAGGGTAGAGGATAGTGTTACAAAAGGATGACTCCTGTTTAGCCATGAGATTCAGAGTGGACCCTCTTGCTTCAAAACTTGAACCACAGAGGAGCCTTGATGCAGCTGAATTCACTACTAGTCCCAGACTTAGTCAATAGTTTATGTCTAAGGGATGTGCACAATTAGTCCAAGATATCTTAGTTAACAAAGCTAAAAATAAACAACCACTTAACAAGGATCTGTACTGGCAAGGAGTCTTGATGTCAAGGAGTAAGGGATCTCTGAACAGGCATAATCTTGAGAGGTGTCCTTATTCAGTGGGAGATTGTGTCATGCAGCTCACTGCCATGAAGAAGAACTCAAGGGGCTCTTGGGCTATTCACAATTTATGGGGTAAGATGGTGGACTCATTGTCATACTTTGTTTTTAGGTGCATGCTCAATTGGCCCTCAGCTACTGAACTGGCTGTTCACTATCAGTTCTTTCAGCTCCCCACTATGAAGCAGATTTGTGATTGTTAATCACAAGTTGTTGTGATCAACAACACTGAATCTGGTTGGAAGCCTGTAGCTGTTGATATCCCCAGGGACTTATACTGGGCCCATTCTTGTTTGATTTACTCATCAGTGCTGCCATTCAAACAAGCTGGATTGTTGAGCAAAGAAGAATATCATGAAGTTAAACAAGGGCATGTGCAGCGTCCAGCGTTTGGAAAGGAATAAATCCATCACCTGTACAGGCTAGGGCTGAGCTATTGGGAAGAAGGTGTACAGAAAATGACCTTGGAGTCCTTGTAGACAGGAGCATGTCCTGGCCAGGAAGGCTAATGGTACTTGTCAACAGAACGAGAGGCAATGGGCTCAAAATGAAGCACAGGATGTGCCACCTGCACATGAGAAAAAACCTTATTTACTGGGAGAGTGACTGAATGCTGAAACAGGTTGCTCAGAAAACTCTCTATCTGTGGGAACACAGCTCAGTTCCCTGACCACCCACATCTCTGGTGGAGATGCAGATCCCCCAGCTCAGTGCACTTCCTTCCTCCTGTGCATGCTGCCAAGGCAGCACCCATGATGCCCATGCATGCCTGGAGGTTTGGGTGCCCATGGATGGCATCCTGCATTTGCTGTCTAAGCTGGGTGGACTGCTCTAAGTGCCTCACAAGATTGCAGTTCTTGTAGAGTGTCTGTTGGTAGTATCCAACAGGAGTTGACTGCTGCTGCTTCTGTTCCATGATCTTTTCTGCATGCTACAATTTCTGAGTTTCATGTGGATAACTTTTCAAACTGATTCCACCTGTGTTTCAGGTTTCTTTGTAATTCTGCATTACTGTCTAGTCTCGCTGATGGCTGTATTGCTTTCACATAGTCAGATTTAGATGAATTCGTGCTCAGATGGCTTTTTTTTTTCCCTATTTGCGTATACTACTTACACTCCTACTGTAACAAATGTCTTTATCCAGGTCATTTGCCATGGGTGGATCAGGTCAGCACTCCTGCATATATTTCTGAATTTAAGACTTTCAAAACCTCACTACATTTCAGTGGATTAAGACCCAACTCTAAATATATAAGAAGTTAATTTTATTTATTTTGATTTTTTTTTTTTTTTTTTTCCAGTGTGGAGCAACACTAATACAAGCATTCTTAATATCTAGCTAGGATACTTGAAGTTACTTTCAGAAGCGAAGCTACTAGGAAGGATCAAAATAATTTCGGATTTACAAGACATTAAGGAACTAAATAGAATATTGGATTTTTTTTAAAGAGAAAAAACATGAGCAAGATTATTTTAAACTCCTAATACATACTTCTGAAATGGTTATGTATATGTCTGACCGCATGGTTCATTCAGACTGTAGGAGGATAAGCCTAAACAGAGCCTGAGGTGAAACATAGTGCTTGTTGTTGAAGCTAAATATGAGATGCATAGCCCATATCAGTACTAGTCACTGTTAAAGGAGACTTGATTTATTTAGCTCTCAGATCTTTCTCTTTTCAGTCTCAGAACATGTGTCATAATCACCAGGTAATTAGGCCAGTCTTCTCCAAAAAAAGGAGGATAGAGAAAAACTAAAAATGATGACAGTGAAGCATGCAAAGACATTTGTGCAGTTACCATTACCAAATCAGTAAGAAAAGAGGAAAAAGGAAGAGCAATAATCAGTCTTTTTATCATTTGTCGGTACCTGGAGAATCATGAAGTGTAGTCTGCTCATTATGATTGAAAGTGTGAATGTTAAGGAGTGAACTTTTCTTGTATTCTTAGATATTGAAAGGTCACATTGTTCTGTAGGTTATGCAGGACTAAAACACTTTGTATTTGTAGTTTTAATCGTGGAATTTGATCTTAGTGTACTAAATGATCTCAATGTATCAATAGGAATGATAAATCTATGGCTATAATGCAGTATAACAGCAAAATCTATAAGTCTTTGGGAAAAAAAAAAGTCTGGAAAGAATAGTGCCTTTCTGGCTGCGTCATTTAGTACTGTGATAAATCTCTTTTCCTTCCTCTAAGATCTCCTTGTATAGTCTCTCATTTTCAGAGCAGGATTGGTAAGGAAGAAGTATTCTTTACTGTTTTCCTGTCTTGAATAGTTTACAGTATGGAGGACATCACAGCCTAAGATGAATGACCTTTTCTTGGCTCTCCTTGTAGGCATTCGATTTGACCGTTTGGGGAGTTAAGCTTCAGTGGATATGCACAGCTGGAAGATCTGAAGATAGTCTCTGAAGCTGTAGAGTAAGCAGGCAGTAAAACTGGTGGGCTGAGTGTTCTGTGAATAGATGTGGGGATTCACCTTCAGCTCTAGGGAGAGCAAATTTAGAGAAATCTATCACTAAAAGTTGTAGCGAAGTCTTTTCCAGGGACATGTTTTCCATTGAATAGCCCTCTTCTAATAGAATTTCCCAGAGAAAAAAGGGCTTGTGCTTCTTTGGATGTAAACTATACAAGTCATATGCTCACTTAAGTAAAGTACCACCTTCCTATGTGATTAAATAGTTGTTATCTAATCAAGTATTTCATTTTCCAGGCTAGATGTGTCTCTGGGCAGCTTGGTCTAGTGACTGGTGACCCAGCTCACGGCAGGGTGGTTGAAATTAGATGTTTTCCAGGCCATTCTATGATTCATTGTTTTATTAATGTAAATTAAAAGCTGTTTTTTCCTAAGAAAATTTCCCTGAGTAGCTATGAATCGACATAAAGTGCATATTTTCTAAGGTATTGAATATTCTTTGATCCAGCTGAGAATGTTCAGAGGCTATGAAAATTAGGCTAGAAATTGCAAACTTTGAAGATTATTTAGGTATTTCATTGTTTAGTGGTGATGTCAGTACATAGTTTGCAGTGCAAGGGTCAATATTGTTCAATTTTAACATTCAAAGATGATATTTTATTATTCTCATGTTATAAGTAAAAAAGTCTAAAATGGATAAATTCATACACAAATATAAGCATTATATTGACTGAGATTACAAGTTTATTAGTATGAAGAATTTGCTGTTGACTTGTTTCTTTCTGTTATCTATCCTCATTTGAAAAACAGAGGTAAAGTAATATTGAATATTAAATAAAGTCATATTAAACGAAGTCATGAAGTCCAGAAAATGTTCTAGAGCTCCTCAAGACACTTTTGAATTGGCTGAGATTGTTGTTGCTTTGTGTTTTTAAAGAAATCATTCTCATCAAAAAGACAGACTGAGCAACTATTTTCCTTCTGTATGAAAATGTTATAAGGCAGATGGGGACTCCCTATTTGTAAGATGAAAGCAATGGCTTCACAAGCTCCCAGTCCGAGGATTGTAGTATCATGTAACTAAACTCAGTTACCTCCTGCAGTTGTATGCCAAATGTTTTTTCTTTTTTTAGATAAATCATACAAACATCTGTAGGTATCAGTTCAGGATGCTGTTTTCATTATTCCTTAGAGGAACAGGAGCATCTGCCCACAGCTGTGTGGCCTATAATTCCTCTGTAGCAGTAGGAGTTAAGGTTATCACCTCCTCAGGCCTGCATCTGAGCCATTTTTTTCAGTTTTTAGAGCAAACTGATGGTAAGAGATACTTAAAGTTAACCAGTATGAGTGTCTCCATGAAGAGTAGCACTGCCTTTTTCAGTCAGGATCTGAGGTGCAAAGACATAGTGAAATCCAAGCTAGAACACACTTCAATGAGATGAGGTTCTGTTGTTGTCTTCCAGGGCTCCATCATCCTCAATGTATCAACATTTATATAAAGAGCTGTTGCTTTAAAGATTTCACGTAATTGGCACTGGCATTGGTTTCACAAAAGCAAGTGTAGAGTCTTGCATCTAGGGAGGAATAATTGCATGCACTGGTACAGACTGGGTGATGACCTGTTGGAGAGGAGCTCTGTGGAGAGCGACCTGAGTGTCCTGGTGGACGACAGGTTGGCCATGAGCCAGCAGTGTGCCCTTGTGGCCAAGAGGGCCAATGGCATCCTGGGGTGCATTAAAAAGAGCGTGGCCAGCAGGTCGAGGGAGGTGATCCTCCCCCTCTACTCTGCCCTGGTAAGGCTTCATCTGGAGTACTGCGTCCAGTTCTGGGCTCCCCAGTACAAAAAAGACAGGAATCTCTTGGAAAGAGTCCAGCGGAGGGCCACGAAGATGGTGAAGGGCCTGGAGCATCTCTCCTATGAAGAAAGGCTGAGTGAACTGTATCTGTTTAGCCTTGAGAAAAGAAGACTGAGAAGGGACCTGATCCAAGTCTATAAACATCTAAGGTGTGAGGGACAGAGTGGCAAGACCAGACTCTTTTCAGCAGTGTGTGGAGACAGGACAAGGGGAAATGGCCAGAAACTGGAGCATAGGGAGTTCCGCACAAATGTGTGCAAGAACTTCTTTACGGTGAGGGTGACGGAGCACTGGAACAGGCTGCCCAGGGGGGTTGTAGAGTCTCCTTCTCTGGAGATATTCAAGATTTGCCTGGACACCTACTTGTGTGACCTGCTTTAGGGAACCTGCTTTGGTAGGGGGGTTGGACTCAGTGATCTCGGGAGGAAGACTTGCAACCCCTATGATTCTGTGATTCTGTGATATAGAAATCTCTCCCTTGAGTAGTTTTCTTTTATACTACAGAATAAAGGTGATGGGTAGCATGATCACCGATGAATGACAACCTGTGTGTATTATACAATAAATAAATAATAGCTGCAATCTTTAAGACAGAAAAAATGACAATTATTGCTTAACCCTACAGAGTTGGCATTCATTATGTAGAGCACTCCAGAACTACTGAATTCTGTGACTAGTAAAGTACAAAGGGTAAATTACTTTTTAGAAAATTCCTTTATTTAAATGCGTATCACTTTCATGTCAAATACTTTTATATAAGCTGTTGGCTCTTGGTGAGGGAGAACTTATGCAAGAGATAAATAGATAGCTGAATAAATGTTATGCAAATGACAACAAAGAACTGTATTTTTATTGTGTTGGGGTGTGTGTGTGTGTAGGAGTAGTGGAGGAATAGTTCTCTTTTGCATAGATAACATAAAATTTATCTTGGCATCACTCTGCTGATCTTGAATTGCCCATAGTCAACTAGTCCTATGATATATGTGAGCGTATCCAGAGAGAAGAGTGTAATGTTTACTGGCAGTACACAGGTTTTTTTGAATACAAGTTTCTATGCACTGCTGTAAATCTAATTAGGCATCAAATCTTGAAGAAATTATTTTACATCTTTGGTTCATTTCTCCTCCCACCATTTTTTTATTTTCTCTTCTTGGATTATAAGAGCTTTTCTAAAGCATTTATTTATTCAGCTATGGCATGAAAAGTGTTTGCGATAAGAACAAAGTACTCAGTACCCGTTTTGTGGTTTTTAAATTTTGTTGTAGAGCTATCCATGGTGAATATTCACCTGCAATATTTATGGATAGATAAAATTTTCTGTGAATGTTAGGATTTACTTATCTTTGAACACTCATGGAGATTTAGGCAAAAACACTATTTTGTTTATAAATTTTTGCCTTGCATAGTAAGCAGTAACTTTATGGCATTACAGGTGTATCAACTTAAAACTTTGAGGAATACTGTTTGTTAATAAAGAGAGAAAAAGCTATCTTTATGTCGTCATGGCATTAACTCCCTCCCTCACCCTTTGGAAAGTCAGAAAGTATCTTCTGCTTTAGCTTTCTTGGGAGCCTATGGTGTAGTCCATTGTGACTGTGCCTTCTTTTTTCCAGATTTGACTGCGCAGTCCATTAGTGTACTGTGTAAAGGAAAGATATCTTTCTTATCTTGTGTTGTTGCATTATTTCAACTAGTATCTTGAAGTTGTTAAGACAGTAAGCAGACTTCTATTCTACAATGAGTACATTGGAATTCTAGCCATGCCAATTCTGGGAAATAGGTGTATGGCTTTGAAAATCAATGTGATATACTTGAGGCAAATGTCAAATTCTACTGTGCAAGGCAGTAATCAGGAAAAGCAGGGGAAAAGCGTGTGTCTTGGATGTAAGTGGGTAAGGAGGAAAAATGAACGCAAATGGCTTTGTAGCTTAGGGAAGTCTTCTGAATGGAAATTTGAATTGAAGTCTAAGTAGGATGCAGATTTGGGTTTCTTCATTGCTTGCTAACACCTTACTAATTACTTTTTGCCCAACCATCCAGGCACTCTGGGCATGTATGACAACTCAAATTAGATGTCTTAAGTATAACTTTTCAGAAAACTTCAGTTATTAGCATTTAAGGTAGGTAAATTAGGGAAATTATTCTTTTAGCATTAATTAATTACACCTCAGATTAAATATGAGGACTGCTGCCAGGGTAATGCCTCCAGTTTTATTATATTGTTGACTTCTGATGTCAGAGGTGAATGTTGGTGGTATGGCAGTAGAAATTGAATCCTCCCACTGATATTCCATTACATTTTGCTGCTGTGTGACAGATGGCAGCAGAGGGGCAATCTCACAAAATGATGCCTGACATGGAAGTGTTTATGAGCAAAGGGATAGAATTGAATTCCTCCTTATGGAAAAAAAATTGCATCCACTGAAATTCACAAATGGCTTGCTGAATGTTCGGGGAAACAAAATGTGGATCTGAGCACAATGAAGTGTAGCGTGGTGTGTTTCAATGGCAGTAATGACAGTGGGTCACCTCCACTAATACAGATGTTTACAAATGCAGCATGCAGCCTCTTGTTCTTCGCTAGTGAAAATGCATAGTAATTGTTGATGAATATATTGAAAAATAGCATTTTGTAGCTAAGAATTTTCTGTATCAGATAATGCTATTGTGTTCTCTGTATCTGTTGTAGTTTCCATGAAAATAAATAATAAGCATTAATTTCAGAGCTACATACATATAGGCATCTCAGTACCTTTTTTGAATCTGAGACACTTAGACTGAGGGAACATAATGTCTCATCTCATAGTCTTCGCTCAAGTAAAATCTCACCAAATCCACTTCCTTAAATAAGAACTTACTAATCAGTATCAGTAGCAAGAGAGAAGTGACAGAATTATCGTAGCTGTAGCTTCCCCCTTGCAAATCCATGCAAATGGATCTCCTAGAGCCAGGATTGCAAAGAGGTCTTTGTAGATAACTTCACATTAAGAAGCAAAGCATAGGAGCCATTCACAGTCCATAAAATTGAGCATGCATGAAATCAGTGCAAAATGGAGGACAAAACAAAGAACTGTGCTAAAGGCATGAAAAAGACTTCAAAATCAAAACTTTTTATGTACCATATGGTTTATGGTTTATTTTATTTTTTCAATTTTCAGAGACATGATCTTTTTTTTTTTTTCTTTCTTCTCTAATGTGGAAATCAAAGTTTTATGCAAAAACTCTGAAAATCGTCAAGGTACCTTCCTTGTGCCAGTGCTGCAAAGCATTTGTTTTGCAATTCTTAAAACATGTTGTCAACAAATACTGGACAACTTTTAGCTCACTGATCACGCATTAGCAGTCTTCTCTCAGATTATGCTACTGAGAGTAGAGAATCTCTTATTGTTAGTTTTGATACATCTGTAAGCATAAGACTTAATAAGTTGGTAATCTACAACATCATTTTCAGTATCTATTTTATTGTGGACTTAGCTGTCTTTGTTTGAATAAAGCAGATTCTTGTTTAAAGGTCTACTGCAGAAAATCCATCTTCCATCTTTCCTGTATTTCAAATGTATTGATGCATTTCATGCTTCTTTTAGTCCTATACCTTGTCCTATATCCTTACAGAATCATTGGATAGTTCTAAAATAAGTATACAGTAAGTTCATTCTATTATTTTTAATACTGCTTTTCAGGGGTAGACTATAATATCCTATGGATAAAATAAATCAAGTCTCATATTCCATAGGTCAATTCTATTCTATTTCTATTCAGTTCTATTCTAATTCTATTTTTAAAATTAAATAAATTTGTGTGTGGTCACATTCTCCTTAGAAACACGATTGACTGGGACACAATACGTTACTACTATCAAGACAGTGTGGAAGTAACTGTGTGCTAAGAACACTGTTAAAGAAGAACAGTTCAAAGTATTTTTAAAGAACCATTAATTTTAATCTATATAATCCATATAAGTGAAGAGAAATTATAAAACTGATAAATCCATGCAGTCCTTCCAGGGATAAAAAGGAACTATGTAGATGGTGATACATCTTCTGATAATGCTGGCAAGCTCATTAGTGTACAGTGATATCCATTATATAGAACATCATAAAGATGAAAGCTATTAAATGAGAAAATGTTCTTGAGTTCTCTTGCAGTAAAGGAGCTATGATTTATTACTCATATTGTTATAAGTAAAATGAAGGGTAAGTTGTACTCATGATGCATAGAGGGGAAGTTCTAAGCCTTGCATAAGAATCAGCCAGCATTCTGCCAGTTGCTTCAATGATAGAGTGACCGTACCATCTAGAGAGTAGTTTCAGCCTTACCATGTTTGCTGACTCTGACAGTCATGCACTGAGCAGAATAAAAATGCAACAAATGAACAAAGGAACGTGCTAGTAGATGGGACTTCACAGATGACATCAGTGATCACATGGCAGTGTGGTATGGTATGCAGAGGTTCACACTTTAAAGAAAAAATTGTGACATTAGATTAGTCTGACGCTACTTCCTCTAATCAAGAAATCAAGTCTTTGTCTTTTATTTATTTCCTTAATATCCTACTGTCTCTACTCTGGAATGAGGTGTCGTGATTAAATATCACCAGGTTGCTATCATCTTTCTTTTAATTTGCTTTTGCCATCAGAATCAGACATATTTTCTGTAGAATGACTTTGCTATTCCTCTCCGAGTGCCTATAGGAAGCATCTGGTACTGAGATTATCATCTTCTGCTATGATATACCATATCCTCTTTTCTATCAAGTTAGATACTTGCAAAATGTGCTTTTTATTTCTTGTCTGAGTATTTTTCCAAATGATCACTATCTCAAGAAATGGAGCAGTAATCTACAGCAGCTATGCAATACTTGTCACTCAATATGATGTTACCTTTTCTGAGTATCAGGTTTAGAATTTCTGAGGGCTATAAAGCCTTATTCTTTATCCAGTCTGTTTCCATTTCACACACCTTATTATAGTCTATATATATACAGCAATATAGCTGTCAAACCTCACCAGTAGTAGCATTCTCTGTGTTTAAGTTTCAGCTGACCTTCTTTCCCCAGGTATATAGATTTTATTCAGCTTTTGACACTGCCTTTAAAATCTTCTGGGATTGTTGCTTAAAACTTATTTAATCAAAATTCAGTCTTGCACATGCCCATATCTTCCCATCACATTTTATTAGGAAAACGATTTTCAATCACTTCCTCCTTTTGATATGATAATTAATAAATACAGAATTACTTTTTTTCCATTTCTAAGTACTGTGGAGTTGTCTGGAGACTTTAATGCAAAGATGCAAAGACTGTTACACATGTTGTCAGTAGTCACCTGTGTGCCATTTAGGAAGTTATGTCTTTCTTGATGTATGTGGCATCTTTTTTGACTGTTCTATTGTCTTATTCTCAACATCGCTGTATCTTGAGTCATACAGAAGTGTATAGTCATCAGCAGCACTTTTGTTAAAGTGCCATTAGAGGTTTTATAATGGCTCATTATCAGACTGCTTATCCATCCCCTTTAATTGTGGAATCATTCAATTCCAAAAAAACTACAGTCAAAAGCTCCTTTAATGGCTGAGTGTTTTCTCCTCTTTAGCTGTCAAGGGTCTCAGCAGCATGGGCTTCTAGCTGTGCTTCAGTACTCTACTGAAGCATGCTCACATTCTTATTAAAGCAGCTTTTTTCTGTATGGCCACAGTTAACAGTTCTCTTCACTCTGTCAAATGCCTTCTTGTGGGTTTTTTGAGCACTTTCCATGCTGTTTCAGTGTGCACACATTCTCTCAAAGACTCACAGACCACAACAGCAAAGGAACAAATGTGAAGGGAAAGATCACTGCCCCTGGAAATTCTTTGAGCACCCTCTACCTTCTTTGGCCTGGCCTTGCTGTTAGAGGGCACAGTATTCACCAATTCATCCATACATGTGACAGAAATGCTAACAGACATGTGCAGACTGTGCATGCATGTGCATCCAGACTGATCTGAACCCACGTCCTTCTGTCCTCCTTATCAAGATCCATGCTTCTAGATGTGGTTTTCAAGAGGCTGGTTCTGCTATTCCCAAATTCTCCAAGGCTGTGCTGCTGCTATGTAATTCTTCTGTTGTCACACTCAACTTGCTATAAAGGTTGCTTTAACGTAGAAAATTGAAATAAGAGTGATTTGCCATTCAAGATTTCTAGAATTTGAGTAGGCATAAAAATGTAAAAAGTTACAGGATTCTGATGTATAAAACTACCTTTATTTACAAACATGAATTTTCTCTACAGAGAGTAAAGCAAACTTTTTCTTCTCTGAAGATATTTACAAAATCTATACCTGCAATATTATTTTAAACTGTCTTACTTATTTCTTCGCAGTTGATTCTTTTGTTTTGTAACAGTAATCTTTTCTGCAAACACAAATGTAGCCGTTTTCCTACAATAAGTTTTTGTTTGTTTGCTTCTTTCATTTTAAAGTTCTTAAGGATGTAGAGTGGACACAACTCTGTGATAAATCATTTATGAAAGTAACAGGTCCAAGTGAAGCCATGACCAGTGAGCATGCTGGAATAAGGCCTTAGAACAAACCAGGCGTTACTGAGGGCTCGCCCTCTGTGTATGTTTCATGGCTTTTGTTTTATTCTAGTTCCGGTCTGGTATCTGAGGCTAATGCCCAGCAGTAGGTGGATTGCATTAAGGTTTTTCCTGGACCATGTTGTGCTGTCTGATTTTGTACAGGAGGATGAAAGAATGATACATTCAACAGTTTATGTGGTATGAGACTTCTCCAGAAAAATGTGGGTGTGATCAACGAATTCATTTCAAAAACACAAAAACACACTTCAAATCCTAATTGAAATGCTAATGTACATGCATCCAAAAAAAAAAAAAAAACCCACATTCTGGAATTACTGTAATGAGACTGAAAATCCAAATTAGAGTTTGTTATTTGTGTAGCTGCTATTGACAGTGTGGGATCATAAGCAGAGCTGGATGTAAGGGAGGCAGTCCCCAGGGTGAATTTTATGCAGTACTGCTCTAGGATGAGGAAGACAGTGGAAAAGGAAAGAAGATTATCACTGGTTAATCATTTTTAACATGCTTATCCAGGTAAGAAAGTAACACAAAAGACAAGCTATTATATTTGGAATTAATAAGAAAATATTTCTTCTACCAATAAGCCAAGTTAATGTAGATAGTTTGCTGAAACTCATTATGCCTAGATTACACTACATATTTTTGCAAGCTCATTACCAACTGTTATGAACAGTACTGTGCCTCTCACGTGATTCAAATCAAAGTATTAACATTTTCCTAACTATATTGTACTATCTTTACTAGTACCAGTAAAAATATAAAGGAGGTGAGTTGAATTTGTATTATAATTCCTTTTCAGGTAAACCTGTTAGATGGCTCACTTGCATCAAGACTCTTAGTAATGAGCATAGATAGTTGACGTTAAGATGAGAGAACTTAAATAATAATCAAATGCAACCTATTTCTAATTAAAATCAAAGCGGAAGTTCTGAATTACTAGAAGAGATTATGATGCTTTTCATTGCCAAACAAGAAGGAAGAAACAAGCAGTGCGAATTCTAAAGGGAAATCTATTTCTTTGAAATTTCTGCTGAAATATAAAGGGAGGAGAGAAGTTGGCACAACTACAAAAATGAGGGTGAAATTGATCTCTAAGCTAGATTAGAACATTAGTTGGCATCTTAGGGGAAAAAAATCACTAAGTCACTGGAAGCTCTGTTTTTGACTTTTGGGAGTTAGGTTTTGCCCAAGAAATTTGAGATTTCCTTTTCCTTTCAAAAGTAAAATATAATCACTTAAAAAAACAAAAAAACATTCCTAATAAATTCAAACATTTTCATTAAAGAAATCACCTTGGGGGTTCGCTGGAGGTACAGCTAATGTTGCTTCTTTTATCTTAAAATTCTAAATCTCCAAGTGACTTGAAACTTGCAATGTGAACACGAAGTATATTTTCTCATCTAATGGCTCCCCCCCCCCCCCAAAGAAATGTTATGTTATTTCATTTTGATTTGGTGAGAAAGATAAATCTATTAGAATTTTTTATATCAAGGGCATAACCATTTGAGATTTAGTGCTTATTTCTACCACACAGGAAAGATGATATTCCTCTGGTTCTTAAATAATCCATGTACACTTCTTTTCAGACTTAAGTCCATTATTAGCTGAATAGAACACCGTCATGTCTTCAGGCAACTTCTATTATATATTCAATGACTGTAGTTTAAGCTAAAACATCAAGATTAAACTTTCCAAAATAGCCTAAAGGATTTAATCTAATTATACTCAGGTTGAAGAATTTCATTGGGATCTGGGTCCCTAACTCTCTTAGGTGTGTTTAAAGTATACTAGCCAAAATTCCCATTTTATGAGCATCGATTGGGGAGGAAAAAAAAAAAAAAAAAAAAAGAAAAAAAAAAAGTTACCTTAATGTCTCTATGTTTATGGCCTACATGGTTTTTAGCTAATGTGACAAATTGTAACTTGAATCATCTCCTTTTCCTTTACTGGCAGGTAGCTATTTAATTGGCTTTTTTTTCTTTTTTCCCCTATCATTAGGTGGCTTTATGCAAATAAGCTATCTAGCTGGTTTTCCTGAGGTGGTTACAACTCCAAATTCTGCCTTTTGATGAAACTTGCTAAATCAATAGAATATCTTTAGGGAAATGTTTCTATCTTGTTTTGAATCTAATGGAGGTGATGTCATTAAAATGAAATTGATGTTGAGATGTGAAATGCACAAATGTGCCCAGAAAGATGATCTCATCTAAATATTGGGTATTATAATAAGTGAGTAAATGTAAAAGTAGTACTTTCCCCAGTACAGGAAGGATGTGGAGCTGTTGAACCAGGCTCTAGAGGAGGTCCCCAGAGATGATCAGTATCAGTGGAGTACATCTCCTGTGAAGAAAGGTTGAGAGAGTGGGCTTGTTCAGCCTGGAAAAGAGAAGACTCTGGGGAGACCTCATTTCAGCTTTCCAGTACTTGAAGGGAGTTTATAAGCAGGAGTGAGACTGACTTTTTACACACTCTAATAGTGATATGACAAGGAGGTATGGCTTGAGCGGGGAAAGAGAGGAAATCTATGTTATATATCATGGGGGGGAAAAAAAATGTACACAGTGAGGTAATGTCACAGGCTGCCCAGAGAAGTTGTGGACTCCCCATCTCTGAAGGCATTCAAGACCAGGTTGGATGGGGTCCTGGGCAGCCTGATCTGGTGGGTAGCAATCCTGCCCATGACAGAAGGGTTGAACTAGGTGATCTTTAAGAACCCTTCTACCCGAAGCCATTCTTTGATTTTTAAGTCTCCTAGTTAGTCAGCCTTTTAACACCTATCTGTTTTCACCAATGTGCTTAAAAATGTTCCCTTTGAAAACAGAACTGTTCAGTGGTGGACAGTTCCTAAACCGTTTGCAGAGAAACATCTGAAGACCATTTATTTTTATGAGAAGATAGATTCTGAGAGGAAATGTAACATCTATGAAATTTTAAAAGGGAGAACAAAACAATTCATGTAAACTTTGTGAAATTTTACTCATGTAAGAGCAACTAGACTAAGATAAATATTTAAATTATTATTGTGGGGGTGGAAGGCAGATATTTGATATTAGTTGAAGTTTCAGAATAATCAGAGCACATCTTGATGCTAAGATAAAATGTAGGTCACCAGTTATGCTGCCATTATGTATAATTTTTTCTACTGCTGCAATCAGTGTTGAAGATGTTCATACATAAGTAAGCATAGAAGCCTGAACTTTCAGATATACTAGGCAGTCCTCTTATGATCTGAAAGAATAAAAGATATTAAAGAAAATGTAATTTGTCATCAAAGGCACAGATACCAAATTACTGTGTACCAATATTGAAAATTTAGGTGTATTGTATTGCTAAAGGTAATTATCAAAAAATTACACTTCTTTTAGTTTGTGTACTGAAAAGAAAGCTTTAGGAGATATTCAATTTTATATATCTTTTCAGCAGCAAGTTGACTGAGTAAAAGCAACCTAACTTCCCCCAAATGCTAATACATTTTCTAATTTACATGAACAAAATTGTGATGAAGTTGTAACAAAAGCAATTACAGGCTTACAGGCTATATACTGTTTGCTGAGGTCTAATTCAAAGATTTAATTTTTTTTTTAAGTGATTTACTGCTACTTATTCTAACTGTAGAACAATAATACTTGTTCAGAATCAAAATATAGTGAAAGATAACTTGATCAAACAGTATACTTTGAATGCAAAATATGCTCCAGCTTTTTTTAATTATTTTGGGTTTGTTTCTGATTAGAGATATTTGCCAGTGACATTGTTCACATCTTATTTAGGCTTTACCCAGACAATATTTCTTTCATACAGAGAATGTACAATTGTGGTTTTACAAATGGAGATACTTTTTTTTTTTTTTTAAGAACAGCAATGAGACCACAGCTTCTATCCTCATGAAATGGTGATCTCCAGAAGGAAATTTCTGTTTTAATAATTCATCACCTTGTTAACAATGACAACAATTGGAATGCTCCACAGAGTTCAGATAAGGAGTAGTATGGTTCAGCTCAAGTCTCTTAAATGCTAGTAGTCAGTGTCTCTCTTCTTTCCTTGGATGAAATGCAGTGTGCTGACAGTACAGCTCATAGCTATTATTTTGAGCCATTTTCTAGCTGATCTCCATTGCCTCACAGTTTCTGAAGCACCACACACTTTGTTCTGCTTTGCTTTTTTCACTGAGATGCTGTGATGTGGGGCTTCTCTCCATTTTAGGTCATTTAAACACTGACATGAACATGGTCGTGTTTAAACAGTGCAACTTGTGTAGTCTGGTCTTATGCAGTCTGATAATTACTTTGTTTTTTCCTACATGGTAGTATACTGTGAATCAAATAATACTGTGCAGAAATATGCAGATGAAAGAGATACCTTCTGTTAATAAACAGACATAACTTCTGTTGTGAATCTTTTCCAGGTACCTGCTATTCTTCTGAAAACTTTCATATTTTTTAACATCTGCATTTCTTCAACATATCCCTTTTTTATTTTCCTTTCCATTTCCAGGTCCTCTTTCACTTAAGTAACTTCAGCAGTAGTCACTAGTGGTTATTACAATTACAAGTTAGTGTGGATGCTACTCTGAAAGTTATGCCTCCTGTTGTATTATGTTGGCCCACAGCAGAGGCAGATGTTGGTGATATGGTAGTGGAGGTGGAACTTTCCTACCTATATTCCATTACACTTTGTCGCCATACAACAGATGGCACCAGATGTGCAGTTTGACAAAATGGTGTCTCATGTGGAAGTGTTAATGAAGCAAAGGTGCATCATTGAATTCCTCCAAGGAGAAAAAAAGTGGCACCCACTGACATTCATTGACAGATGAAAATCAAAAGGCACCAAATCCAGATGATATTGGGGTTGTGGATGGCTGGTAGATTGGTAATGTGCTTCATTGCCTTGAAATTGGTATGGGGCCCAGTGTTACCATGTTGCAGGAGAGATGTTATCTTCTTCCCTGTCTTTGCTCTGGAATTTCAAGCCTTCAGCTTAGTCAGCATCATGGCATAGCAATCAGAATTGATGTTTAGTCTGAGTTTCAGGAAATCCAGAAGAATTTTCTCCTTCCTATCCCAAAGGACAGTGTGCATCACTTTTCCCACTGAGGACTGCATTTTAAACTTTTTCTTCAGTGGGGAATTCACTTTGCCACTCCATGGACTGCTGTTTTGATTTTGACTTATAGTTTCTCAGCCCTGGTGTTTATACAATCCAGGAACCTGTCACTTTCAGCTTCATATTTATTCAGTAGGTCTTGATGAACTTGCATATGGTGTTCTATCTTTTCCTGTGTTAGGATTCATAGGATTCACCTGGTGCAAACTGTAACATTCCAGTGTTGCCACCATTGTTTCTAACAAACTGAAGCCAATATTCAGCTCTCTACAGAGTTCCCTGGTCATAATCTACTGATTTACATGGATGAGCTGATGGAGAAGCTCTTTATTTTGAGGCGTAATAGCTGTGCACAACTGTTCAAAATGTATCTTGTCTTTCATGTCACTGTTGCCACTCTTGAAATACACTGCTCACTACCTCATTGTATCACATCCACTATTTTGTCTCCATAAACATTCAGCAAGCCCATGAATGTCAGTGGATGCAATTTTTTTCTGCATGGAGGAATTCAATTCTGCACCTTTGTTTTATACACACATCCATGTCAGGTGCCATTTTTTCAGATTGCCTCTCTGCTGCCATCTGCAATGCAGCAACGAAATGTAATGGAATTTCAGTTCAATCTCTACTGCCATACTACCAACATCTACCTCTGACACTATGATCCAACATAATAAAATTGGATGCGTTAATTTTGGAGCAACTCTTGCATATGTCCCAGCAAATAGCACATTCTTTTGTCAAGAAATAATATTCTCCATCAGAGCTGTATGCATTAAAATCTTCTGAGTTAAATTAAAAACTTAATATTCTTTATATGGGAAGATCGTGTGATATAACTTGCTTTTATCCTTAAATTCAGTAGGTAGAGAACCTTTTTAAATGTGAAAATACTGAAGCATGCACTATGTCTTCTATATATATCTCTATGGACATCTTTGCCTCCAACAAAATCATTATGCTAAGTGATTGAATAATTATGGTTAGCTAATGCAGTAGGGGTAGGCAGACTTTTTGAAATTTTCAATTTTGTATGAAATAATTAGTTCATGGAGTCCGAAAAGCAGCAGTCAAGAATGTATTACCTACCAGTTAAGGAGAAATAATAAGAATTGCAGTCTAGTATCTTGCTTCAGTAATTCCTTAAAATGAAATTCTTTAATATGAAATCCATAAGCTTTCATTGGAAAATAATCTGTCACTGAGGTTTCTTCAATTAGAGGGCTAGAGTAATTCTCATTATGTAAGTCTATTTTTAAAAATAAATATTTAATTATATATTCATACTGAAAATTTAAACATGGTAGGATTAGAAAGTCCAGTCCCTATCTCCAAAATAGTCTGTGGTTCATTGGTAAGCATGTTTACATCAGAGATTTAGGTGTCTTAGGCAGGAAAAAAATATTGGAGACTATTTCCCCACCTCCTGCACATTGAAATCTTGAATTAAACTGTAATTCAACAAGCCTTTTATCTAAGGTGCTTTTATTTATTTTTTTTAAATATTACTTCAGTGCATATGCAAAGCAAAATATTGTGATGTTCATCTAACTGCAATAATTAGTTAATAATTTGTTAACAATTGCCAGTGATCTGTGAAGTGTGTAGCTGCTCTGATGTACAGTGTTCATTAGTAGAAATGTAAAGTAAATGTGGGTACTTAGAGGCCTTAAGATGGTGATCAAGTAAAATTTTGGGGAATTAGTCCTTTGTGATTAAGTATGTTTGCAACCAGTTACTTAAGACATAGATGCTTTCATAGAAATATTCATCTGAATTGCTGAAATATAGCATGTTCTCCTACTTTCCAAAAAGGGTAGAAGACAGGCCAAATTCTTGACATTTTGACATATAACTGCCAGTGATTTCTGAAGACTTAGTTGCCTAAATTGCTTTTGAAAACTATTCCCCCCCCCCCTAGAGTTTTAATTAGTTGTTCCCAAAAGCTTTCAACTACTGAAGGACATCCTTCAGTTTGTCCAGTGAGATTATTCAAGTACCTAAAGCTAAGAATATGCATTTCAGCTGATCACTGCCCCCTGACAGCTGTCACACCTCCATTCTTATCATCATTCTCCAATTAGTCATAGATCACAGAATATCCCAAATTGGAAAGAACTCATAATGATCATCAAATCCAACTCCTGGCTCCACAGAACCACACAAAAATTAAACCGTATTTTCCAAAAATAGTTTTGAAGTCCATTTAGGTGCCCCTTGTATCAAGGGGAGTATTTCAATCACATTTTTGAGGGTTAAAAAATACTAAAAATGCTGTTCATCTTAGACAAATGTTGCTGCATCCTTCTGATTTTCTCGTTTTAAGTAGATGTAATGGTGAACATGCTCATTTGCATGTATTTTCCTTCTCTTTCTTTTCTGCTTTTTATAATTTCTCCAACTGTATGAAAAACAGTAAAAAAAGCCTTATATTTACTTAGGGCCTTGTTCCCTATTCCAGTGTTGGTTTCTTTGTGTGTGTGGTTTTTTGTTTGGTTTTGGTTGTTTTTTTTTTTTTTTTTTTTTGTTTTGTTTTCCTAATTGCTTCAGCATTAATTCTGTTTCTAGATGATCAAAATACAGTGTGGCTTTTAAAAAAGGCTTTTTTCCTTTATATGGAAAATTTCATTACTTTTATTACCTGCTATTTTGAAGAAAAATGGCTACTGTTGTAGTCTTTGTATTTATTTCATATTCATACAGAATAAATTGTAAGAAAATGTAATGCTTTTTAGAAAGATGACCATTGTTTCTTCAGAAAAATGGCCGCTGCAGTTATTTTAGCCATCTTCCTTACAGTTAGAATGGAATTATGTCACTTACTTCCGAACTTTCTGGTGCTTTTCACATGTGGCTGGAATCTCAGCCTCAAAACTTTTTCTCAATAATGAGAGTCTAAACCCTAGCTAGTCAGGGTATCTTTAAACAGTAGAATAAAGAATATAAACTGGGATTCTTTTATCTCCCTTTGTCTTCTTTTCTTTTACTTCCCCAAATGCACCAAGTGCTATTTTCAAAGAACTTTTCTGTTTAAGTTTCCAAAGATGCCAGTACTGACAAAGGATTGAGAATTATATTTACGTAGTGATTAAATGCTTATCCGCACTGACTACCAAAGTTCATTTACGGACAAGAATCATAATCAAAATGAAAGAAAATGTATTCCTTCATGACAAGGAGTGAATTTCAGTGACTTTGTTCACAGTCAGGGTCTGAAAAGCACTTACCTTTTGTAACAGCAACATAACTTGCTCCATTATCTTTAAACAGCCTGTGCTTTGGTTGAATTTAGACATGAAATTAGGTACTTGGCTAAATCAGCAAATAAATCTTAGAAGAAACTTAGTGTTATTGTTGTTGGTTAAACAGTTGATTGCTATCCAATGAATGTTGGCTGTATTTTTTTTTATGCTGATGGTGATGTACTTTATGCAGATAATTAAAGATCTTCAATTTTCATTATAGCCTTAAGTGTCTTCTCTTCTCAATCCAGATTAGATTTAATAGAGCTATTTCCATGCACATCTGATTGATGTGGAGGTTTGGCATGCAAACAAATTGACGTTGTTAAAGTTATTGACTTTTGTACCCTGTATTTCCTTATTTTATTGACCTATTGAAATATTGTCAGCACTATAACAAGCCTTTTAGCTAAGTGCTAAACTTGAATCAATAATTTTATTACTATACTATTTGAAGAATGTCTAAAAAATACAGAAACTACAGAGCTTTTTCACTGAATTTATGAATTAGTAGTATAAGTTTTCATATAACAAATCACTGTTTGAATGTGAAATCAAGCAACATAATCTTAGTGATTTAAATATGTAAGACCAAACCAATAAAAAAGAAGCAATTTGTGTTTGAATTTTACAAATACAACCATTTCTAAGCTAGCAATTTTCAATCCTCTCAGAAGTGATTATGTAAAGCTTGCATGAGAGTAGTTTAAAGAACTGCTCATCCATGTGGCAAGTTGATGGTGCAAGAACCAATAGAGACATCTGTGCATCCCTGCCTTACAGAAAGCAGTGTATTTATTCTGATATAAACTAGCTGACGTCCTTGTTTTTTGAGACATTTCTATGTCTGTTTTAATAATGTAAAATAGTGATGCTAAAATTAAATAAAAAGGCTTGAATTAACCCAGGGAAGGGTTCATGCCTAATTAGTGAGATTTGCACTTTTATCAAAGGAAGTGAAAAGTTCACTTCTCACTGATCAGTCTCTGAGTGACATGACAAGAACTGTTTATAATGATCTTGTGCTCATTGGCATCTTGGGAAGATTACTGGTCATAAGAGAAAGTAAAAGTCACTGAGTGTCAACAAGGTGACAAA
Source organism: Lagopus leucura (assembly GCF_019238085.1). NCBI lineage: Eukaryota > Metazoa > Chordata > Aves > Galliformes > Phasianidae > Lagopus > Lagopus leucura. Next base: position 15,221,858 of record NW_024962263.1, on the reverse strand, counting down.
GGTGAGATGACGCAAACCAAAGGAATCTGAAATAAGATAACATGGCACGTACAGTAATGAGGCAGAGACGTAAACATAACTGAAGCAAGTTTGTACACTTTCAAAACTGATTTGTGCAGTAAAAGCTATACTTCAAGAATCAAAAGATGTAATCTGAGAGGAGATTTTTCTTTGCATACTTTACTTATCTTTACAGTGAAATTAATTGAACAAATCAGTCCTAAGTTGTAAGATGTAAATGTGCAGGTATCCCTATGAAATAAGTCTTTTTTGTCTCTTTAACAGTGTGTTACAGCAGATTAACATTAAATATACAGTGGCAGGGGGCAAACAATTCTAGCACGTTTCCCAAGGACATTAAATGGAATGTGATGCTTTTGTCATCAGTTTCAGTGAAACCAAAATTTCAACTGTAAATCTGGGAAATAATTTGGAATATTTAAAAAGCCACCGGGGAAGAAGAAAACAAACAAACAAACAAAAAAAAACAGCACATAAAGTATGTTTCTAAATTCTGGAGATAAAAAGAAAAACATACTGAAATAGTGAAATACGCAAATACCAAAAATATCAGCAGATGTAATTTTTTTCTCTTAGAAGATGTCAAAGGCAAAAATCACTAACTCATACAAAAGCAGTAGTTTTAGTGGGAATGAAAGGGCACATATATAAATGTGTTTAGGCTTTCTCTGCCCCTGATCTTGGGACAGTACACATCTATGGATGAAATTCTGTGCTTCAATATTCTCTTCTCTTGAGAGTAGCAAAAATCCCTTTGGTATTAGAAGATCATTTCAAGGATGTTGTGTACCAATATGAGTATAGTGAAAGAGTCTTCTTTTGTAACAGATATTAGTTAAAACCTTATCTGTGCTGTGGGTTTAGTTATGTTAGATGTCTGTCAGATGTGTCATTATAACAAAGTGTATAATTAAGTGGAAAAACTAACTGACCTGTGGGGGTGGATGGACAGAATATTCTTTATAACGGAAGGCTACAGTTTCTTTGGTAGCAATTGCTTACGGAAAAGTAATATTGAATGCTATTTCTAGTGAACAAGTTATAGAAAATGAAATACATTGAAGATATGCCTTAAATTTGATTTAAAACAACTGAGCCATAATTTAAAACATTGAAAAAAAGTATGTTTAATATCAATGCAGTTCTGTATTGTTTTCCATGCTGCCTTTCAAATAACTATATTGATCCTGACAAAAAGTATAAAGAAGAAAAATTTTAAAGTGAAATTCATGTTTGCTTTTAAATTCTTCCTCTGTCCCTTGCAGCTCTTTCTTTGCTCTACTGGCTACCGTTTGGGCTTACCAGGAAAGGTTTTGGTAATGGGGAGCTGCAGGGGTGGCTATGTGAGCAGAGCCCAGCACTGCCCCATGTCAGTGCAGAGCAGCCCCAACCGCTCCAGCAGAGATCCATCGCTGCCAGAACCGAATTTTGAGTGGTGCTGGTTGTGCTGTGGGCTAGCAGATTGTAGGAAGGGGAAAACTGCTAAGCAACAGTAGCTGGGAGAATGCAGGGAAAAAAATGTTTAACAGCCCTACAGGCAACCAGATAAGTGCAGGAGGAGCTCCAGGCATGGAGCAGCAGCTCCTTGCAGCCCAGGAGAGGCCCACAGAGGAGCAGCCTCTATTTCCTTCCCCTTTGGGCTGTTCAGGGGAAAAGATAGAGTGGATGGGAGGAAGGTGGTTTTAGCTTGCTTTTAGTTCTCACTCCTCTAATCTGTTAGTAATAGGCAATACATTGCATTAATCTCCCTTATGGTGAATCTCCTTCGTCCTTGATAGCAATTAGTGAGCAATCTCCTTATCCTTATCTCAACTCAAGAACCCTTTGTCATTGTATTTTCTCCCCCTCTTCATTTCAAGAGGAGGAGCGAGAGAGTGGTAGTGGTAGAATTTAGCTAGCTATAGTGAAACCACCACATACATACATTTCAGGATTAGGGCCTGAACTTTTAGAGCATGTTTAGAAGATATAAATTGCCCAAGAAATTGCATTATTTAATGCATTAAATAAATCAGGACATGGCTTCTATTGAAACTAATAGCAGTGTGTTACAACAAATTCAGTAATACACAGGAATAATAAAATTGATATTTACTTGCCTGCGTGATAGTAGATGCCTTTAATTGTAAAGGGTGTTGATCTATTATATATGTGGGGGACTTTTTTTGATTGAGTTTACCTGTTGTACAATTTCTTCAAGAATACAATAATCTTTCTCCATGAACAACATTAATGTGTTATTACTCTACCCTGTAGAGTAGTATGGAAAAATAAGAAGGGATTTCTTTTTCAAGTTACATATGTTACCTGGGGTGACACATCCATTCACCTGTGGTGAAATATCCATTTGATCCTTCTTTCATTGTTTTTTCTTTACTATTTCTTCTTTCAGTTGATGAGTTCATAGCATTTCTTTTCAAATTAAATGAAGAAACAGAGAAAAAATTCTAGAATATTTATTAAATATTTTAATGAAACTTTTTTTTTCCATGCCTGTTTTGTATTGTTTGATTTTCATCAACTTACCATGAACCAAGGTTCCAAAAGCCTTTGAAAGGTAAAAGACAGATACTATTCCAGATTTGTAAATCGTACCAGAACTATTAATGGTGCAACTTTATCTAAATGTTTATCTTAACATTTTTCCATAATTCACTCTTTAAGAGAAAATATCTTGTGGGAACACTTGATAAGAGAAAAGAAGCAATATACCTTGACTTGTTAGGTCAATCACAATCAACTGATGCATCTTGAAGATATACAGTCTATAAGGAAAAATTCTTAGACAGACATTTGTTGAATACATTTGAATAAACAATTCATTAAGGAAAACCATGGTCTGTTCACAAATTATACAAGCAGAAAAAGAGATTTAATTATCTAATGAATAATGTGCTAGAAATTATTCCTTTCATATGAAATTTCCTTTAAAACTGATCTTTGTTAACTCAAACACACATAATTACTAGTCCCAAGATGGTCCACAGACTACTGATTTTTAGTGTAGTCTGAAAAAGCACTTAATATAAATACATTGCACGTGTTATATTTTATCACTAAATGTGATATGAACTACTAGCTGAATAGTCAGCAGAGTATAATATCAGTGTCATAGTCTAAAAATAAAATAATTGCCATTAAAACAAAAGACAGAGAAGCACAGAAAGTGCTTTGTTAGTAGTCACAGATCTTTACTAGTAAATTCCAAAGCATTGTGTACGATTCATGTATTGAGTAGGCACTTGGTTCAGAATATTTATATGACAGTGTCTACACACCTGTCAGCAAATTCTATCAGGCCAAGTGAATTGTTTGTTTGCAAAAAGATATCTTTGCTCATTTTCATAAATAAACATCATTGAAACACAGTGAAATTATTTTGAAATTTATTTTTGAAATGAGCTAGCAATTTTTGTCTTCTACTTTCAGAACTGTATTTGGATTTCTTTTAAAAAATGTTTCTTCCATGTTACGTCATCAAAATGTCATTTCACATTTTCTTTCTATTTTCTTTTTATTAATATGAATGATATTGGAAGTTAGATCATTTTGGTGGAAAGGAGGATGTAATCTAATATAACGGGGGTAGTAAGCAGACTCCACAAATCTGTGTCTGCAAGTAATAAGCCTTTTCCTTTTGTGATATATGAAGTAAAATGTCTCCCTCTTAACTGAAAATCTGGGAATGTTTACTGACCTAACTTACCTGCTGCAGAACATAATAAAAGAAAGTTTCAAAAGAAATTTATATTTTCTGAGACATCTGGAAAGCTTAGCCAAAGAGAATCCATCAAGCCCACTTCACTCTTCAGAAAGTGATTAACCACATTCCACTCCGTATATTTACACTATTCAGACCTTTTAACTGATTACAGGATTACAGTCCTTTCAAATAGAAATATAGATTGAGATTTTCTTAGGCCTTTAAAAAACAAACAAACAAAAACAAGCAAACAAAAAACCTGGGGAAAATTAGATCAAGATATTTCCAAAGACATAGATTTCAGTACTCTTTTTCAGTATACATGGGGTTCTGAAACACAATAGATGTTTAGGCATAAACATAGAATTTTATGTGTGGTTTGCTATCAGCTCTTTTTTGTATTTTTACCTAGTATTCAGGCTTATGAGTTTTTGTAAGACCTCTTAACTCTAGGTCGCAAAAAAGAAGACCCTGAGACTTAAAAGATAGTGAAGCTATTTCAGTCCCTAATTACTTAAATGAAAAACATCTTACTGGTTGTGGCATATTTTGAATCAGTCCCTAGGATGATTGTGATGTACTACCTAGGAAGCACAACGTTTTAAACCTAAAAAGAAATATATAAATATATATATGTGGAGTATGAAACATCAAGTTGACTTTCATTCACCGAAATAAACAAATTTTACAAAGTGTTGTGAAAAGTGCCTTATCAAAATATCTGTCCTGATATCTGATGAAATTTTCAGCTACAGTCAGTTGAGATGGACCCCACAGTCTTCTGGAACCAGCTGGGACATATACGTAGTTTCAGAAATCTCCATAGAGGGCATGTAACAATGGAAAAGCAGTAGATTAATTTGAACAGTTGTAGTTGATGTTGTAGATGGCAACTCCACCACCTTCCTGGGCCAGCCATTCCAGTGCCTGACCACTCGCTGAGAGAAAAAGTTTTCTCTTATGTCTAACCTAAACCTTCTCTGGTACAACTTATGGTCGTTTCCTCAGGTCCTGTTTGTTTTATACGTATATACATGTGAATGCATGTTCATGCACATAACTGGAATAGTGACATACACTTTATGTGAACTTTTGTGCGGTGGAAATATTTTCTTAATAGAAACAGAGTTTCTGAGATAAGAGATGGACACGTTGTTTCATTAAATTATTGTTGCTAAAGTAAGCATTGTGCAGTGTGTGCTGTGCAGCAAGGGGCACCTGCAAAGTGAAAGCTGGAGGAAAGGAGTTTGAAGTAGGCAGAAAAAAGAGGTGATGTATGAGATTCCTTACTGCCTTCATTCTTCCACATCTGGACTGAAGTCCCTCTGTTCCTCCCTTGCTCACCATTAAGTGCTATAGGGATTAGTGAGGCATAGAAACATGTCACAGACATTGGATGCAGTAATGTGGCCAGAGACTTGTAATTGCAGTTGTACTCTCTGGTGGAAGTTGCCAGCAGTAATAGTATTTTCCCAGGCTTGCTTTTTCCTCTGACTCATTAAGACTAATATTGTTAAGTAGAAGCAACATGCTTTCAAAGTAGCTGAGAGGAAGTCTCGTGATCTAAAAGTACAGTCTAGTGGTTGCATATTTTGAAGGTGCACAGAGAAGAGTTTCAGCTCTTCTAGTTAGGTGGCTCCGTTTCCTAAAAGAGGACTGGATACTAGTGAGTGGAGAAAGGGGAAATGCATTTCAAGGGAAATACATGTTTCCTATAAGCTAGCAGCTGGTAGACATGGCATTAGATTTTCTAGTGCTCTCAAAACCAGCAAGATTCTCTTGCCACCAGAATCATACTTAAGAAATTTAAAAATATACCTCTATTTTGCTCAAAACCTAACAACAAATAGAGGCCTTAGCCATTTATCCCTGCCAAAGCAGCTCTTGCTGACAGATATTTTTGTCTAAGAGGACCTGATCCAGGTCTGTAAATATCTAAGGTGTGGGGGGCAGAATGGCGAGGCTGGACTCTTTTCGGTGGTGAGTGGAGACAGGACAAGGGGAAACGGCCGGAAACTGCAGCATAGGAAGTTCCGCACAAATGTGCGCAAGAACTTCTTTACAGTGAGGTGACGGAGCACTGGAACAGGCTGCCCAGGGAGGTGGTGGAGTCTCCTTCTCTGGAGATGTTCAAGACCTGCCTGTATGCCTACCTGTGCGACCTGGTTTAGGGAACCTGCTTTGGCAGGGGGGTTGGACTCGATGATCTCTGGAGGTCCCTTCCAACCTCTACAATTCTGTGATTCTGTGACACAAACTAGCACAAAATCCAGACAAACACGTAGTTTTTTAAATGTGTTACCAAGCGTCAAGTGTTTCATTAATGTCTTGAAATCCTATTGCACAGACAGAAAGTTAAACTTCAGAAGAAATAAATCAAAACCGTAGCTGTTCGCAAATTAGTTTTGCTGCATTATGCCTGATAAAGTATATTACTCAGCAGTAAATCTTGAAAAGTATTGCACATTTGTCTTTAAGCTGTTTAAAAATGTCAGCTTTCTTTCCTCTTCCTTTCCTGCTGTACTTTTCCAAACATCTTTGCAGTTTTCCTTGCTGTTTCAGTGCACGCCAAGGCAACATCAATTTGATGTTATTATCAAAGTCTTGGAAATAATAGCTGCAGCAAGCTGTTCACTGGAGATTTGATCTCTGACAAATAATCTTGTGTCAGTGCACCTGCAAAGCCTGAGTCCATACCTCTGTTTTCTTCCCAATAGAATCTTGGCAGGGATGCAATTAAAAAAAGGAAAATCAATCTGTACTTTGCTGTCTGATTTCTGAAGGATGGCACCGAGCTGCTGGGGCGTGAATATGCGGTACTGTAAATATAGAGAAGCCCTCATGAATTCGGCTTTCCACAGTGGTCTCTAAATGAGTCTGATTTATCAATACATTAGAACGGGAGGAAGGGAAGGCTGAGAGAAAAGGTACTGGATTTTTTATCTGACTTCTGATAATTCAAGGCATGCTACATATTGTTCCAGAAGCACACCATAAGAAAAAAATTACAACCACTAGGGAGCACTTATTTTCTGATTTCAAAGGGACTGGGCATCCATCATTAGGAAGAAAGCCTTAGGAGTTGCAGATGAGCAGGCTGTATGACAAACAAATCTTTTAAGTATTTTCTGCCTTTTCTGATTGTGAATTTTGGAGTACAAGGGTCAAAAATTTTGGTCTAAAATTGATTTTGAGGTTCAAGGATTAAACAAAATGTAAGAATTCCAAGAGTCTGTCAAGTATTTTTGGCACCAGTGCAGCAAATATTTTCCTTTCCACAGCTTATAGTCTTACCCTTTTAAGTACTCTTGCTGAGATCAATTATACTGCTTGCCTTGGGAAACTTACACAAATGTTCAAATTTCTATAGGACAGTGGCTTTTGTTTATGTGAGTTAACTCTACCTTCACCTATTACTTTCAATACAGAAAAACAAAACCATCAAAAAGCCATGCTAACTACACATCTGAATTTCCTAAAGACACACTGCAATTTGAAAATGTTGATTTTTCATCTTCTTAAAAGCAAAATAAAAAAAATCCCTCACAAGACTGTTTTTAACGGCGATCACTAGAGCTTATCACACTCTTGGAACTGTCCCCACTTCAGCTCTCTAGACATCTCTGGGATTCTGACACAGGACATTGGAGGCTGTGGCCATTACTGTAACACTGAAGTAACAAAACACTCTGGTAAGCGTATTTATTGCTTTCCTGGTGGAAAATCATTTCTCTGCATTTAGTGTTGTAGGTGACCAAAATAGAATGCCCAATTTTGCCTACTGTGTTTGGGGTTTTTTTTTGTTTTTTGTTTTGTTTTTTGTTTTCAATCCAATTTTATTTAAATGCCCTCTTTTTCAGACTGCAGAACTTTTGCACGAGTGATGCTTAAGCACTTCTGAATATGTTGGCGCAGGTGGGTCAGATTAAAAGATCTGCAAGGGATTGCAGTCCTTCCTGCATGCCACAGCTTGTCAGATAAGAAGTGCCATGCAACTAAATAACTATTGTGTTCTCCCAACCTTAAGTTCAGACTGGTTTAACTTAGCTCTTCCATACTGTGTCCCTGAGGCTGTACAGTGGCTTGGAATCTGCAGACTGGTGTCCCTTAGCATACCCTTCCTTTCTCTTTCAGCTGTGTGACAACGTAGCATTTGCAGAAATGCTTGTTCTTTAGCAGGGGGTGCCAGTGGAAGTGTGGAGAAGGCTCAAGGTCCTGCCAGTCTCCTTGTTCTTCCTCTACTTTGAGAGAGGTGAAAATGATTGATGGGGTAAATGCAACTGACCTCACCAATGTCATCTTGCTTGAAACCATGAACTGAGATTCACTTCCTTCCTCTTAAACTCTTCAGCTTTTGTAAAAGTGCTCATGCAATGTTTTCACTCAATACACAATAGCCAATCATGGCGGTATTTTTGTTTTGTTTTGTTTTGTTTTAATGCTTACAATGTTGTTTTAATTAACCATTTCCACAATTCACATTCTTATGGCAGATCAAATATCTTCTTAAATTCAGCCAAACTTACTCAAGTTTTTTTTTAATTTTCTATTTGTATGGGTGAGTTACAGGGCAACAGCTGGGCTAAGGTAGCAATCAGAGAAGTAGATTATGTTAGGACAAAAAAGCTCAATGTGTCTTCTTTTATTTTCCACTAAGACTGCAGTATCTCTGAAGTCTGCACACTTGCCAGGCATTGCCGTTGATATCTGAATGTTTATTTAAGGTGACACCTGGGTATTTGTTGGTAACTTCCCAATTGAAATCCGCACATCCTGTTTCACCCAAGAGATGCCAAAGAATATTTCTCTCACTAGTTCAGATATCAATGTAGGGCAAAGTGGCAATTAGTCTTATAGCTGTGACTACTTTGTAAGTGGGATCTTTTTATCATAGAATCATATCATATCATAGAATGGCTTGGGTTGGAAAGGACCTTAAAGATCATCTAGTACCAGCCCCTCTGCCATGGGCAGGGTTGACACTCACTGGATCAGGCTGCCCAGGACTCCATCAAACCTGGCCTTGAATGCCTCCAGGAATGGAGCATTCACAACTTCTCTGGACAACTTGTTCCAGTGCCTCACCACTGCGTGAGTGAAAGGTTTCCCCTTAAGTTCTTCTCTCTTTTAGCTGAAAACTCTTTTAGTTCTCACAGTTTGTACTCAGATCTGGGATTACCCCAGTCCAAGTGCAACACCTTGCACTTGTCCTTATTGAACCTTGTTTGGCCCACCTTTTGAGCATTTCCAGGTGCCATTGGGTGTCATCTTTTCTTTCTATTGTTATCAGTTGCACTAGTTAGCTTGATGTTGGCCAGAAAGTTGGTGAGGGTGCACTGCAATCATGTTTTCCCCTGCATCTGTAGTTTATATTTCTCTCTGTGTTAGAGGCTGTCTTCTGTCTTCTGCCTATACAATGAGATCCCAAACCAGTGGTCTTTGTAGACATGTGTCCTCTATTTCTATTGCCAACTGTGTGAGTTCAAAATTGATTTTTTTTATCCTCCAGGACTAGTAGAAGTAGATGAGGAAAAGCTGTAATCTGTTAGGTTGAAGTTGTCAATGAAAAGCTTCACGCTCCATACCCATGTTCATTATTCCTCATTTTCATTCATAGCAAAGTTGTTGTAATTTTTTAAAATAGAAATCTAATCTCAGGTTCTGTAAAGATAAGGTTGCAATAGATCTCTTAAGCGTGGTCCATTTTTCCTCCCTTCCCTCCATGTTTCCCTTCATGAAGTGGTGGAATGAACAAGTGTGCCTTTCAGCATTACTGGCGCATGTACAAGAGGGTGGAAGTTGTAGGTCTCGTAGCCTTATTCAGGAGTCAGGCTAGCGAGTCTTGCTAAGTAGGCCCTAAAAGAAGTAGTGAATAAAAAGCCTGTGATTGTCGTTTGCTTTTGTAAGATATTTAAAAATATAAATAAAAGCCTTTGATATGGTAATTAAATGTGCTCTTTTGAGAGCACGTGTTGTAACATCAAGCTTGTTTGAATCAAATCTGTGAGCATGGGCACAAAAGACCAAATTCATATGGAGGTATCAGAAAAAATTGACGGTAAAATGAAAGCGTGAAAGGAAGGTTAATCATAATTTTATAGGACTTAGCACAGATCAGTGCTTTGAGGAACTACTAGAAAAAGTAAATCTTTCTACAGTACTATTAATGCACAAGGAGCCTGCTAGGAAAATGTGGGTGTCACAAGTCTCCCTTAGCACAGCTAATGAGAACTGAAAGGCCAAAGATAAAAACACGATACTTGAACTCACTCAGATACTTAAGTAGTATAAGAAGATTACAAGTCAAAAGAGGTTAACGAAGAGTTAAGTTTGTCCAGAGAGGTTGTGGATGCCTCATCCCTGAAGACACACAAGGACAGATTGGATGGGGCCCTCAGCAATTTAGTGGTTGGCAGCCCTGCCCATGGCAGAGCAGTTAGAACTACATGGTTTTTAAGTTTCCCTCCAACCTAAGCCATTTGATGATTCGGCTCAATGTGTCACAGCAGCAAGATTTCACCACAAAAGGCATAACTGACAGGAAACTAGCAATAAGAGTTGGGAAATGAATAGTATGGGAGATCATCACCTGCGTTTCAGACTTACAAAGGCCAGCTGCAGCACTTCAAGAAGGATTATGTTTTACATTATAAATTGCTATATGTATGTGGTCATCTTCTATGAGCTTTGAGTTGGAAAACATAATCCTTCCTGTGTGATATCATATGATTCAAATGAAAACCAGCAAACAGAAAAGAGTTGAAATTGTTTCACTGATTTGCTTTGCACAGAAAAAAAAAATACGCATAAGACTTCAAGTTCAGCATTACTGTGGTCAAATTTTAAAAAATGAAAGGTTGGAATTGCAGGATTGAGAAACTACAGGCATTGTAGGAGGTGGAAGAAAATTGAACAGATGGTTTTCTTCCAGAAATTTCACTACAAGGGACAGAGATTGCTTTGAGAAGTTGTGGCTGCTATGAATGACCTAGAGCAAACTGAAGCTGCTGTGAAAGAATAAGCAATCTCTCCAATATCAGGTTGCTCAAATTGGATGTGTCCTTATGCTCTTAAATGTGGTAAAAACATGGGCACCTGCACCAAAAGTTAAATACTAAGTCACAAACTATAAGGAAGCTCTCAAGAGAAGCATTGCCAAGTTTGCAAGCATCACAGAAGGCAGAATGTGGACAGAGAAGCCTTGATGAGGTAGCATAACATAATGGAATGTCATTAATCTAATGTATTATTATTTTAAATGTAAGTATTAATTCTTTATAATTCCTTCACCTCTGATTGAGTTCTCTCCTCAAACACATGGGCATTTAAAAGAGGAGGTAAGGTAATTCCTGCTTGCCAAATGTCCTTTATTTTTATATGAAAAAAGATGTGTAATTCCTGTTTTACTAAATGATATTAATGTAGGTTCTCATATGCTCTAAGAAAATTTCCTCACTAAAGAAACAGTTCTGTGTTTTAGCTGAGCTTCTCTGCAACACAAAGCAAGATGTAGAACAGGAGAAGGGGCTTGCAGCAAGAATCACATTTTCTAATACCAAAGCAATGAATTTAACAATAGCATACATCAAAGAACTGGCAGTTCTTCCCAATAAAAATGCTAAATACTGTGTATCTTCATCTGGATTTATTTCTTTGGTTACAGACAGAGAATAAAGAGTAATCACTGAAGGTTAAAAGGGAAACTAGGAAGAAAGGAGATTATCTTGCCTTTAGAAGTTCTTGAATTTTCAAACTGTTTAAAAGTTACAGCATCTAATTAGTATCATTCATACTTCATATAATCCTTTGTAGCTTCTTCAAAAGACGCCTCACTTGTTGTTAGATTTCCATGCCTTTGAGAAACTTTTGGCTTCTCTGAGAAAGAAAAACTCCTGTTTATATGAAAAAGGGAATATAAAAAGCAGGGAAGAGTATCATGAATGAGCTTGAAGTAGGATGATGATGATAATATTGAAAATAAAGTTGAAATAATAACATGAAATAGGAAGGCATTCAGGGAAGCAATAAAAAGGAAATGTGCATTAGCTATTTGTAGCTTTATGTACAATGAGTCCACCCAAATAAGAACTGTAATATGACCATTTAAAAGATATACATATATTAGGTCTATTATCTTCCAGACCTACCTGAAAAGTCTTTTATTTCTTTTCCAAACAGTTTAAAGGAACTATTTTTGAATGTAGGCAAAATATAAATAAATACTCTATGTGCTATTAGTGGGATTTATAAAATGAAAGTAATTAAAGTTTTTTGATTTTTTTTTTTTGTTGTTTTTTTTTTGTTGCTGTTTTTTTCCTGTATTGTTGTTTTAGAACAGATTCTGCTATTGGGAAATCATTTTGGTATATCTCATTATTACACTGGAGAGTGGTTTGCTTTCATTCAGTCCAATGGATGATGATGTTTAAAATGTAGAGTTGAAGATAAAGCCTTTATTAAGTGTGTGGTTGTGCATAAAGGAACACTTTTTGTCGTATTTCTGATTCTTAAAAGTATCATAACTACAATGCACTGGATTCTACATGCTGAATAAAATAGTCTATCATGTCAAAAAATGAAGTATCCTGGAGCTTTTTAACTTGAACATCTATCTCCTCATTGAAAACGGCATCTTAAGAGAATTCAGAAGTGCTCTAGGCTTCCCAGCTTGTGTATTGAGATCCAACTCCTCATAAAGAAATCTGTTAGATGATCTGCAACATATTCAGCAGATAAACATAAAGTGCTTGCTCTCATCATTGATCTTCCTGACTGGCAGATGATGTGTAAACAGAATGATTCTAGTCTGACAGTTCATTATATATTTACATGAGGATGATCAAGAAGAAAGCTTCCTTTAATTAGATGGTTAGACCCTGGGGGGTCTCCAACACAACTTGATTTCCCCCAGAGCAGCCAGTCATTTAAATTCTATGAATCTCTGAGGCTCAGTAAGCCTCTTGGGCTCTGACAAGTGTCTCAGTGTCCCACAGTGGCTGAAGCAAATGCAGGTTGAATGTACTTTTCTCAGAAGTGAAGTACTGTGCAGCTTTGTATCTACATTTGTAATTTCTTTTTCTAAATGTGAAGACTTATATATAAGTACATGGTAAATAGCTAATGTGAGGTAAATTGAGTATAAAATAGCCACTTAGATATTATAATATAAACTATTGTAACTTCTTGACCTATTTTTTTAACATGCATTCAAATAGCTGTATACAAAGCAATTAAGCATTTAAAATCTCTGAATTGCAGCACTTTTCTTATCTGTATCTTCAAAAACAGTGCTCTACCATTGTTAATTTATGGGAGTTATTTAAGACTTACAGCGGTATGATAGCTTTTCCTATATTACTAACACTAAAAGTTGTGCTTTTTATTTTTTCCAACAGACAGAATATATTCATTTAAATACATTAAGTTCTGGGGAGCTAATAGTTGAAAGATAAAAATAGTAAGATGCAGAGCAATTAGGATATTCACTTTGGAAAGCATTTCAAAAGTACTCAGCACAGGTGATAGAAAGGTGAAGAGTAGGTTTTATATCTTTTCTGCTGAAGATCTCTGATGAGATGAGAAAAATGTCTTTCAGGATCGTCTTTCAGGATCCTCTCTTGTAAAGTTAGGACAGGAAACAACTAGATTGCCTCCTGCTATCTATCCTAACCCTATCTTTTCCATCCTATATGTGATTAAACATTAGATCACTCATAGACCCTAAAGATGCAGAGGTGAGAACGTTCATAAATAATCATATTTGAGCACAGACAGAGTACTAGACTGTAGGATTTGAGCCTCTAACCTTGAAACAGCAAAGGGACTACTGATGCCATTCATGCTGAGGACACAACAACACACACACAATCACAGTTTGCTTTAAATTACTACAAAATGATCTACCCAAGAATGTAGATGTTAGCCAGTGACTCCCTAAAATACCATTCCTTTACATTCTCAAGGATTGTCTTGAGTCCGATGTCTGCCCAAAGAGCACAGAGATGTAAAAGTCTATGCAAGGTGAAGATAGAGGGAGTAATATGGAAGAAAATACAGATCAGAGAAATGCTATTTAGAAAGATCAGTTGTGTCTTTTTCCTTTCTCCCAGCTAATACTAAGCATATTTTTAGCTTAATAAATACGATTTTGCCTTTAATGGTAAATGACCACAGACTTCAAGTTGCTCTAGTAATATGAGATCTCAGGATTTCTGTCTATTTCAACTGATTTTATCTCATTTTAGCCATGACATCAGCTTTTGAGTGGGCAGTATATTTTTGCCTGAGCCGCTGTGGCTTAGCTCTTTGAATGTTATGAATGGTAACTGCCTGAATCCTAGCCACTGCTAATAGTCATATGAACTTTATATGAACTGGGGAGAGGAAAAACTATTTTGTAAGAGTAAACATTGATGGCAGTCAAATCACTGAAAAGAAAAGCAAGTTGGTTGTGTTAGAAAATGCGGCAGAATAACCTGGAGTAACTTGGAGCTAAGGTGAAAGAATGTTCTTGTATCAATCTTAAACTGCTAAAGTATAGCATTGCAGTCTGAGAGAAATAGCCTTGTCCATAGAAATAAAACTTTCATAAACTATCCCTCATGTGAAGTCCTGAATTTTCCTCAGCGAGCTTACTTTGAGCCTATAAAGTGAACTATTTAACAACATCCTGCAAAATTACACCCAAACCAAATGACAGCACTCCCATTTTAGTGTCTCTCCACATAACTATATAGAAATGTGGGACAGAAAATTCAAATTAATCCTCCTTCATCTTTTTGTACAAAGGTGGCACCCATGAGAACTCAAGGGTTTTGTATGTTTGCCTCAAGGCTTTGCTTCACATCCTTAAAGAGACAAGAACTCTCTAAGGCCCTTGTTCAAATGGCAAAGGTGTGTCATGCAAAGCACCTGCAAGCATGTAATTATTCCCTGTATGTGCCTAAGGCTTTCCTGGGGTTACGTAGGCCAAAACACTGACCAGAGGTCTTTCACTGAGCTGCTGCATATAGAAAAAATCTTGGTATATTTAGTTTATAAGTGTAGGTACAGGCAGTGTTTTCGTAAAGCATTGTCTCATTTCTTTTATATGTTTGCAGTAATAGTATCAATGGCAAATTTTACAACTAAGCTTTACTATTGTGCCATTCAACTTAATCCATAGTATTTAGTAAGCATCTTCTTCAGCTTATTTTGCTGATCTTCTGCATTAGAATCACTTTGCTATATATATACAAGCACTAGTTCAGTTGAAATTTGTCTCATCCACTGGAACTGAATTCATGGAACATAACTTTGATAGGTGTCAAATTTTAGCTTTTATATTAATTTATTGGCTTCTGTTGTGTTTAGTCAAGAAGGAATTTTGATTGAACCCAGTGTCTGGAGATCTGGAACTATTTAGTTTATTTTGTAGAACTGTGGCACTTCTTGATGTAGAAAAAGTTTAAATATTATTATGCTTGTTTCCTAGTGGTGTTTTGTTTCGTTGTATTTTTAATTATTATTTGATTTCTCAACAAGGTGCCCCTGGTTTTAAAACGTTTCCATCCTTTTAATATACGTATAAAATAATACTTTGAGAAAAGTTGATGTGTAGACTGAGAAAATAAAACTGAACTAAAAGTTGTCCAAGCAGAACCCCCTCCCTTCCTCCCTTCCTCCTTTATCTTCCTTCCTTACTTACTTACTTTCCTTACTTCTTTCCTTCTTTCTTCCACTCTTCCTCTCTCCCTCTCTTTCTTCCTTCCTTCTCTCTTTCCTTCCTTCTTTTCCTCCTTCCTTCCTTTCATTTCGTCTTTCTCTCTCTCTTTTCTCTCTCTCTTTTTTTTCCCCCCACTTTAAGGAACGATTGTGTAGTTAAATGAAATTTTTAAAAATTGTCTGCATTGAGCACTAGCTAAACTATACAAGACTCTGGATTTTATATGAAGTGCATTTGTCCTTGTACATATTCTAAAGCTTAATCAATGGTAGGCCTCTCCTTACAACAGCCCTGTTCCTTGAGATAGGATACGTAAGAAGCTTTGTAAATGATATTTCTTTGTACTAGGACAGGACATCCATCCTCCTGAATTATATTCTGTTTCAAAGAAGATGATGAATTAAATGGGATATATGCATGCTTGCTACCTCTGTTATTAATTCACAGCTGGGATAGTCTGTCATCTCCACTTTTTTTTTTACAGGAGATAAGAATGGGTGGAGACTCCCCCCTCCCCCCAGCATACTTAGGTTTGCAGACAACTCAATAAGCTTTTCTGCCTTGTTTTTTCTCTTCTGAAACTGCTACTGAACTAGTCCTATTCCTATGTAATGTACAGGAGAAATGTTGTATAAAACATTTCAGCTGTTTATTGAAGGAGATTAGCACACACATGCACAGGTGTGTTTCCATATGAAATGTAGTGTGTTGCTCTAGTCTTATATAAAGAGTATATCCAGGTAGTTTACAACTCTTGCCCATAATGATAACATGTAGTTATCATTACAAACAAACAAAAGATAATAGCTTTGTTAAACAGTACTTGGAGAGCCAGGCAGCCTGACACATTCTGTGAGAAGTTTATAAACTTATTAAGTATCTCAGTCTAGATTGAGACACAAAACCGTATTTTTAAGTTTAAAAAGTTGGGTTATATGGCTAAAGTTGTAAACTTGTATAGTTTAGCTAGTGCTCAATGCAGACAATTTTTAAAACTTTCATTTAACTACACAATCATTCCTTAAAGTGGGGGGAAAAAAAAGCTTGCCATACAAAAAGAAGCAGAGAAGCATGGTTGTAAGGGAGGAAAGTCTAATAATCTTTGGTTACAGATCACAGCTATTCTGTATTTGAGCAATGCTGTGAATCTCCCTATATCTTTCTCAAGCTGCTGTACCACCAGTCATGCTTCTCTTTTGTCAGTACACTTACTGTGTCTACATATGAGGATCTTCTGCTCTTCCAGACACATTGAACAGGGACTTCTGCACTTTCTTGCCTGCTGAAATGAGACTGGAACAAGTGTATAGTGTAGGCCTGGTTGGAATCCCTTCAGTCATCTGGAGCATGCTAGCTCTGTAATCTCACATCATGCCAAGATTTATAACAAAAGTATTGTCTTCAGATAAAATGATAGACAGTAGTGGCTTTTTGCATAGGAATGCAAAAATCTGAAAGCACAGATAATTTCTGCTGGAATTCTGTTAAGATTTCAACCCGCAGACGTCTTGAATCTTAGAAATATATAATCACAGAATCACAAGGTTGGAAATGACCTGCAAGATCATCTAGTCCAACCATCCCCCTATTACCATTGCTACCACAAGCCACCAAACCATCTCTTGTGGCTTCTCATCCAGACACCTCTTGAATACTGCCAGGGACGGCGATTCCACCACCTCTCTCGGCAGGCCATTCCAGTGCCTGACCACTCTCTGAGAGAAAAAGTTTGTTGGTGGTTTGTTTTTTTTTTTTTAATTTGCTTTGGTCATTGTTTCATTAGATTATAGTAGGTTTTAAACTGGTTACAGGTACAAGTCAACTTAAGTAATTGTCCTTAGAGGAAAATCACAATTTTCTCTCTATCATCATTATTATTATTATTATTATTATTATGCCTATTTGAGAGTACAGAATTTTCTCAAAAATTCCAATATCTCCAGATATACTTCTTCTTAACTTCTTCTTAACCATTACTGAATACATGACCTGGATAAGAAATCAGCTTAATTTCTGCAATATTTATTCAGTACTGGGTAAAAAGCCAGATGTAAAACAAATTCTATGCAGGATAATCTATTTTCTGTCAAAGTCTTCCTAATATCAGTGAAAAAGGATTTTTATATTTTTACTTATATACCGCTTCCTGATGAACCCAGATACACTTGAAGATCCCAATCTGTGACTCATGTTTAGGATTAGCCCATTTGTTTCACATAAGAAAGTGAAATTACCTGACCTATTTCTATTAACTTTCTTTCTCCCTAATTAGGAACAACTTCTTTCTCTCTCTCTGTTTTTTTTTTTTTTTTTTTTGTTTGTTTGTTTGTTTGTTTTTTCACTCTACGTTTAGCTATTGATTTATAACTGCTGCAGGGCCACCATTTCTCAGAATGTATAATAGTGGGAGGTCTTTAATCAAAAAGTATGCAAAAAAGGGGAAAAATGATTCAAAATCAAGGTTTTTTTTGTAAAATCCAAGTGAAAAAAATCTGTCATGGCACAGTGCAAAATGTAGGTGAACTACAGGTAGAACGTTTAATCAGCACTGCATAGTCAGCTGTATTTCTGCTTTTCATGCCATCATAACACTAACCCCAGGTGCCTGCAGACATACCTTCACAAAGCTCTTCTGACCTGTCCTTCTTCTGTGACAGTTTGTGGAATCTCTTTCCTTGCTCTTTCTCCCTGTCAGTACATTTGGGTGTTTATTTTTGTTCTTAGAAAACAGAAGTAGTAAGTGGAAAAAGTGTGCCTTGGCCTCGCAGTGACAGAGCTTGCAGGCACTCTGCACTGCACTGAACAAAATTGTGTGACAGTACTGCTTTTCTCTGGCCTTCAACTTTTCATTTCATCAGCTATGATAGATTTGATACCTGCAGACTGTTTTCCAAAGATATTTTAAGAGATAATTGCAGTAACTCAGAAAAGTTAGTCAAACGAAAGCTTTCTTTAGTCTGTCACAGCAAGATACCAAAGGAAAAAAAGGCCTAAACCATGAAAAATGTGTCTCGCTCACACTGCAATCTTTCCTGTCGGACTTTCATAAATTCCACTTTTCTCAATTATCTTTATCTCTGAGTTGGAGAAAAGACTTCTTACATTTGATTTTACTAGGCATTTTATGTAGTTTTCAGTGCTGTAGAAAAAAAAAAAGAGTATATATAATTTTTAGAAAATTAATGCAAAATTTATATTGTTTTGTTTTGTAGGTGTTTTAAGCACAAATTTATTACCAAAGGAAAAAGCATATCTTGGCCTTTATTTCTCATCATCAAATCTCAAATGACTCTAATGACTACAATAGTTTAATTCAGGATTAAGAAGCATAGGACCAAGTAACACCAGTAGAACAAATGTAATTGATGTTAACATGTAATAAAATATTTAATGAGACAACATTTTGTACAATGAAACTTTTAAGAATAATGGAATCACATCTTAGCTGAGGTTGAAAGGAGCCTCTGGATCCATCTGCTCCAATTTCTTCTCAAGCAGGAACACACAGTGCAGGCTGCTCTGAATCATGTCCAGGTGCTGCTGAAGATCGTCTCCAAGGCAAGAATCCACAGTCTTTCTGGGTAGCCTGTGCCAATGCTCTGTCAACTGCGCAGTAAAATGTTTCATGTTCAGATGGAATGTCCTGTGTTCCAGTTTGTGCCCACTGCTTCTTGTCTTGGCATTGGCACCCTCTTTTCTGGCATTTACAAACACTGATGAGAACATCCTGAGCTTTTCCTTCTCCAGTCTGAATGGACTGCTCTTTCTGCCTTTCCTCACAAAAGAGAGGAAGCTTAATCTTCTTCATGCCCTTTTGCTGGACCATCTCCAGTATGCCCATGTCTCTCTTGTTCTGGGAAGCCTAGAGTTGGGTATGGGCCAGTACTCCATATGTGGCTTCACCAATGCTAAGGAGAGGGGAAAGATCACCTCCCTTGACTACTGGCAGCATTTTGCCTCATGCAATGCAGTTACCATTTGCCTTCTTTGCTTCAAGGGCACAGTGCAAGCTCAACTTGGTGTCCAACAGGACTCCAGTTTCTTTTCTGGATATATGCTTTTCAGCATGATGGCCTTCAGACTGTACTGCTGCATTGGGCTCTTCCTTCCTAGGTGCAGATATTTACACTTCTTATTAAACTTCATGAGATTCCTGTCAGCATATTTTTGCAGTTTGTTGAAGTTCGTCTGGATGGCAGCTCAGCTGTTTGCCATATCATCAGCCACTCTTCCCAGTTTTGTGCCATCAACAAATTTGCTGAGGATACTGTCTGTCCCATCATTCAAGTCATTAATGAAGATATTAGACATGCATCTATATCTATTGAATGTATCGTTCACAGTTTCTCTCTCCTTTTAGGGCATAACCATCCAGAACACAAGAATGTTGAAGAGGGATTATAGGCATTTGTAGTTAAACTTGCAACCAATATAAGTTTTAAAAGTTTGAGTGCTTAAAGTCTTATTGTGATATTCAGTAAAGCTGCAGGATATACAGGATAGATAATCTTGCTCTGAAAGGAAGCACTACGGTGATAATATTATCCCTCAGTAAAGTAAGAATGTGTTTTAACTTGTTGTCACTTGATTAAACTGATATCATAGGCTTTTGTTTCTTCCTTTTTAGAGGAAATTTATTTGAGTTTTATTTGGGTTTTTTGTTGTTGTTTTTCTTTCTGTTCTTGGTTGTTGGTTTTTTTTTTTCTGTGCTTTTTTTTTTTTTTTTTTTTCAGATAGCTTGTGTGGAGGAACAAGACACCATGAATCATTTCATTCAGCTCTGAAGGTACACGCAATAATACAGACTGTATGTGAAGAGATGAAAATGCAAGAACATATACTGATTTCTATCTTTAACTTATCAAAATGTGACATCCGAAGGTCATTGCCTATTTTTCTGTACCTATATATACGTAGAGAGTGTCCTAATGTAATTTACCACCCCATGCTATACTTCCATAGTGAAAGGCATAATCAAATCTGTTGTTTGCTCATTAAATTTTCTGTTGTTTGTATTATTAGTAGCATAGGTGAAAACATATCTAGACATCTAGAAAAGGAGAGATGCTTTAGGATGTACAGGAAGGTCTGAGTGTGCTGTGGCCCTAGAAAATAATTAAGGTTCATCGAGGCCATCAAGGTTCATTCACATAATAACATTTTTTACTAAATATGGCAAATTGAGCAGTTAATATTTGTATTGTTTCTTTTTAAATCTGACAAATTACTGCAGACTTACCAAGTTTCAACAGCCTTGGGTCTTAAAATAATCTGTAGTAAAACTAGTAGTCTACTCTGCTTACAACAGCAGTGTTTCTAGCAATTTTTACCAGATGGTGGTTACCCCAAGGGGAACAAATGAAAATGTGGTATATAATCTTTTTTATCTATTGTGCTCTACAGAATCAAAAATGAGCAGTTTGTTGGCTGCAGCTGAAACACAAAAACCTCTACTTCTCAATCTCTTTCCAACATGTACTGTTTCAAAGGTGAAATGCCATACTAAGAATAAGAAAGAACAACTTACTGGGTTTAGGGAAAAAATGACCACACATTAATGTGCTTCAACTGAAAAGCCATATGTTATGCCCCAGAGGATCCTGGGAATTAAGGACGGTGTTTGAGAGAGGGCAGCTAAAGTGCAAGTTATGTATGACTTGATAGATAGCTTTTGCAACATAACAGTTCATGTGCGTGATCTTAAATTCTTATGGTTTCCATAGGAAACTTCCTTTTGGGGTTTTCTTATCAGTGCAGGAGTAGCAGAAAGCTGAATGTGTAGCACTGATGAAATCAAATAAAATCAAATGGCACTTTGGAGTGCCACTGAGGAGGTAATCATGTTCACCTAGAAAACTCTATCTCACATTGCAAATGTATATTTCCAAAAAATCAAACTAGAGCTAATAGAACCAAAAACTTTAGAACTAAAATGCTCACATCATTGTAAATCTGAGAAACAAAGCCACTGCTTTGGTAAAGATGGACTCCAAATATATATATATATATATA
>NW_024962263.1:15099258-15200318 GCF_019238085.1 Lagopus leucura | reverse complement strand
TATATATGTATGTATGTATATATATATACCTTCTTCATTCTATCTGTATATATATATATATATACAGATAGAATGAAGAAGGTAGAAAATGCCATCACGTAGTGGAATGTTTGTGAAATATTTAACTGAAAGCTAAAACATCATAAGAACCGTTTGAACTTGAATTTTTTTCTTGAGGGGAGATCCTATATATAAGCGTGGAATTGGATAGCACAGAAGTATTGGAGGCAGACATATATAAATTAAGAATTTGCTAATAGAAGATTTCAATTAATTCTCCAGCACACAGGTTAGACACGATGGGAGTGATGGGCTGAAGATATTTTTTATTTTTTAACGCTGGCAATTCAGACACGTGAAGTGGTTTGGATTAGAATAGAAAAATATGTCAAATATTCATGTTTCATTATACTGCTTGGCAGAATGGATTCAAAGGTTGCCCTATGACTTCAGCCAGGTCATAGCCTTACCTCAGACATCTGCAGGTATTTGAATACAGAAAAACTGAAATTAAAACTATTAGTGCTTATAATAAGTATTTATTAGGATGAAAGAATAGCCACATGGCAATAATGTCACTGTCACAACAATATAAGATTTCAAAATCTATCAAATCAAATGCAAGCAAAACGCATTCAAAAAATAATTACGTTTCACTAATACTTTGAAGATTGATATTTCTTGTCATAGTGCGTGAGGCAATTATGTTTTCTTTGTTGATAGTGTGTTAAGAACTTCAGGAGAAAATGACTACATTTTCTTACGGAATCAAAATGTCATTATCTGCAGGTTGGCTTTTTTTGCTGTTTTGTTTTGCATGCATGTCTGTGTGTATTGCTTTTTTTTTGTTTTCTCACTCAGTAGTTTAAATACCATATTTATGAGAGTCTGAGCTTTAATTAAAAAAAATAGGAATTTTCCAACTCAAATTCATAAATCTAATTTTTAGAAAAATAGAAACAAAAGAAACTCCAAACTGCGAGGGCAGTACAAGTGGAACAATGCACCTCAGTTTTTGTTTAGTCTTTATCCCATGTTTTCTGCCTTATGAGGAGTACTAAAGAATTAAAATCGAACAATTTATGTTGTTTTGAATATAGGAGAAAACAAGAATGACTATATTTCTAAAATATTTCATTGCCTTTGTGTGTGTGTGTGTGTGTGTGTGTGTGTGTGTGTGTGTAGTGGAAAGTGTCTAATCTTGCCTAATTCAGAACCTGTACTTTTGTTACTGTCTTCAGTCATAGAATCACTGAATTTGCAGCTCAAAAATGTAAATTTGACCAATGGAAAGCTAGTCACAGCTGCAGAATAAGCATGCCCACACAGAGGCTAGCCAAATGTCTGTATTCTATGTATATCAAGGTATGTATCTGTATCACATGTGATACGATACGTTACATACATTTACATAACTATCTGTGTATTTTGCACTACTGGGATTTATAGCAGGATGATGAAATGAAGCAAAATTGCCTTGCTGGTTGATCCTGCCAGAGGAAAAAAAAAAAAAACAAACCAAGCATCTGTTCTCCTTTCTCATCTGGTTTGTTGTACTTGATCTGAGTAGCAGATCTTGCCACTTCCCTTTAAAGGAAAAATATCTTAAAAAATATCTATTTCCCATAAATGTTCACTGTCTGTGTTGTAATATGTTGCTACTTTGTTTTCTGTTCCCAGACTCCTCATGAGAATTAAATATTTATATTTATATATATATATATATACAACATGTACATATATATATACTTATATGTATACATATATATACAACATGTACATGTAACCTCGAGGAGGCCTTAGAATGTGAGCCTTGCTGCCTACTGCAATGTGCAGCTGTGTGATTTGCTGCGAAGTTGGTCCAGTGTTTGAGTGAAATCAGCTCACAAATAAAAGATATGTATGCAAAGTAGGACTGAAAGCAAAGTCATAGCTCTAAGGAATGAGTGCTACTGTGCAGATTATTGTGGGCTTTTGGTTTTTTTTTTCAAGATATGTCCTTGCCTTTTCATCCTTTAATGCACACCTGTGGGGCTTGGGACAATGAAAACCACTGTGGTCATATTTAATACTACTTGTCTTTTATTCAAGTAGTTAAAAATTGCATTATGATGGAGATGAAACTTTCGTTTTGGCCATTTTTTTCCTAAGAGTTCAGGATTACCATATATTTTAGCACTTTTGAATCAGGTGGGAAGTGTGGCTATATTTTTTTTCTAGTGTTAACCTTCTAATTAAAGAAATACATAGCTACATATGAACTTGAAACAAAAGATATTAATCAGTTGTTGCCGTAGCTGTTTTTGAAAACTAGTAAGTAATTCAGTGAAGAAAGTGCACTCATTGATTCACTCAATCCTTAGCATATATCTGCAAGGAAAACAGTCATTGCAGATGTTAGGTAAAAAAAACAGGAAAGAATATAAAAGGCTCAAAATTTGCCTCATATTTTTAAATGCAATTTTTTTTTAAATTTAGTTGTACATTTTAGAAGCAAATTAGCTTTCAGTAGTCGTATAATTTAATTTAATAACATGCAGTCAGACAGTACTGTTATGACATTTCTAACAAAAAAACCTACTACATTAGAGATTTTTAAGGCCAAAAGTGTCCTTTAGCTAATCTACTCTGACCTCTTCAGTATCATAGGCCGTGAAAATTGTTATTGCTTTGGGTTACAGCATAAATGTGTTCAGTTCAAAAGACAATAAAAAATTCTACATTAATGAACTATGAAGAAGGTCAGTCACTTAAACTGGAGAATAGTTGTACATAATCGGTTTTATTTTTTTTAAAAGAACATCGTGTCTAAAAAAATACAAGACTGAATATAGGCAAAGTTAGCTTCTATTCACAGTGATATATATACTGATTTTAAACACTTTCAAGGACAAGGAATTTAAATTAAACTTATGCCTTCAGCTTTTTATACATCCCA
Organism: Lagopus leucura; assembly: GCF_019238085.1. Taxonomy (NCBI): domain Eukaryota; kingdom Metazoa; phylum Chordata; class Aves; order Galliformes; family Phasianidae; genus Lagopus; species Lagopus leucura. The sequence continues at coordinate 15,197,380 of NW_024962263.1, read as the reverse complement.
TAAATTCAACCGATAAGAAACTGAAATGTATGTCTGTCTTATACTTTTTGTGTGTAGTGCTTACACTGTATGCAGCAAAATTAACCTTACCTGAACAATGATAATCATACAATGGAATGTTGTTTATGTATGTTTATAAAATAAAAAGTTTCAAGCATTAAGTAGAATAATTGTTGCATATATTACTTATGAAATCCATTCAAAATGACATATATAACTTGTAATAATTTTCAATTTTTAGCTTAATTTTCACTCCTCTTTATTATTATTTTTTTAGTTATATTAGTAATGATTGACTTTTCCTGTTGGTTAATATTATGGGTTTACAAAGAAACAACTGTCTAACTGTTCCAGTTTGAGATTCCTCAGTAAATTGAAGATTAGTGGGCAGTATTCTGTGAGAAGTTTTGAAGAAATGCCTGAAAAACAAAAACAAAATGTCTTCTATGCATACCATGGATTTTACACAATTTAAGGGAACTATAGAAGATACGGACATCCAGTGTCACCAAAACACATGTGAATGAGCTCAGAACTTCTTATGCTATCTACAGAGTCAATATCAACACACTATTCAAAGAAGAGTAAACCAATTTCCTCTCCTCTAAAAGAATGCATCATGAAAAGGCTATCAAAATTAAAACAAAATCCATGCTAAATTTTGTCTTTTCTTTAGAAGCTTTGTATTTAGTAGTTTTTATGAATCTGGGAATATTATGAGAATTTAATAATTGCGGAGTCAGAACCTACATTCTATTATCAAGTATTTGTGATAGTAACATTCCCAGTACTGACTTTTCCCAACTTTCACAGAATCTCAGAATCTTAGATGTCTTAGATGATCTCTAGAGATCATCTAGTCCAATCCTCTTGCTACAGCAGGTTCTCTGCAGTAGGTTGCACAGAAAAGCACCCAGGTGAATTTTGAGTATCTCCAGGGAAGGAAACTCCACAACCTCTCTGGGCAGCCTGTTCCAATGCTGTCACCATCAAAGTTAAAAAAAAAAATTTCCACATGTTCAGATGGAACCTCCTGTGTTCCACACTTCTTGTGTCTTGTTCTGTTGCTGGACACTACTGAAAAAATTCTGTCTCTATCTTCTTGATTCCAGCATTTTAGATAAACATTGATAAGGTCTCCTCTCAGCCTTCTCTAATCTGAACAGTCACAGGTCTCAAAACCTTTCATCATAAAGGAGATGCTTCAGAGTCATAATCTTTGTTGCCTTCTGCTGGACTCTCTCCAGTAGTTCCCCATATCTCTTGGACCGAGAAGCACAGAACTGAACACCTTGAGACACTGTGGTCTCACCAGGGCTGAGTGGAAGGGAGAATGGGGAAAATGTCTTTGAATGTCTTTCTCCACCTTAAACTGTTAGTGCGTAGCTTTTATTTTTTATTATATTATTACTATTTTCAATGCAATAGCTTCTCTCCCTCTGTATCTCAGTCTGAAAATACATGGCCTCTCTCTCTCTGATTAGAGGGCTTTTATCATAGCTTCATCATACAGTATGAATGAGCATGAGAAAAACCACTCTCTGTTTAATCCCTAGAAGTTTTTGTTTCAACACCCAATATAAGCACATAAGCAGCCTCCCTAATTCATGGCGCTTGGAGGTTCTCTGTGGTAGAAAGAGTTTGTGTTCATCTCAATACATTACATCTCTCATTGGTCACTTCTGACAGAGCGCTATGGTAGAGATGCTCAGAGTGCTGTGTTGCTGAGGCAGTTCATGGCAGTTATCAACTTGATTTCTCAAAGTGGCATAAAACTGATGGCAATCTGAGTGTTTATCTATCTACTGAGGTATGACACATTAAACGTGGGGAAAATGTTAATGCATGCTGAGTATCATTAGTAGAGTAAAATTTAAAAAACATTTGTGGTACATTATTTTTGTCTATGAGTTAATTATAGTGTGTTAAGCTCCTTTAGCAGGTCTTTTAAATGTTCTACCCCCATGTAAATGAGTGGCATTTCGTAGCTTGACCTACTGTTGTGTCAGAAGTTAAAAGGGTACAGAGTAAAAAAAGAAAAAGCTGGAGGTACTGCCTATAGGAAACACAGGACAGTGTCACAGAACTTCTCTCTTCATCTCTGTCATTTATCTCATCACATTCACTAATCTAGAAGCATTTGTTCCTGTCCCAATTTCACTTCTACTCAGGTATTTGGTTGCCCCCAGGCTTGCAGGCAAATCTACCTGATTTTAATTTTAATCAAGGATAAGAAGGAATTATAAATAAAATAGATGTCTTAGCAGGCAAGGCGAAGGGCGTTGCTTTTTTGTTTTTTAATTTATTGATTGGCAAGATTAATTAAGAGCTTTGTAAAATAAAATAGAACTCAACATAAACACAACAAAAATATCATCTGTAACTTTTTGAATAATTGATTGGAAAATGAATCCACAAAACCAGATAAATAATTCCCTGCAAATTCTATCATCATTCAACTAAAATGATCAAATACGCTAAATAGCAGATGTGCTCTTGCTTTCCTCTGTTGAACTACATAATATAATTTGCATTCATTTAACTGGAAACAGAAATGCCACAAGCTGCACAGCCAAAAATGTGGTTGTACTAGTCCAAAGGCCAGCAAAATAGTTGTATTCTAATTCTAGATATAAATTGAAACACAATAAAAACCTCAACTGATATGATTGGTAGCCCAGGAAGCACACAAAATGTCTTTGTCCTTGAATACATATAAAAAGAAATTTGTAATATGAAATATATGTAAAGATTAAATTCCTCTACCTTCAATTGCTGGATCCAAGACAGTTTTGCCAAGAAATGCTTTTCAGAATAAATGGAGATTTCCATATCTGAGGAATCAGTCTTATTGTTGCCATGGAAACAAAGAGAATAAATCCCATGCCAGCTTTTAGAATGCATGTTGATGACAGCAGGGATAAAGGAGAAGTTAGAACAAACTAAAAGTATTAACTACAAAGGCCTTTGGTATTATATGCAAAATATCACTGACTCCCAGCTCTTTTCACTTATTCTTCAATTTAATAAGACTTCATTAGTAAATTAGTAGGGCATTTCTGACTTTAAATATAAGAGACACAATTCCCCTACTGCTTTGTTTTGTAGTTTCAAGATTTCACTATATTGCATTCAGATGCTGAATAAGGAATACATTTCCAGAGACATATGACAAATACTTAAACAAGAATGGTAACAGCTAACACTGTTATGCAGATATACGTAAGACAAACTCATGAAATTTTGTCCTTAAGCAATCATTTGTCTTTTATTTTTCAGCAAAACTGCCTCTGGAGATTGGTGTACCTGTTTCAGCAGCTGGGACAAGACTCCTTCACAGATTTCCCCTCTATTCCCCTCTAAAATCAGTCTGTCTCTTCACATACAAGAACAGTGGTTCTTTTTTTTTTTTTTTTTTTGTTCTGCACCAGCAAGCATCCTTTTTCAATGTCACCTGCTTTTCTTCTCCCTTCTCTAAGTGGCAGGCCAAAGTGAGAGTCTGCTACCTATCGTAACTATTAGCAACAGACCTTGACTGCTAAGCAGTCCTTAACAGTCTGTTAAGAAGCTCAGCAGGTACCTTTTAGACACATGCTGCCGTATGAGCTGCCTTCAGGTAGCAATACTGGGACAGAAAAGAGCAAACTCAAAGCACTGTCCTGATGGAAAAATGGTCACTGACATAGCTGATGGAACTGACTCCCTGCCTCTTGCACAGGGAATATTTCAGAAGCAGAGTATGGGTGAAGGATGAGGCACTGCTGTCTGAATGGGGAAGTAAAAAATTTCTGGTGTACATTAGCACTCCAGTGGGATGCTACTGCCCTCTGAGGTGAATATTAACTGGTGAACAGAACTGGGAGGTGATTCGTAGCTCCTATGGAGCTCATCATTGCTCTTTGTGTCAGCTAGACCACAAGTGCAGAAAAGTTGCCTTTATGCACTGGCTGGGATTCCCCAAGCTGAACACAATACTCTTATATATGACTGACCAATCTTTTAGAATCTTCTGTAGTAAACTCCACGCATTGTTCTCTGTTTTCCACAGACAGAAGTCCTTATTTATTTGTTTGATATAGCATCACCTTCTGGAAGCTTTTTCAGTTTTGTAATCTATTCAGCAGTATGACCACTTGTTCCATATCCTTTATCTTTGAAGGTGATTATTTTCATTTGCATTCTCTGGATATTCTGTGATGATATATGCTATTTTATTATTATTTTTTATTTCCTATCCAAGGGTCTCACCCCTGTCTGTTTTACCCCTTACCTTCATGTTCTAAACCAGGTCTTTTCAACTAGATTGTTTTTCTGTTTCTTTTTTGTTTGTTTGTTTGCTCTTAATATCAAGTTGCCACTGATGAGTAACAAGAACTTGCTAGATAGATTTTATCCTTTATTTTGTCTTCCGGCAGATGCCTCTGTAGTTAAATCTCTTTTAAGAAGTGGAGAATGAGTCAGGCAGTTCTAAGTTTTTTGAAGTATCAGAGACTGTTTGTCAAGGAAATGGGAGTTGTGTACTTCAGTATTAAGGCAAGAAAAATCCCTTTCTAGTAGATTTAGTAAATAACTGTAAGTCAGTCATCCCCATACTGGGGTCTGCTGCCCTGAAAGAAACATGTTTTGAACATATGCCACGTTTATAAAGTCACAAGAATGCAATGTATATCAATTCATATTCATCTAACTCCAATAGTAAGGTTGATTAAATAATTTACAAATACAGAGAGCTGAATAAATAAGTTACCTATTTATCTTAAGACTGGTTCTGTAGTTACACAACCTGAAAATGCATTTTCTTAATTAACACTACTATGCTGTGTTGGAAAGAACCAGTAAGCCTTGTTCAGCTGATTCCTGGTCCAAGATTTGTAGTAGATCCCCAGCATATTACCAGCTGTATTAGCACCTTCTTTTTGTTATTACTCAGGCTTTCTTTGCTTCTAACTTGCTCTGCATATTAGACTTCAGAATGAAGTCACATCCTTGATACAATGGGGAATAACTTCTCTCTTTTAACACTATCGTTCCCTAGTAGTTTGCAGCATTTGGTGTTACATCCTTTTCATGTGAATCGTTTCTCTAAATCTGTTAAACTTACTAAGTCATGTTCTTAATCTAAAAAAAAAGTTTAAAATTTTGACACCTTTTTTGGGGGGGGCATTTTAGATACCAATACACATAGCAAGCAAATGGCCAGAGCTGTGGCTAACTCACAATCTTTCTTTTTGTTCTGCCCCTTAGTTTGTTGCCCACAGTGTTTATTTTTCTGTCTGACTGACTATTATATGTGTTTACCTAGAGCCTTTTGCAATCAGTCAAAAGCAAAGTTAATGTCCTCATTGCTAAAATATCAAGCCAATCTGCAGAAAAGGAGAAGAGAAATGAGGGCACTTCTCCTCCCTTCCTCTGAATGGGGTTGGTGACATATTGAAATATTAATGTGTCATGTAATATAACATAGCCAACATAAAAAAATAATCAAGGGAGAACTTATCCAGGTAAGACAGGAATCTAGGAATAATAAATTCTCTATCTCTATGTCATTACTCACGTCCAACTAAGAAGAAAATAAGTAAAACCCTGAAATTTGTTCATTCAAAACTTCAATCTCATTCTGATATTTTCTTTATGAGAATTTTCTGGTTAAAGAAGTGTTTTGATTTGCTTTCCCATAAAATTTTCACAGTTGTTCTCTGGAGCACAGGGGAAAATGACACTCAGTGAAACAAGATTTTGAAAAAATCAATATTGTTAGAAAATGTAAAATTTGATGGAATAATCCAATTCACCTTGTTTCCACAAGAGAAAAAATATATGTTATTCACATATTACTATTGAATACTATTGAGTATTCTGCAAGACCTTTGGACCTAATAAAATAAAGTAACTTTATTTAGTCTCTCTTACATTTCAGAAATTGGAAAATCTTAGCTCAATGAAACAAATTAAATTTAAAAGAATTTGGTTACAAAATGAATCAAGAGTAAGAAAAATGGTCGAAGTGTGAGAAAATAAATGAACAGAATCAAAATGGTTGGTTAAAAAAATTAGCCTTCCTGCATATAATGAAATAAAATTAAATGTAGTAGAAATAAACCTAAAAAATAGTTGAAAGGGAATGACAGAATGTGTCTGCAAGGGATTTTGTTTTCTTTCTTCCCTTTTATAAAGATTAGTGACTCAATCTTTAAACCTTTTATTTAATTTTGTTATTGGATACAGTTTTTCTTAAAGGTCAGACTACCATTTTATATTTAGTGTTCATATCAAACCAAATACTTAAATCATGTGACATGTAATTATCATTTGCAAGTAATGTCTAAAATTGGGGTGTTTGGGCAAATCAATTATTTCATGCACATGTAAGATTTGAACTGTAATCTGTTCTAAAATTACATTTTTAGCAACCATTTTCAAAGAAGCAGCTAATTATGGATTGTGAACTTTCCAAATGAGGCTTGATGCTATTAAAGAGATTCACTTGATTAGTCTTTAAAGATATATTGGGTGGGTAAAATTCTCATCAGATTTATCTAAATGAATGTGTATCAGTGTTAGCAAGACTGAAACTTGATTTAATACATTTTCAAATATATTCAGCCTGCCTGCTTATCATTCTGAGTAAGAATGAATATCTAAACCTGTCTACAGAAATTATTCTCTAAAATATTTTATATGTGTAACAGTCTTTTAATACAATATCTGTACACATAAACAAATGTGTGGATATGTCTGCACAGTCAAACATGTACAGCATAGCAACAAAATAATTTAATCTTTTAAATTTTTCTGTTGGAGTATATGCAAAGGTTCACATTTCTCATACTGTGTAGCTTATACATAGATTTGATCACATAAATATTGCAAAATTGTATATGCATTTTTTCAACTTATTGTAATATATATTTATTTACGACAATTACTGTCATGCTGCAGTTTCAATATCAAATGATAGCTGTGGCCACAAGAGCACTTAAGTGCTCATGCTTTCATGTGTGTTCCGTATTTGGGTAGAATATCCTCTGTAATGAAGTATCCTGCACTTCTTGTTAGATCAGAAGTGGACTTTAAAATTGAAGTTGTTAGTGTTCCCATCTGATGATCTTCAGTTTTGTAAAAGCAGTTGTCTTGTAAACACAAGTGTGGTTATTAACTGGAAGACAGCGCTGCTGGAAAAATGAAAGCGCTCCATGTTTGATATCTCTTGGGTTTTCAGAGCAAATTCCAGTTAACAAGCAAAAGGATGTTTTGGTTCCCTCTGCTCTCTGTTTCTGCTTATCTCTCATCTCTTTTCTTGCTACTGCATTTACTTCCCCATCCAATCTTTGGCGACTTTTCTTTTTTAACTTGTTAGTATAAAATATGAAAACTTACTATCTTTTAAATGCTGTTCAATGAGGTTCAAGCTTGAAATGTAGGTCTTTCATATCTGAATCTCTTTTGAAGTATATGGCTTGACTGCTAGTAGCTGGAGGCATATCATTTACAGACACGTGCATGTGCACGCACGTGTGTGTTCCCATACACCTTGAAACATACATTAAATCATCATTATTCCAAAGTGGAAATACAGAACTACATAAATGCAAAAGAAACCTGTATATTTCCATTGGATATAATCTTCTGTTTCATGTTTCAAGAGAACAGCAATAACAATTTTCTAAATCTTATGGCTCCTTATTTGCTCAAAACAAAAACCAGACCTTAAATTTAACTGTGCAGTAGCAGAGGTAGAGAAGTTATAAACAACAAATCGTGCAGGCCTCTAAATAGTACTTAAGATTGCTTTCCAGTGTCATGATTTTATGATCCAATATCTTCTCGCCTGCCATATCTAGGAAGGATTGCCATCTCTCATTGCAGAGGTGGGAAGGGAAGAATCTCCACTTCCTAATGTGATAAAGCATCCCTTCAAAGTCAGATAGCTCATGAAATATTGAAACTTAAACCTGCCACTAATGCAGGATTTAATACTGGCAGTCCTGAACAAAAGGTCAGTGTGGTTCTCTCTTTCTCTTTCGCTCATTTCATGTCCAGGGCTCTCGATGCATGGATTGTTGAGAGAAGGACACTTGCATTTGGAGTGAAGTGAAAAGAGACCTTGCATTGGGCTCTGAAATTTCTTTAAAAAGCGTAGAATTTAATTTTAAACAGTTCTTGAATATTCTTATTATTGGAGATGAATACCATGTAACCTCTTAAAGTGATCAAGAATCATATAGGAGTTTGGACTTTTGGAGTCTTTTTTTCTTCTGCTTTTTAACTTTTTTTTTTTTTAAGTTACAATTAAAAAGGGAAGGATAAAAGAAGAAACTTTAAAGTCATGAGTTCAACCAAGAGACAGTTGGTTTATTTACCAGATTTATGCAAATCTGAAGAGGATCAGTTAGAAGCTTAATTTTTTTTAATTGTTACATTTAAATAATGAGTAAATTAAAATATGCAGAAAGTAACTGATAATTTATGCATTATGGGCTCTAAAAGCTTCTTTGTTAAAAGAAAAAAAACCACCAACTTATCCATTCATGTCAGACAAAAAAAAAAACAACACTATTCTGCTCCACTGATACAGTAATCAAGAGGCTTAATCAATTCCAAGGATTTTTTAAAGACTGTCAAAGAACTCTTTACATCCATGCATTTAACACTGTATTCATGGCTACATATTGAACATAGCTAAATAATTATTTACCAGTGTTTTTGACCATTTCTGAGTAAAAACACCACATATTAACAGATACTGAATCTGAGCTGCACTTAAGGATGTGGGTACATGACAGCTTCAAAGTGAACCTTGCTTGCAGAGTAGAACAGTCTTTATATTATGCTGCAATGTAATTATCACTCCAAAAAATCTCCATTTGGTAAAAGCTCAAGAAATTGGTGTTGAAGTTTCCTTTGACAATTTTCTTCATCTTCCTGTGCCTAAATGCTTTGTCTTAAAATGAAGTTGATCATATTTCTTTTCTAGGACTTCTTTCAACCTTTAGATTCCTTGAGAAAAGATAACAACAGTTTTAACAGTTCAAGTGCAGTGAGGGTTTTTTTACTGTGTTCTGGTTTCAAGAAATTAATATAAAAAATAATGACAGCAGAAATGTTATTGCTCAGATGCAGAGAATATTATCTGTGGTACTGTCATTATATAACAAAGTTTATCTCCTTCAATAAACATTAACACAAACCTAAGATTAAAACAGAACTTGAATTTTATTTATTCTTTGTCAATGTATTTATAAGCCTTCCGTTACTAAATAATCGTGTATTCTTTTGTTATGGATATAAATTAATAAAGATTAAGTACCTAGTTGGCTAAGCATGTATTAACAAATAGTCGTTTCATAATCAGTCATATTTAATGACATATAAAAAACATCCAACCTTATGTCAGCTTATAAGCCAGTGTTTATATTTCTGTACACTGGGTAAAAACAAAAAAGTAAAGTAAAATAAGTGTGTTGCCAGTATATGCTTTCTAGGAGGAAGGAGTGGCTGGGGAGTAGATGCAGGACATAATTGAGATGGAATGGGAAATGGCTAAAAATTGAGCAGCACAGACAGTAGGAGCAGAGTGAATATGAACTTTGCTATGCAGCACCTCAGACTCCTTTGCCTCTGCTCTGGTTTTAAGAGATCTCTCCAAAGCTTCTGACTCCACTTTGACCCTTGGTTTTGCCCTTGCCCAGCTATACCACCTCCTTTGCTCTCAGCAGCTCTGTAGCTCTCCTTCCTTTCCTTCCACAGGCAAAATCTTTTCCACTGCCACTTCAGCTAAAACAGAAAAGTTTGTCAGCCATATCTTTTTTTTTTTTTTTTTTTTCCATCTCTTTAGTCACAACTTATCTCAGGTGTATTTAATATTGCTGGTAGGGAAACAAAAATTATGGAGGTATTTGGCTTGGATAGGCTCTGATGATTTGCACTGCTGTACCTTAGATAGATTTAGCTTTCTTGTTGTGGTTGTTTGTTTGTTTATTTTTCACCTGAAGTCATGACATGGGCACTTGAGCATAGCAGCCAGGTGGATTTCTTAGCACATCTAGATGATTAAATAAATGATGAATAGATGTTCCTGGGCCCACTAGGAATATGCTTCTGAATTATTTATGCTTTAGAACAAATGTCTACACAACAAAATTTTAGCACGCAGCACAAGACTAGTTAAAAGAAGGCACAACTGGTACATTATGCACATAAGCCATTGACTGAGTTGAGGTTTTTTTATATTCAGTGAAGCAAGAAAAAAAATAGTCTGCCTTCTTTGTATTTTTTTTTCCCCTAGAGCAGGCAGAAAGACAGGTACTCTGTGAGGGTGGATGTGTATGGGGAATCTTAGCTGCTGCCACTTCACAAGTCCCAAAGCGCCCAGACATACCAGACTCAGTTAATACCAAACAGGCTGCATCTGTTTGTGTACAGAGGAGCGACCTTCAGCCCCTTTAGATGTTGCTTTAGCAAATCCACATATTTAATTCAGTATGTCTTTCCTCTGCTGATGAAAGCTCCAGAAAACTGTCCACTGAGCATGCTAAGAGAAATGTCCCCTCCCCACCTAGCACTGTCCAGTAAGTTTAATTAACTGTTACACCGATATATTAATACACTTGTTACCTTTTTGTAGAATGAGTGTATTTTCTGTATCACAATAGCTGTGTCCTATTTCAGGGGAGTCAGAACAGCTTTTTGTACTCATTTCCAGGGCTCTCCATCCCCATGACTGCACACATATAGAATTAACTGTGCCATATCTCACCTCTAACCTTCAGAGAAGATTGCATTCCTTTCTGTTTCCTTGTTTTCTAGTATACTTGTTCCCTTTCTTTCCACTCATTTAGCCTTTAACTAGCTCCAAGAAATAGTGCTTAATTACGGTCATGCTAGTGAGTGACCTGAGGCATCTCTCTGGTTAGCAGGACTGACCTTTACTTGATTTGCCTCCACCTCACTTGTTTTGAGTCCCAGAACTACAGGGGAAGTGAAGTAACTGGCCTTGTTAAAGCAGAGAGGAATGAAATCATAAAAACAGAAGTGCTACTAATAATAATGAAAATATTAGCTTGGTAAAATAATTTCCTGCTGTTTTCACAGCCTTCATCAGTTGTACTCACCCTTGATTGCTCTCTGCAGTTTGACTGTCTAAGCAGTGATGTCACGAGAAGCAGTCCACCCAGTGGTGTGAGGTTGGTGTTACATGTTTACTAACCACCATGCTTATTAGCGCTAGAGGGCACTTTCAGCTCTAAGAGATGCTGCTTAATATTATCCAGTCTATTCCAAGTTTGGTGAACACATCAATAAATGACGTTTACAAAAACCATAAAAAGGGTTGTGAAATGGAAGAGCATTGAGCAAATGAGAGGGAAAGAGTATGAGCATGCTTTTCACAAATCATAAACCAAAATTGTGTATCAAGTTTCAGTGAATCAGGTTCCGTAGTCTGGACATTGCGGTTGAGACAACACAAAAGGAGAGAAGCGTCTATCTCTTTGGGTTTTGTTTTTATGCAACAATTCTGTCATATCAGCTGTCCAGTGTAGACTAGAGGTTTTTAAGTATTTTTGGATGGTACATACAATTATCAATTGCTAGTGTCATGATCATTTGGGTAACGTTTCCAGGGTTTAGAACATCTTTCTTGAGTTTATGACAGTAAATATTTGCAATTTTGTACTTAAGCGAAGTGTTTAGCTGTCCCAAATCCCTAACTACAGCCAAAGGCTCTCTGAAGGAAAATAAAGCAGATGTCTTTAAAAACCCTTGGATACCTGAGGGATATCCACTGTATTTTTTCAGGCTGGAAAGCTTTATGGAAAGAGCAGTTGAGTTAGCATTAAAGTGTTTACACAAGAAGCAAGAAGGGAGATATCAAAGACACAAAATTTCATGCAACTTCAGAAAGCAGCCTCTGAAGCAGAAGTCTTTTTGAAATACTTAGAATGCTATCGTACTGCTTAGAAAGAAACCAGAAGGCTGGATATCAGGGGATAGTGTTTTACATTAAGTGTTTGGTATACCAGACCATATGGCACTATGGAGATTTTGGACCTGTAGAAATGTAATTACATGAATAAAATCATGTCTCTATGCTAATTATACAATGAGTTTCAGAATTGGAGAGCAACTTTCTATTTAATGCATTCACAATGAGAGCTGACACTTGAACAAGAAACAGTAACAAATCAAGGGAAAAAACATACTGTTCAAGAATTCCAGTGAGATTCTGGAGGCAAATTTTTGTCTCCTCTAGGCAATACCCCTAGAAAGCAGAACCAGAATGAGGGACCTACCAGCTGAAGTGCTGAGGTACCTGCACAAGATTGAATGGAATCTAATTTTGCCTCATAAATTGTAACTGCAAAACTTATCTTTCATAGAATTTTGTTCTCTTCAATTCAAGTACTTCTGATTCATTCCTGTTCAATTTTATTTGATTCATTTTTCTCTGTCTCCTACAAATGCTTCTTAAGAGAACTGAACTGAACTGAACATTAGCTTTAACCTCAAAGGATCTAAATAAGGAAACCTAAAATAATGTTGTGGATTGCAAAATGGTTCAAAAGTCTTGAGATTTTCTAAATCAATTATTTTGAATTATTTAATTCTCAGTATGTCTTTATTTTGTTTTGTCCAGTTTGTTTGTTTGTTTGTTTGTTTGTTTGTTTTGTTTTGTTTTAATCTTCTGAGGAGAATTTCTGGATCCAAAAATATGGAAACTCTCAAAGATCAAGCCTTATCATAAATATCTGTGCAAAATGATTCCAACATTTCTTCCTTTAAGAAGTCCGCCTACAGAACTATAATTCATGTCTTGGATATTGTCCTTCCACATTTTCTTTTGTACTCACTCCTAAATAAAAATTAAAAATAGGACGACATCATAAAGGGATGAGGGGGGATGATAGGTTACAGCAATCTCTTCCAGAATTTCTGAGAGTATAGCAAAAAGGTGAAAATCTTGGCTTCACTGGAGTCCTTGGGAAAATCAAAGACTGTCCAAGTGTCCAAGGTAGAGCCAGGTTTTTGGGACAGTATAAGTAGAGGGTAAGTTGGGACCAGAGGGAACAATATACCTTTTTTTAGCTACACAGCTGTCAGGACCCAAGCTTAGCTATTATTTTAATACACTTATTTTCAAATAATGAATTTGTATTATATACTTGATGTGGCTAATGCTTGGAACAGTTTGTGACAGTCCTTAAACATGTGACTGCTAGGAAAAGAGAAGCCTGTAAATAATCCCATAGCAATTTAATTTGACATTATTGATCTACATCTTCTAATTGATTTGAACAGCATTACAAGAGCAGCATTCTGTATTTTGACATTTGAATTACTGTCTTGTTACTGTGCCAAAGTCTAGACACTGTCTCAGTTTTGAAAGGGCATGAATGTCTCTGATGATGTCGTCCCACAGAACAGGACTGATCAGTTCAGGATAAGATAGTTTTGCCTGTTCATTACTGCTTTGGTAATTTGATCTGCACACTCGCCGACTAAATTTTGCCTACTTTATGTTTACTACATTTACTGTTGTGTCTTTGTGCTACTGTACCTTCAGAGTCAATTCTGCCAAAAGCTGTCTGCCATTAAAAGTAGACCCCAAGTATGGTCAGCCCTTCTTTTGATGGCCAGCCCAAATTCAGGGAAGACCCAGTGCACCAGCGGCAGGGTACGTGTCTGCCCTGAGAAGTTCCAGCCCCATCTGTTTGCTATGGAGCAGGTTGCATTCTTGTGGAATCAAAGCCTGCCTCACCTGGCCAAGTCAGCAGGAATCCAAAAAAGGAATAAAAGGAAAAGGAAGCCACAGGAGCCTGGGCTTTGAAAAGACATCAGCTTTCTTTGGGTATGCTTAATTCCATCAGAGCTGTCCTGTTGCTGTGATATCACACCATGTGGCATTATATTTTCTTTTTCTGTTATTAACTCAAAAATTGTACAGAATTCTAGAAATCAAAATAAGCTTCAATCAAAATAAAAAGATCAGAATAGCCTTTTTTGAACAAAATAAATTTTAAGAATCTCCATTCTTCATATGCTTTGTGTTTATCACTTTCTTCTCATTGAAGATCTTTCTTTCTAGATATCAAGGAGATTGTTTTGTTTGGCTTTAATTCTTGGAAAAAAAAAGTAACAGTAATGATGGAATAAGCAGTAGAGATTTCAGAAAAATACTGTTTGAAGTGTTAGTATATATGCATTGCTTGTAAGTTTTTTTCTTTTTTGTTAATTCTTATGACGAAATTTTGAATTTTCTTCTCAATATATGATAATGTAGAACTTCTTTCTTTCTTTCTTTCTTTCTTTCTTTCTTTTTTTTTTCCCAGAGACTACTGGACTCCTTGTCTTTCTCCATGAAGCTAATATAGAGCTCTTATAAATGAATGGAAAGATTGCCCTTGCCTTCAGTGGTCTTTGGAAGTGATAACCCTTATGTATCTTCCTATCATTCCTCATAGATATATTTTTATCTCACTTTTTTATTTTGCACGTACAAAGAATCACAGAATTCATACATGTCTTTTTCAGTTCTTCTGATCAAGAAAGCTTTCACATATGAGAATCATAAGTATTAAATAAATTATTAAGAACAAACCTAAGACAACAACCAAGGACTGTCTATACTATAAAAGCCATTAAATCCTCAAAATTGAGGTGACCTTTACGTCTAGCAAATACTGTTGTTATGATTAGGTTTTCCAGAAATACTAGGAAGAAAATGTACAACTAGCAGTTAATGATCATGGAGCTTTTCCAACCCACATATCCTCTGGCTGTGGCTTAATGATCATTTTTATATTGATTTATTATTGATTTATATTATTTATTGGAAAACAACATTAAATGGGATTGTGAGAATGAAGTGGTTGTTCTCTTCACATTAAGAATACGAAATAAGGTGGTGATGTTCATGGAATTCATTTATGCTTGCACTGAATTATCATGATCCTTCCTATTTACATTGCCTCTTACCTTTCTTCTTTCTTCCTGATTTCTTTTCTCTTCCTTCTTTTGCTGTTCCCTTTCCATCTTCCTTAATCTACTTATTCACTGGAATTGGAATTTTCCAATATAACATCTGAAAAAGTATCTGCACAAAGTCAAAGACAGAAAGAAAATACAAAACAAAACAAAAAACACCCTGACAACAGTCTAAGAAGGCATGGATGGATTAACAACTGCCGTAATGCTACAAGGAGGAAATGAGTTAGTGCCTCATTTACTGTCAAAATTGAGCATATGGGCAGCATGGTATGTTGTCATCATAACATTGTGTTAATTAAAGCAAACAATCTATTTGTAAAATGGTAATGTTCTTAGAGATGACAAATCTACAGAATCTGGGAAATATTTGATTGGTTTTTTTTTGTTGTTGTTGTTATTGTTTTTTGTTTTTTTCCTCTTTGTGCTTTTACATGCTTGGAATTAATTTAAGGATTTTTCAGTGACAGGTTTTAAGCTTTTTGCTGTCTCTATTTATACAGCTTCATATTTTCTATTAATGAACATTTTCAGTTCTTTCTTTCACATTTATCTGAAATTCCTTTCACGTGCATTGGGCTTTACTCTATATGCTGTTTCTTGTACAAGTATTTAGAGCAAGAGTGATTGTTAATCATGATGGTTGTATTCATTTTAGTAGGATTTTTTCACAGGCTGGAGTTCTTCAGGATCTACATGCACTGCAATGTAAGAAATCAATAGATCTGACCGATAGTATTTCTGAGAGAAACATACCAACATAAAAGGGAACATCAATTAGATAGAGGTGTTTAGCTGCAACATTTATGTATCAAATGTATGACTAATATATTCAAAAAAGATTACTGGGGCCAGCAGTGAGAAATTCAGGATTCGTTGTTTATTCCAAACAACAATATAATACCCAGCAAACCCTACTGGAGAAGAGAGTTACAGATGAATTTCAATACGTATAATAATAATTTCATTATATTCAATGGAAATATTACAAGTTCATTTAAGAAGATAAATTTCTACTGGAGAAATGTTAGAAAGACTTTATTAGTACACTGTAGCCTGTGACCCATGTATTCTTATAGAAAAATTGAAGGACAGGCAACTCCTGGGAGTCCTCACATTTCATAACCTTATATTAAGAAGTGTTGAGCTTGATATAAGTTGAGAGTAACAATCACCTGTATATTTTCCTAAGTTTTCATCGTTCTTCTCATTTTCCTCTCACAAAGGTTTTTCTTTATAACTGACTGGAGCACTTTCAATACACCAAACACACCATCGCTTTTTGCTTGACAAACTCTTGTCATCATTACCATTGCGTTCTGGATGATACTCCTGAAATATATGAATATATAGCTGAATATATGTAGAGCATCCCACTGATATCACTGGGACAACACATTCAGTAGTATAAGTTTCTGCAACCAGCTTTGAATTCAGCTGACAGAATTGCTCAGGAACTGGAACTCCTCCTTTTCTTTTCCAGAATATCCATTTGCCATTTTGATTTACCTTTAAAAGGAAGAGCAAGAAATATTTCAGAAATAGATTACTGTGTATCTTTGCATAAGCCTTAAATCCAACTTCCTGAGAACTTAGATATGTTCTGTAAAAGGTATGTTATGTGCCCTATTTATGCTTGTAACTTTAACTCAAGCTGTATAAATTAGAAGACAGACTGTAAAAGTCTAAATGCTATCTGCAGAATGCTTTTTCCTTTTCTTTCCAAAGCTGAGCTCTTCTTTAAAGTGCCTTTTTTTCATCTTTATCTCAGGGCAGTAGTGCTGATTAGAATATTAGGTCAATCTTCTTATAAACACGCCTTGTCATTTAAACCTTTCTTCTTTCCTTTCCTTGTTGGAAATCTCACCGTTATCATTTTCTGTTAAGTAATTATTGTAGATGCACTAGTAAAGATGATCCACAACTGTCTCGTTTAATAAGATACCCGGTCAAACACAAAAATTGTAACATTTGTGTTCTTCTGTTCCTCTTCTAATCCTTCCTTTCAACCCACTCCCAGAAATGGTGAGAAATTATCCCTTAGAAATACTGCATGAAACAATGAATAGAGAACAGGTTTTTACAGTTTATTACTTAAAATGAACTTGATAAAAAATTCAAGATTTCATTAAGAGCATAATTTTTAGACAGTCATTCGGTTCCATTACAAGTCCTTAGACAAGTCTTGGAGTTACTGTTTCTCACTTTTACTCATCATCTACTTCTCTTTATAGCATCATTACTTATTAAATGTCATCTACTCTGTGACCACTTTTTTAAGACAATTACTACCTAAGCTTTCTGGAATGGATCAAAAAAACCCATAGCCCTTTGTTCTTGCCCCCACAATCTCCCAGGGCCAAATGTGGCTGACATTTCATTCTCACTGAAGGGCTGTTTTTTGTTTCTCCTGGCTTTCACTGTGAGATATAAAAACTCTTGATCAATCGCTTTCATCTGAAAAGACATCAAAAAAATCATTTCAGAATGGAATGTCCGTTTTTCAGCCAATTGTATGATTTGTGTATGCTTATTTTTAACAAGCTTTTTCTTACTTAAAATAAAAGGCACCAACTCAAACAAAAAAGGCACAAAGATGGTTTTCACAGAAAAAAAATCTTCACCTAAAAGTTATATTTATTATCTCCAAACTTATAAGAGAATATAGTAACAGACAAATAATCTAAATAATTAATGATAAATGATGTGATGATGTACAGTACAAGAAGGAAACATTAGAATTTTTATGAGAGGAGTCTCAGATTATTCACTGTAACTAATCTTAAGTATATAAATATACTGGCATATTTTTTAAGCATAGCTATTACCCAATCTTCTTCATTGCTAGCACTGTAAAAGAAAAATGACTGCGTGTCTGTATGTGTTAGATATGTATGTTCTCATCCATATAGACTTTTTAGAAATTAAGGTATTTTTTAGGACCCAAAGCTGTCAAAACAGTCTTACTAAATTTAAAAACTAAATAAATAAATAGAGAAACCAAAGGACAAGAACCACATATTCTCAATATTAAATGACTAAGTAAGTGAAAATATAATGTGAAAAGATCAGACAGCTTCTCTATGTACAGACTATGATTTCTTAAAGGTGCTGTGATGAACAATGAAATAAAGTATTTATAACC
This sequence comes from Lagopus leucura, assembly GCF_019238085.1. Classification (NCBI taxonomy): domain Eukaryota; kingdom Metazoa; phylum Chordata; class Aves; order Galliformes; family Phasianidae; genus Lagopus; species Lagopus leucura. The sequence goes on along the minus strand of NW_024962263.1, from coordinate 15,179,253 downwards.
CCCACAAAGTGAACAGATTTTAAATGTTTAATCATGCTCTGATGGAAATATTTGTAATCCTTTTCAGAAAATATGAAAATATGAAAATATGCCTCTGAAGAGAAAATTAAAACCGGACCTAAAACAAGAATTTTTTTTTTTTTTTTTTTTTTGATTGAGCATTAACAACTTTTTGTGAAAAAGCATAGGCCTTAACATATTATGAGTGATACAATATAAATCATAAATTACGTGGGTTATAGTGTACCACTCTTGAACTGTTTGCCTTTGACTTGCTATTCTTTGACTAATATTCTGAAGCTAATTTTAAAGAATGTATAAAACATAAAGATTACCCAAATTTAAATAAATAAATAGAAATCACAGATTCATAAAAAGTTATCTTTAAATGTAAAAGCAAGAAGGAGGAAGCAAGTGGATTATCACAGACACAAATGAAGAAGCACAGTAAGAATCAGAAGGACAGACAAGGACTAAGCTTTATCAGATGGTTATCCACCCTGGCAAAATACTGACATTCACAGCATGTGATTTCCAAACATCTTTTCACTCCGCTGCTCATATGCATCCTTCCAAGTCCAATGTGTCATTTTTTTGATATGAACTTAGTGATGGAGGGAAGACCCTGACAAAACTTATACACACATTTACAAATTATATAAAATAGCTTTTTATTTAAGGCACAGATTTACCTTCACATTCCTCTGCTCCTCAAACTAGCAGTCATATACCCTGCCTTAGAATATGTTTCTTGTAATCCGTGTGTATTACTAACCATGTCAGAGGCATTCGGAGCATGACTGAGGTGTTAAGGACATCATCCGCAAATGTATCTGATACAGATGAACCTAAGCACAAATCATAAAATCTCCCCTGTGCATCTTAAAATTTGTACTGAAACAATTATAGATTTTAAAAGGTAGTTTAAGAACAGTTTTCATAGATCACACCAAATTTACATACAGTGCTTCCTGACATTTTCCAGTCTTCAAGACAGCGAGGCATAATCTAGTGATCTGAATGAGTTTCTCTACGGGATACTCACTCCTGAAATTTTGTGGGTCTAATAATTCTGTGACAATACATAACATTTCCTTCATCATTTAATATTTACCTGTCATTTTTCTTAATTCCACTAATGTGTTCACACCTTTACACTCAGTTACCAAGAAAGACTAAAATCCCATGGTGAATTTGTTAATATTTATTCATTGCCAAGAAAAAAAAAAAATAGTGTATACTTACATTTAGGTTCTAGCCCATTTTCTTATACTGCCAACAAGTTAAAAATCTTTTTTCCAATTTACTTTCAATTAAAGAAATATCCCCCTAAATAGAATTCTGAAAGTACCCCTAAAGAAATATATTCTCCCCAGAATATGGAAAAATCAAAGAAAACTAATAAGAAAATTGCTGTAACAAGAGTTCCAACTCTTCTATATATAGCTGAAATGTTGTAATGGATTGATAGAGAGGGAGCACATTTCTTTCTGCAGTTTCTCTTTACTCAGCAATAACTTTATAGCCAAGTGAGCAGAAGAATATCCATTTTAAACAGAAAATACAGTACTTCCTTTCTTTGTCTTCCTTCCCAGTCGGCTTTTAAATGAAAATCTGTAATAAACTTGCTCAGCATTCTCAATAGATAGCACAGGAGTTCTAAGAAGTTAAATTACTGCACATTACTAAGAAGAAACTAAGGTTTCATGGCTTTTTTTTCTTTCTTTGTTTTCCCTGATCATATAGAGATACACAGTTACAAACTTACTGTTTTGTTAAGAGTCAATATTTACAGTTCACCTATATTGTTGCTTCACTTTTTCATGTTGCGGTGTTATTCTAACTGGGAGTAATCAAGGAAGTAAAGATCTGCTTATTTGTTTTTATTCCCATAATCAGCAGTGGAGCACTCGCTATCTACTGTCAGGTGATACAAGCCATTTATTTTTACATAGGAGAGCTAAAAACATTTATTAAAAGAAAATTACAAAGTACCATCATTTTTCCTGTGGAAAAGGTGAGTTATTATTTACTATTTTCAAATCTATAGAATAATACAATCTTTCTTGCTTAACTGCAGACACATCCAAAAACAAAACAAACAGCCTCACAAAAATGTAAATCCACTACAATAAGTAATTTAAAAAAAAAAAAAAAAAAAAAAAAAAAAAAAGAAAAAGAAACAAAGGAAAATAAAAAGGTCTGTATTATGTTGTAGAAACAGGCCATGTTTCATATGGGCAGATCCAGTGCAAGGGACAGAGAATAAAAGAAAATAATGGACTCAGGTCATTTGAACTTGGAATGATAAGGGTAGTGTGAAAATAATATATATCTGGGAACTGTTCCAGCAAGTATGCACAAGACACTAATGCTGCTGGCAAGGTATTTTTCAGATTGCCAATGTTTTAGAAAGCAGGTTTATCTGAAAAACAAAAAATAAAAAAGTATTCAAGCATATGCTGACTGCACAAAAAGAATTTCATCAGAAGCATACAGATTTTACACCTCCTTTACCATGGGAAAAAACATTACAGCTAGGAAATGGCAAGGTTGAATGTCCTGCCTGTATATCAGTAGAATTATTAATATATGATTATTGACATTTTATGATATTGAATATAAAAATAGGTAGTGTTTAATAGTATATAAATACATTATTTTTATTTTATTAAATATGAAAAAAAAGCAACAACAAAAAACTAACTCATTCTTGTCACTAGCTATCTCATCTTTAAAGGCTGAAAACTAAGCCAAGTATGGATCACATTTGTATGCCCCCAGATCTTGGGGGATATGTATGAATGCAAATCTGTTTTGCAGTCTACATTCTTCCTCTTGCAGAACCTTTGTTCTGTAGCTGTCATTGATAGCTGGTGACCTGTCTCCCCACGATATTTACAGAAAGCTTATAGTAGTTGCCTCAACAGAGATGTGTAACCGACCATGTGATGCCAATGAGCAGAGTGTGTTTGGGATAATTTTCAAAGGGTACCACAGACATTCTTTAAATAAAATTCATAACGGCCCTAGAGGCCACTCAGATAATAAGGCATGCAACTCTCAGTTTTGAGAAAACATGGACTTTAATTTCACCATTAATTAAATTTGTGTATCTCTTTTGACCTCAGACAAACTCCTTAGAAAAGTATCTAAGATGTGATCTGACAATGGTAGAAATAGAATGAAGACTTAATATGCTTGGCAAATGTTACATATCCATTCTTTTTTTGAGAGAAAGAAATGGAAGGATTAATTTCAGCACTGTTGCCTGCAATCATCAGACCACCCAATTTAAAAATAAAGAAAAAAAATATTTTTATTTATAAGAAATATGGTAGATCTGAAGATAAAGCACACACTGAGACATACTCGACAATCAAAGTGCAGTGATATTTTTACAAGGTCTATCTGCAGAGAATAGCTCTTTGATGTATGCGGTTATGCCATGATCAAGGACCTGCACCACAAAGGAAGTTTGTGAGACAAGGATGAATGTCAACAAGAAAAAATGGGATATTTAGTGAATATGGGAAATGCACAGAGAAAAGAGAAGCAGCAATTAGGAAGAAGAAAAAGAGTTTGAAAATTTTAAAAGTTGATGGGAGCAACCTAGTAAAAATGGATGAAAAATGAGAAAGGCGAACTGAATAATTCAGAATTGCTCTTAAGAGAGATCATAGAATCATAAAGCCATAGAGTAGCTCAGATTGGAAGGGACATTAAAGACCATGTAGTTCCAACTTCTCTGCCATGGACAAGGCTGCCCCCTATCACCTCAAGTTGCCCACAGTCCCATCCATCCTGACCTTGACCATATCCAGGGATAGGGCACCCACAGTTTCTCTGAGTAGCCTGTTCCAGTGCCTGAAATCTCTTTGAGTAAAGATTTTATTCTGCTAAATTTCCTTATTTAGTTTAAAGTGATTCCCCCACTTTCTATCACTACTAGACTCTGTTTTATAAGCTCCTTTCAAGTACTGGAACACTACAATGAAGTCTTCCTGAAGTCTTCTCTTCTCCAATATGAACAAGCCCAGCTTCCTCAGCCCTTCTTATGTGAAGAGGTGCTCCAGGCCTCTGATCCTCTGGACTTATTCCAACATCTCCACATCCTTCTTGTGAGGTGGATCTCAGGCTGCACAAGACTCCAGATGGATCCTCAGAAGGGCAAAGTAGAGGAAAGCAATCACCTTTCTCTCCCTTCTGGCTACCCCTCTTTTGATGCAGCACAGGATACTGTTGGCCTTCCATGCTGCAAGTGCACACTGCTGGCTTGTGTTCAGATTTTGTCCACCAGGACATCCAAGTCCTTCTCCATAGGGCTGTTATCAAGGAGTTAATCTCCTGGTCTGTACACATATCTGGGATTGTCCTGACGCAATCTTGCTCTAGATCTTGTTGTACCGTATTAGATTCCTGTTGGCCCTATTTTCAAGCCTGTCCATGTCCCTCTGTATGGCATTCCTTCCTTATGTTATGCACCAATCAGCTTCATGTACTCGGCAATGCACTTAATCTCACTGGCTATGTCATTGATAAAAGTGTTGAAGAGCACTGGTCCCAAGAGAGACCCTGGGGGAACATGACTCGTTACTGGCCTCCACCTGGAAATAGAGTCATTGCCTACAATCATCCAACCAATTACTTATCCACCTAGTAGTCCAACCTTCAAATCTCTCTCTCTCTTCAAGTTACAGATAAGGATGTGGTATGGGGACATGTCAAAGGTCTTGCACACTGCAAGACATTGCAATTCCCCAGGTCTTCCTTTCTCCCTTTCTTAAAAATTGATGTTTCCTTCTTACAGTTTTTGGAGACCTGACAGTCAGGACTTTTCAAATATTATGGAGAGTATACTGGCAACCACAACAATCAGTTCCTTCAGGACCCTGAAATGCATTTCATTGGGCCCTATAGACTTGTACATATTCAGTCAAGTCAGATGGTCTCTGACTTGCTCTGATCTTACCATGGGAGGGACACATCCCTTGCCAAGTGCAGTTCCATTAGTCTTTGTATTCCTGATCCTATCTTTGCATGTCTGGACAGCATCCCTGCATTCTTCCCAGGTGACACACCCTTGCTTCCATGACATTCTTAGCCTTCAGTTTGTCTGGCAGATCCATGACATTCTTAGCCTTCAGTTTGTCTGGCGGATCCTTGCCCAGCCATGCCAGTTTTCTATCTCCTCTGTTTGTTTTCTGGGGGGACAGAGAGATCCTGTGCTCTCTGAAAGGCATCCTTAAAATGTCTCCTGCTCCACTCCTTTGTCTCCAAGGTCAGCTTCCCAGGGGACCTTATTCAGTAATTCCTTAAATAAGAAAATTTGCTCTCCAGAAGTCATGGTCCTGATTTTGCTCTTTGCCAGATACATATCTTTGAGATCATAATCTCATCCAGAGCATGGTTGCTCCAACCCAGACTGCCTATGATCTTAACCTCCTTCATGATCTCTTCCACACTGATAAACACCAGGTCCAGTAACACTTCCTCTCTGGTTTGTTTGTCCAATACATAAAGTTACTGTCCATGGACTCCAAGAGTCTCCTGTACTCCTTGCAGCTTGTGGTATTATTTTCCCAGCAGACATCCAGGTGGTTGAAAAGCCCTACCGGGTCAAGATCCTGCAACTATAATGCCTCTTGTAGCTGAAGCAAGAAGGCCTCATCAACAGACTCCCCTTGATCATGTGGCTTTGTAGTAGAACCCAACCACCACATATCCTTTATTGATCTCGTTACTGATTTTCATCCACAAGCTCTCAACCTGATCATGGTTATTTCTCAGAGGCAGCTATTCATAGTCTATCCACCACTTAACATAGGGGGTAACTCCCCCACCTCTCCTGACTTGCCTATACCTTCTAAGCAGGGTTGGGCAATTGTCAATTAAAAGAAGCAAAGATAAGTTATCACTGAATCGAGCTGTCAGGCAACACTTATTCCCTGAGGAGAATTCTAAATAAAAAAGGAAGATTTGAACACATTTTACACATTCAGTGACTGGTGATAAAGACAGGACAGAAAATCAAAATGTCATCTAATCTTATATATTTCAGCAAGTCACACCTGCCTACCATAGGCTCTGAACAAATTATTCAGAAAAAGGAAAACAGTATTTATAAACTTGCCATTACTTACTGTGCATTGATCAGCAAAAAAGCCACATGGACATTAATTTTTATTAGCAAGCTTTTCAACAGAGTACTAGCTAAGTGGTCTAAGTTTTGAAACTCTCCAGTACCAGCTGGCAAATCAGAAAATGTGTATAAGGCTTTAATTAACTGTAAAATCTGAAGTGAACTGTATTGCATGATACCTGGGGATTCCAGGGTAGAACATACATATGTTCTATCTCCTAATTGAAGATGAGCTGCATTTTCAGGGATTACATCCCTTGAGGTCACAGAGAGAGAGAGTGTGTGGAAAATAGGAGACAAATTTTAAAGGTCTTAAGTAAATTTTCTGTTAATGGCTGGCCCTTTGAAAGCAAAGTGCACTAACATTTTAAGCTGATTTACTGCATACTGTCTGAATTTTATATGGAGGTGGTAACATTGTACAAACAGGGATTTCATGTATTTTTTTATCCTAGACATAATGTGCAAAACTGAAAGGTTTCTTGTAACTGTGGCAAAGCTTATACTCGGCTTTCATTTTAACTTAGCAGCAAGAAATTTTAAAAAGAAATATAAAATAACAGTTTTCTAAAGTAGATTAAATGAAAGAGAAATAATCCTGGTTAAATTGATCTACAATGCAGTGGAAAACTAAAATGCTTCTGTGCCAGGGCAATATCAAATTGTCTTTTTCATGGATACACAAAAACTACCAGATTTTGTATGGATCTCACCTTGCACCAAGTACAAATAACAGTTACATACTCTGTAAAGAAAATCTTCATTGTCCTAAAAATGGTCTTAAACATGTTAAATTTATTCAGGGATTTGACCCCTCTCCTCCTTTCGTCTGCTTTGCAATCCACTGTCTTTAGCGATTGGCTTTCTGTCAATCAGTCAGAATAGTTTCCTCTCCCAGTTTCTTTACAATTCATTAAGGGGTACCTATAACAAGCAAACTGGCTTTTGATCCTGGATTGAGTAAAGCTTCCCAGCTGCACATTCTCTCACTCCACTCTCTGCTGTATCTCTAGGATGAAAAGGGGAAGTAAAGGAAAAACTTGAGTAGCAACTATCTCCAATTCTTCCCTCTAGATAAAGCAGTGAAATTGCTGAGCAATCTGGCATCCTTCAGACCATGCTGTAAAATGACATATTAAAACAGAGAAGCAGCTGAAACCTTATGTAAAAGTGCTTCATTTCATTCATTTCAGGTTTGATGCAAAATTATGCCACTTCTTGAAAAGCGTTGACAGTTTGAGAGAGGCAGATTAAAAGGGCAGTGGAAATTGCTTTTAAGTGTAACAGAGGAAGCAGAAGCTGACAGAGGATCCATCATGGTTGAATTCCAATGAGGAGTAAAGCTAGTTGTGAATAGGAAAATGTTAGTATATTAAATTTACAGGAAAAGAAAATGAAGAGACTAAGAAAATGTGGAGAAGTGGAAATTAAATTGAAATGTTCGACTTTCTGGATTAAATATGTTAGGACAGGGATATGGTAGAGAAAGAATTAGATTAATCATCCTGGAGAAATATGTTTCCAGTGATTCTTCAGGTGGGAAGTACTTTTTAATATTTATCTTTGTTCATTGATTCTTCCTAAGATTGATTTGTTATTGAATGGGTAACCATTGAATTTGGGTGTTTCTCAGTCTGTTGCATGGAAATAAGCTGTGGATCTGTAAAATTCTGCAAGCTGTACACAGCTCTAGCGCACATTTTACACAAGCTAAATGTGCATTTAGCATAGTAATCAGATGCTATAAGAAGGCCATTGCTCATTGTTCAGCAATGAGAATTTCATTCTCGACAGCCATGCCACCAACATCTGTCTCTGATATCATGAACCAATATAATTGCTTTCAGAGCTGCCCTTGTAGGTTGCTGGTATTGAAATCTTGAGCTATCCATTTCAAAGTCATGTAAGCAAGCACTGATTGGAGATAAGATTGTGCAAGTGATTTCACAGTGCTCAGTAAAGTGGTGTTTGATATTACGCCTTGCCAACTAATTAGAACTTTTTGTTTAAAGAGTCTAGGTGGAACTGATGAAGGTTCTTAAAGTCTTAGCTAAAAGCCCTGGTAAACTTATGGCAGTAGATAAAAATTAGATTGCTGAAGCTGATAACATCACTCAGTGTCTCCCTATTTCTGTCAGATACCACTTCACTAGCACAGGTGTAGCTGATTTATTATTCCAGGACTTGGTGATAACAGTATTTTCTGCTGTCCAACTTCAGTCAACATCCACTATCCATTAAAGTGCTAAGGTTTACTGTAAATCAAAAAAAAAGTCAGAAAGTTGAGAAGATTCTGATTTCATTAAATTAGTTTCACTCCTGAATTACATAACATGGTAACACTATAACACTCCTCATAGGAAAATGGAGCCTGCCTTACTAAGAGCTTTCAAGTTTCTGTGCTTTGACATCGTATAGCTTACCCAGATGTGAGTAGTTTGTTCTTTGTTTGTTTGTTTGATTGCTTTATTTTTTGCTTTTTTTCCCCAGAATCTGTCCTTGTTTCAGTCTCATTCTACCTTCTTGCTGAGAAGTTAACAAATTTTCTTTTTTTTAACAAAGAAAATGAAAGGGCTGTATAAAGGGGGTAGATGAAATCATCTCATGATATCTCAGCTCTTCTTATGAGAAACCACAAATTCTTCTACTCTAAATTTTATGGCAGTGTTCTTTCCCAAGTGTGTCCATAAAAACATTGAGAAACATCTGTGATTCTTTGAGAAAGAAAAGTGAGAGGCAATTGATTTTCAGGCTTACATACATTAACGTTCTGTGATGTTCTGTGCTTTTGAAGAAATACAGTGACTATGTCAAACCAAAACAATAGCTTAATGCTTTTAGCTTCTTTTTCAATGTATTTTTTGTATATGCATTTTTAATTCAGCAATTTTATACCACTCTTACTCATTAAGGAGTGAAAAACACAAGCAATGTGTGCCTTTTAAAAGAAGACATAATATTTCAGAATAAATTTCTGGCAGCTTCCAAACAGGGCTTTCTGTGTTTCTGTCCATAACAACAGCAAAAAGGTACCTTCTCTTAGCATTATTATTTCTGAGACACCCATCAACTATAACTTATATTCCTGTCCAAACACAATGTTAGAAAGCTAGGTGATTTTGTTGTTGTTGTTCGTTTTGCTTTACTTTGTTGTGTTCTGTTTTGTTGGTTTTTTTTTATACTCATCCTGGCTTGGTGTATTTCAATGGTTTCATTTTTCTAAAGACAGTGACAGTTCTCTTTCTTTCCAGTTTGTTCAGTTCTTAAGTGCTCTCCATCCTCTGCTAGGTACATAGAAGTTTTCATGCAGTTGGGATTCTCTCACTGTGAATGAAATGAGATAAATTTAAGAGAAGGCAAAGCCTCTTTTTTGTCACTAGGAAAAAATGATTATTCTTCAAAATAATACTATGTATGCTGATGGCATGCTAAATTTTCATTTACTCTCTCTCAGAAAAAAAAGAAAACAATATACTCTAATGGAAACAGTAATGCATGTTATATGCTATTGCTGTGATAGCGTTAAATTGAACAACTAGAATACACACTTTTGATTATAGAGGTTGATTAAAACATTTTTTTCAGCTGCTTTGTTTGTGTACCAAACACATCCTGAGATTTTAATGTGTCTGGATAAGAGTCAAGATAAATTCACCAGTCCGCTTTTTCTTACTGGTGTGATGGAAGGCATGTTTCAGAAAATCTCATGGGATAATTCTGAGAAAGTAAGTTACTTTGAGTTTGTTATGTATGGATGATGATACTCATGTCTAAAATTTTATTAGGCTTCATCATGCAACTGGCGCATCAGCAGTGGCAATTTGAATTATATGATTATATAATTATTTTTAATAATTATAATAATAATAATAATTTTAATAATTATAATTATATGATTATATAAATTTGAAATTGAACAACTTTAAAGCTTCATCACTATGATGAGGTTCTTGAAATGGAATGTATAATTTTATTTGTAACAATGAAACCAGACCTGGACTACCAGAATTTGTACTTTAACAAGTCTTTCCTCCCTTGTCCTTGAGGTCTGGCTTCTGGCTGCTGCCTCTTGTCACTCTCACAGAGCTGTGGTCCTCTAACTCCTTTCATCATCTCACTGCCTCCTGCTCTCTGCATTCTGCAGTTCCTGCAAGGTCCTCTCCTTAACAAACGTGATTGATCCTACGGAAAACTGCAATTTCCTCTATTTCAGATATGCTTCCTTGAGAGTCACAGAATCAGTGGTGAGTCTGACAGGGAATATCTAAACCAGCGGTCTGATTTGGTCTTGTTCTAGCTGGATTTTGAGTGTTTCCTAGAATGGAACATCCACTGCCTCTTTGAGCAGGCTGTTCCAGTGTTTGACTGCTATCGCTGTTAAGAAAAAAAGCTCTTTTTTTCATGTTTAAATGTAATTTCAGTTTGCGCCTATCATTTCTTGTCCTGAAACTAGGCAGCACTGAGAAGAGTCTGTCTCCTCAGCCCTTTACTCCCTTCGTTACTCACTTCTGTTAAGGTGTTTCTGTACTCTGAACCCCCAGCTTCATCCTGTACCAATTGATCCATTCTTCTAAAAGGCCATGAGGATGATTTGAGGGCAGGAACACCTCTTCTATGATGACTAACTGAGATAGTGTTTAGATTACAAAGAGAAGGCTCTGGGAAAACCTTACAAGAGCTTTACAGTACTTAAATAAGACCTACAGGAAAGATGGGAAGTGACTCTATATCAGGAAGTGTAGTGATAATACAAGGGATAATGGCTTTAAACTAAGAGACGGTTGATTTTGGTAGGTGTTAGGAAGAAATTATTTAATGAGAGAGGTGAGGCCCTGGAGCTGGTTGCCCAGAAGCTGTGGATGCCCCATCCTGTAAGTGTACGAGGACAAATTGAAAATCCTGGCCTAGTGGAAGGTGCCAACCATGGCAAGAGGTTGGAACCATATTGTCTTTAAGGTCTCTTCTAACCCAAATCATTCTAAGATTCTATAAAAGTTCAATATTCCTTCACTAGTCAGACAGTCTTCCCATAAATCTCCATACTTACTGATAAATATTTGTTACAGTGTACAAATAGAGTGTAACATCCAATTAGGATTTTTAGAAAGACTTCTTCAGCTTAAAGAGATACATGCCTACTGCTTATTTACCAGATGAGATTATATATAATACCTTCATAGCAAATACCATAATGAAGTATATTAATGCCATATCACAAATGTAATATCAACAATATCAGTTAGCAATTCCCTCTGTCATAACGTTTCTTGATAACTGAAGATTACAAAATCTTTTTTTTTTTTTTGGTCTGCCTCTTCCTACTGTTCAAAAAAATATCAAAAAAATCTTTGTTGGTATATATATCACATAAAGGAGCAATGTGATATTGTATGATTGTATGCTGATCTTGAACTATCAAATTGTTGATGTTATTTGCCAATTTTGCTAAATATTTGACTAGGCATGAGCTTTAACAATCCGTCCACTGAAAATAAGCAACACTCTAACAGAATGAAGTTTGTTATCTTGCTTGTTATTTCATGCCAACAAACAAAATCAGTTCAAATCAGTTCATGGCTCATTTTCCAATTTTACAAATCTGCAACTTAGAAGAAAAATTATTCAAAAGTATCACATTTAATTAAAATAACGCCGATGATTATTAGTTATGGAGAGCATGGTGAAATACAATAAAAATTCTGAAACCCAGAAATTTCATTTGTGACCCAGTGCTGTGGGAGATTTTCTTTCTTGAGTACAGAGGTGAATCTCTGATTATAACTATCTTTATTTCACATTAGTCTGATGAAAAAAAGAAATCTGAAGAAAAAAATGTGTAGATGTTCGAAATATTTCAGTTTTCATAGTTACACTAATACAGAGAGGTAATCTCAGCTATGCAAATGTGATTGTAAATAACCAATTTTTCTAATATTGAACAGAAATATTATTATACTATATAAATTCTTGGAGCCTCTGTAATTATTCTAAATGTAATAGAAATACAAGTTCAAGATAGTTCCAGGTGCACAGTTCTGTTTTCAGCCATGATCAGCTGATTACTCATCATCATCTGTTGAAAGCCAGCTGTCAGCTCACAGGGAGATCATTGAAGTCAGTTTGGCTGAGCAAACAGAGTTATTTCTGAACTGAATGTCAATTGGTTTCCAAAGCAGCTAAAGTAATAAAAGTAGTGATGTCAGTACTAGCAATCAAGCTCTACAGACAAGCATTATTTTGCTGCTCTAAATGATATTAAACTATGTCTTTGATTAACACTGAGACAATTTCTGCTTCATGGGTTCAAGCTTTTACTTGTACATCAGGACAAAACTGTCATACTGTCATACTGATTTGGTTTGAAAGGAACATTTAAAGATCATCTAGTTACCATTGTTGAGGAGTATCTTCCACTAGACCTAGTTGTTCAGAACCATGTTTAAACTAGCTTTGAACCTTTTCTATCTCTCAGAATAGATAATGGATCAGTACTTGAATGAGAACCTCTAAAGAAAAAAAGTATGATACAACCAACTTGTCTATATACAGAGTCAAGCACCTATGTTATTAGTAGATCAGAAACAGGGAGGAGATGGTTTCATGAAACCCAGTTTAATTACTTAATTTGCATACTTCTATAGGAAAGAGAAAAATGTATTACTGTGTTAAATTAAATGTTTCATTTCTTGTTCTCCAGCAGTCCTTACAATAGAGGCAGGAAGAGCTCTAAAATTCACTTGTTTGGGAATTCTTCAGCAGATAAAAGTGTATATGTATGTGATCTATTTATTCTGCAAATTCAGACTAATCTATACACAAATTACAACTTTAGTGCTTTCTTTGGAAAACACTGACCGTAATTCAAAGGTCCACAGCTCATATAATAATTGATAATTGCATCCATCAGAATCATGTTTGTGATTTCCAGAAAAGATTCCAGTTGTCTGGAGTTGCTGTGTGTTTCTCAGCTGTATGTTGGGAAATATCAGATACAGTGACAAAGTTCTCAAAATCTGCCTTGAAAAAAAATGCCTTCAGGAAACTTCAACACACCTTCCTGTCATGAGTAACCATGAGCAAGATTGAGGGAAACACAAAAACAGCAGGTCCACAAGTTAAATAACAGCAAACTGAATTTGACTCAAAATAGTGCTGAAAACTTGTACAAATTTGGTACTCTTTACGGATGAATTTCATATTGAGGGTTATACAACATTTATGTTTGTGTTAAAAAAATGTTTGACAGATATTTGAAAATAATTTTCAAGCATCATAATTTTGAGGCCAACCTGTGAATAGTCTGAGTCATGATTTTTTCAATTTGCAGAACCGACAGCTCTACAACTCTCTTGCCAGTTATAAGTTTCTATGCTATTGAAAACGGAGTGTTCATTATTTTCACATGCCCATGAAGAAGTACTTTGTTACCTATTATTTGTATCAATAATACCATTTTTCTCACCTTTCTCTCTCATCTCCATTTTAAGGATCAAAGTGAAAAATAATATTTTAATATTAAATAGGAACTACTGTAGAGACATTATTAACTCTCTCCTATTGCAAATCCATCATTAGCAACAAGTCTGTCCATCAGACTCTGAAATATCACAATATGTAGAAGTATAAGCTTTATTAAACATGCTTCAAAAGTTCTCTCTGCGTAATACTCATTTAGATTAAACACCCATCTGGCTGTCTTCTTAATCACTTGACCTTATTGCAAGGTGGTCATTTAGCACATGTTTCAAAGTGGTATTCAAGTACATGAGGTTACCAAGAAAAACATCTGTTTCGTATCACAAATAATAATTAAAGTTAAACAATTAAAACAGTGATGTGCCTCTGGGATTTGTATGGAGTCCTTCATTAAAATTCCACTAACTAAATCAAGGTATGATTATAGTTAATTTTCATGCCTCTGATGAAGCTTATTTTCTTTCTGGCTACTGCTAAATAATTCCTGTAGGAACCCTACAGACAGCTTAGCAAAAGCTAATATGCTTCATGAGACCACTGCCATTAACAGACACAAGGGAGAATGTTTTTCTTCAGGGACAAACAGAAAAAACAATGCTGTATAGATTTCCATATACCCTCAGGGCAGAAAGTACTTAAGAAGTTCCTTTGTTCATCTTTAGTAATAACACTTAAGATGTTGATCCTATACCAGTGTGTTTGAGAAAGAATGCAGGGGGTAATAACAAAGTTTTTAGTATGTGGTGGTGTTTTTTTTACTGCCCTGTTATTTACTTCTCTGTTAAATGGCTATAAGAAGACGTTCTTTTAGCGAAGGAAATAAGTAGCCATCTCTGTTCCTCATTTCTTGCTCTGTGAAGCATGCACTTAAAGGGCAGAGGCATTGCCAGGCACAAAGCATGAAGCAGTATATTATATGTCAGGTAATGGTTCTAGCAATTAGAAAACATTATTTGTATTTTAGGATCAAGAAGAAGATATTTCATTTTCATTGCAAACAGTTGCAATTTAAAAGGTAATTGAAGTTCAAGGCTGAGAAATAGTTAACTTCTATTCTATTTTGACACTTGTTTTGTCTAAACGGGCAGCTATGTAAGATTTAGCTAATTTTAAGTAGCATCTGTTACCAAAAAATGCATTTTTTTAAATAAAAATGAAGTTTGAATGGACATATTTTAGTTAAATCTAACAACTAAGTAATTAAATATGAAGACACAGTAGTAAATGCCATTTGGAGTGAGCATTAGAGCATTACAATTCATTGCTTTGTATCTTTCTACATCAGCATACCTGCTTCTGAGAAAGGGAAGTGAAAATTCAGAACAGGCAGCTGTGGCTTAGCTTGTTCTTCTCTGAGGATAAGAAGGCAATGTACATCTTGAACAACAGGAATTCAGGGAATTAATTTTTATTGGTGTGTTTTAACAATGGAAATCTTCATTAACCCGTATCACAAGCCTCAGTGTTATACTGATAGTGGTATAGTAATAAATCTTGTTGGTTCAATGAAATCTTGTGGCAGAAAGTTCTGCGAAATAATTATGATGTGGCACAAATGTAAAGTATTTTTAAAACTGGTTCTGTCAGATGAATATATTAATTAAGGTTTTATTATTGCAATTTGAGGGAAGCAGGATTTCACTTATACTGGGAGTGTCCAATTTTTGCCACTTTCTTCCTTGTTCTGCTTTGAGTTAAATTGGTCACAGTCATTTTATTTGCTTTTTGTATGACAGTTATTATGCCTCTGATGCAATTACTTTTATTTCTATTATTTAAAATACATATTTTAGGGCACATTACAGAGTGCAGTGAAAATTTGCAGTGAGAATACTATATCGTTTTCTATTATCTATGTCATGTAAAGTGTGTCCAGGCTTATTTATTGATTTATTATTTATTTTAGGCTTTATTTATTCTTCATTAGTCCTTCTGTGGTTCATTTCTACCACTGCACAGTAAGAAAACTAAAAATCTAGAGAGGCACACTGATCGTTCTTATGATATATTTCAACTTGAATATGTGAATATAACTTCTTTTGTATTTTCTGGACAATTTCTTGCATTTACAAACAGTAAAATTTGCATACCAGCATTTTGCTCAGTTCTCCAGCTTTGCTAGACCCTGTAACATCTTCTGTTTTCTGTTAAATTAGCTGTATACCAGCCAATTTTCATTAGAGAAACCAATTCCATGATAATTTCCTGATGATAGCATTGGATTATGGCATACAAGCATTTTTGGATTATGTCTGCATTTATGTGGAACCTTTTGTGTCCCTGGAAGAATTCCACTCTTGGCTACATCATTACAGGATTGTGATTAAGCTCAAGGACTCAGTATCTTTTCCCTAGCTGATGGCTTTTTGTTCTCTGTTTTACTTTGTGAGTTATTTCTTTTTGTTATTTGCAGAAATAAACATGAGGTAGAGAACAAATAATTATTTTGGAATGGCAGAAAGGAATTCTTCTAACTTATTATCTGTCTTGCCAAGGATAAAATGTCATGTTTGTTTTTATCTTTCCCACTGAGTTTGGGAATGTTTAGCAAGCTAAACACAAAACTTCGGTTACTGTTGCCCAAGGAGTAAAATTTCAAATGCCAACCATGTAACTGGAACCATTTCTTCTTCTGTAGTGTTCTTAAATATATATATATATATTTTTAAATATATATAATTATATATAATTAAATATATATATACAAATAGTCAGTGAATCAGTGAGTGACTAATGTAAAAAGTAGGTGTTCTTGGAATTGCTACTGGAGGCCAAACTGCTGCTCACAAATTCAGAAATCAAGATCTTTTTAGAACTATGGGATCATGGTATCATTTGTATAACTTCTGAAAGCCAGTATACTAAGAGAAACATTTGTTGAGTACTGATTATTTTACACCCTGCATGGTAGCCGTATCACAAAGGTATCTTGTTAGAGTGCCACTCACTGGCTCTGTTACATGGATACTCTGTCTATCCATGTTCTGTAGTATTGTGTGGAATCTTATAGACTATAGTTCTTCTGCAAGACATCAAGTGGCTCGTGTTATGTAAAGTATATTTCATTTATGTCTAGATCTTAAAAGAAAATATTGAATGCAAAGGGAGCTCCTTTTTCCTTCTTCTGATATTGTAATAAATAAAGCATACATTGTCACTCACTGTCCAGTATAACAGTATAGAAAGTGAGTCTCCATGCAACTTAGAGAACAATAAACACAGAATGTGGGTAAGCTATGGCATAAATATGAAAGGGCATCTACTCTTTTCAACCTGCAATATTTTACTGATTGTGTCTGGTTATTCACGAGGCAGGCTTGACCCAGACTTACTGAAATCAAACACAAAACTTTTGGCTATCCATATCCCTAGAACAGTATCAAAGATTAGACAAATCACTTTCTCGCCCTAATTTGGTTATGTAGGCAGTTATCCAATGGTTTCTACCCTCACTAGTGGTGCTAACAGCCCTGGAACCCACAGCTGAGTTGTGCAAGGACTTACTGCAACCCTACATACCAATAGAAGTCCCGTACAGTATTTCCTGATACTCTTAGACTATTGCCACAAAGTTGACAACTTTGGTAGCCCCCACATCTTAAAAAACACACAAGAAAGGCAGTCTTGAAAAGCTGGAGAGCATAAAATTAAAAAACAATGAACTTGTGTTAATGACTCTATTGAAGCTAGATATGTGTATATATATATGTGTGTACTGGAACTGTACATCTGAGGATATATATTTGTTTATATAATTTGTTGTACAAAAACTCATTTTACAATGTATTTAATTTAACCCTAGATGTAATCCTTTTTCTCAATTCTATCTGTAGATGCTCTCCACACATTCTTTTTTGTTTTCATGCCTGCCACAATCTAAATTCTCATGTCTGTTTTTTCTTTTCCTGGGAAAAGGAAAGGAAACATTTTCTTTCAAACGCATACTATTACATTTTAAAACACATATTTCCTTCACTGGGTGCTTTATCCAGAAAAGCTGAGCCTGTGGGATGAGAAACAGATGGAAAAAAGTTTGGTAAGCTGTTCTTGCCTTAACATTCAGTAGATATTCAGACAATTTTTGATGAATTTGCACAGCTATAGGGAACAACATATATTATGATGTAAATGCCATCAATATGACATATGCTTAAATTTCTGTGTATAAATAAATAAAACATATTGAAAAGCCTGCTGCTTACTCCAGCAGTTTATTTCTCACAGTGTATAAATGCCAAAGAAAAAGTAAATAAAAAATCCTGCTTTTGCAGTGTTTTCATATTGAGTTTGAGTCATAAAGCAATTAGTAATCTTAAATCAAGATTTCTAGCTGCATTCAGGTCAAGTCCTAAAACTGAATTTTTGCTTTCATGCTGAAAAACATGCAAAATGTTTCAACATCACACAGACAGAAAATGACGTCTTTTTTCAAAATTACATCCTTACTGAAAGAAGGTATATTTTTCCAGTTTCCTTTAAGGAAACGATGGTGATAGTTCATCAGTGAATGGATAAAGCAATTCCTTATTGGGATGTGTGGAAAAAGCTTCAGGTGATGCCCATGAGATCTCCACTCTCTCTCAGCATCAGTTGTCTGTACGAGTGATTTAGAAATGATTAAAAATAAACAAACAAAAAAAGATAGTTGGATTTATTGGAAACTACATATCAATCAACAAAGAATACCCATTGAAAGGATCATTTGCAGTGGTTAAAACTGGTGCACTGAGGACTAGCATCCTCAGAGAGAGACTGTGGTTTAATTCGGAGGCTGGTAGAGCTTGTAGCCTCCTCCCTTTCCATGGCTTCCTTCTAACAAACTGAGTGTTTAATATTAAAGAAGCTGTTGGAAAAAATCTGGTTATTCTATTTTTAAATACAGTGACAATAATTTATAACCACAAGTTTACAAAAATTCGTATTCCAGCTTTTAATATTTCAAGGCTTTTTGAGCTTCATATAAATGTTCTAGAGACAATAATCTGCCCCTTACACCAAAATTTGAGTGTAAACAAGTCTTTATGAAGGAGAGTAACCTTGCTGCCAAAATAGGGATTAATGCCAAAATTCTTCATGGTTCATTGTAATTAGAGAAGTTTTGAAGCAACACAACTGCTTTTCCAAAAGAAAAAAAATACAGTAACAATTATTTAAACTAGGCACATGTGCCTAGCACTACCTTGATCATTTTGTTTATTTTCAGTTTCCTCTGTCTTCTTTGATCATCTTTACTTTTCCAGCAATATCCTCATTAATACTATACTGCTGAGATGGTTAAGACAATGTGATATACAAGGAGAGAATAGAGGAAATGGCCTTTTGCACAGAAGAAAGATGCCTAAGCAGGAGAGGACCTAATTGCTATTTTCAAATAGCTATTGAGCTGCCATAAATAATATACAGACTTTAGACACTAGTTATACAACCCAATTTCAACTAGATCAAAAACAAACAAAGAAATAAGCAACAAACACTGTGATAGAATATTTAAGGACTGGGGCAGAAGTCCAGAAAGGCCACAAAATCTCCATTTTGTAAGTTTTTTGGGCAGAGTAAAGCCATCATTAAGCTGAAATAACTTTTAGATCTGCTTTGAGCTTGAACTAGGTAGTCCAGAGGTACCTTCTGATTTATATTAAGCTGTTATAACATGAGATTTCTTGCAGACATTGCTGTACTTACAGAATTCATCATCAACTAGATTTCTGAGTACTACCGTCACACAAATAAATAACAGCACAGACTATCTATAGACTTATCTATTGTGATAAACATGTAAAGAAGCAACAGAAGAAACCTTGAAATGATCTCATCATTTCTTTGCAGAGAAAGAGAAATTGTTTTATTTGTATTAAGCTGGCAACAGTGAGACTCATTTAGATGATGGAGTTTCAATCTCTGCAAATAAAGGAACAATATTCCAGTCTACATCTTGACAAAGATGGCCACTACACAATTTCTTTATTCAGAGACTAGCAGAAAATGGAGTTTTTCAATGATCATTCAGACTAAGGAACTCTCATTCTGGAAATAGAGAACAAGTGCAAGAGCCAGATTTCTTCTTTGGGCAGTAGTGCAAATTTATGTAAATTGGCTTAATTTTAGGCTACTTCATACTGGATGCTCACACTCAGATGATGATTGAAAATGATGTATTTATCAAAAGAAAGCAAACTATGTAAAGTTGATGTGTTCAAATACTTACAGAATAACTCTTCCTATCCTGAATTTCTGCCACTTTAGCCTACATATGAGCTATATCAAATGCAGGAACAGAGTTCTAGGTAGGAATTCATGTTAAGAGATCACAATTCAAACACTTCCTCCTTTTTTGATATTACAGCTAACAATTTATATTCATCTCAACTAAGCTCTTACAACTCTAAAACCTATGGTGGAATCTGTCAACATGTCTCCTAAAAGGGTGAAAAACAGAGCACTTTGATATCTCTGATGAGACACGTCAAGTTCTCCAAGCTACTTATAAATATTTGTAAGTTTCCTGTATCTGTTTTACAAGCAGCTACTGTGCATTCTATGTAGAGAAAGTGAGGAAGTGTCAATTGATGACAATGTTTTAATTCTTTTCAACGAGGTGAGAAATGTTTAGGGTTACAGAAATTGCAAACTAGGTATTTCAAGAGAGAATAATAAAATGTGAGCCTTATTTAGAGAAGAATCAGCAACACAGGATGTTTTCCTTTAGAAATCTTTGACAAATGCCTTGTAACCATAGAAATGATTTCAGAGACAGCAGGAGTAGCTAAAATAGATTAAATTAATGTGCTAGGCTCACTTTCTCACAGCATGTTTCACTTTAATTGATTACACTATAGCCAAACTGAAATTAATAATATCAGTACAGTTAGAAGAAAATGAATATTTAATAAAATCCCTCGTGCAGTTCTAATAAATTAACCTATTTGAATAAGCTATTATTTTCTGATAAGCATTTAAAGAACTTTTGTCTAACTGAAGCACTGTTGTGGAAAACTTAAGCATGAAAAGAAGAACAAGACAAAATAATTTCACATATGAGAAGAAAAAAAAGAAGGCAACCTTAATTTTTTTAATTATTTATAAGGACTCAGTACTGTATTTATTTTGAAAAACTTATGTCACTTTACATATTTTAGGTTTTGATTTACAGATGCAATTACTCTTTAAGTAGACTGGTTTAAGAAGAATCAAATGCCCAACCCAAAATCCATTCAGTTTCAACTGTAAAATGGGGGAGAATAAGTCGATAAAACCTATAATTGTGATTAATGTGAATAAAGAGCTCAGATCTTTGGTTCTTTGGAATATAGAAGCTTATATTTGTAGACAGTCTTAATAGAATAAATCCATATATGTCCCTTTCTATAATTAGAGTTAGAATAATCAATAAAGGAAATCATTTTGGCAGGGTAGATCTAGTATCTAATCATAAAAGGAAAATTGGAACATGATACAGAAAAGCCCGAGTGGCTAAGTATAAAAAAGCATTCCAGCAACAGGGGTATTACTATGAATGTGATATAAGCAACAGAGGGGAAAAAAAAAGAAAAAAATAAAGCCTAATGATAGTAAAGACTCAGACTGATTTATTTATTTTTCAGAAGTAAAAAAGAAAAAAAAAAAAACCCACACACAAAAAAATGAAATACAGGCATGAAATACAACAAACATTATGAGACTTTAAATGAAGAGAAGAAATGGGAAAAGAGACAATAAAACTTTAAATATTGCTTAGGGTCCCAGCATAACTGTTGTTTTAAAAGTATATACTCCACTTACATTCATTAATTAATTATACAACTGAAGAAAGAAAAGTGTATTTATTAATGTATACAGAATGATAATATGGAATAATTCCATGGCCCTCTTTGTTTTACTGGACCCTATGCCACCACTGGGTATCTGTTCAAACTCCAGGCATCATTATAAGTGGCAATCACACTGAAGTCTTTTTACAGTATTTTGGAAAAAAAAAAAAAAAAAAAAAATCAGCTATAAAGAAAGAAGCAAACTACAGTACATCCTATGCACTCACCTGTGAGCAGCAACTATATGACCTTTATATCATAATAAAAAGCATGATAAATAAGAAACTGGAACCTAGTAAGACTTTAATAAAAGCAACATAAATGTCTATATGTGTATAGTAGCTAATACTTTCTATTTCAAAATAAAAGAACGGGAAAAAATGTACAATCCAGAATACTAAGAAACCAGATTCCTCTTTGAGCATTCCTTATATAAATTAAGAAGTAATAGGGTTGGAACTTATTGGACAAACAAGTTCAAAATAACAGGGTTGGAACTTATTGGACAAACAAGTTCAATTTCTATGATTCAACAAACAAGATTCAGGAAAACTTTAACAACGAGTTAGTAATTTAAAAATCAGTTGGTTCCTCATAAAAATTAGTTAAATATAAAGAGTGGAAGAGGTACAGTTCAAGGAAAATAGGTAATTGTCATTACTATTATTGAAACTCACATTTAATGTAATTCTAGTATTTTGTCTTTTGTAAACCAATATATTTAAAACATCACTGTTAAAGTAGTGTTATTGGAAAAGAAGATGAGACAGCTTTATAGTTCTATTATTTCAGGTGGGGGCCCATATTGAGCTTATATGGTCCATATAACTGGAACACATTCCATCTCTTGGAATTACTTGAAGTCACAGAGAAAAATGCATGGTTAACCATGCAAGAGATGGGATTATAACTTTGGTAAAGCAGAGGATATGCACTAAAGCACTTTCATAATGATTGAGTTCATTTCCTTATGGCCTTTTTATAACAATATGTTTCTGTACTAGTAGTATTTACCCTTAGTGTGAAAACCCAGATATGTCTAGGAGGTGAGAGTTTTAGGTTTCATCATTCAATGATTTAGAATGCTGACAAAAAACATTGCAATTTAGAGTTATGAAAGGGGTTACAATGTTTACAGTGAGTTAAGTAGAAGCAATCTGTACTAAGGTTCTATTTAGCTAGGTTTGTTGTATTTATTTAAATTGGTGTTCAGTTTTCTTGTTTAGTTGTAGGGTTTTTGTTGTTGGCCCTTTTTTTTTTTAATTAAATTAGAAATCCTAAGGGAAAGAGAACTGCATGCAGAAAAGAACCCCTGTAGTACAGATTTAATTGACTTGATTATCTAAATAAGCTGGATCATTTAGAAATTTCTATCTGCATGAAATAGCAAAGGAGGTTGATTATAAGGCATAAACTGAGGAAAATAGAGATGATTTATTTATTCAGAGAAAATCATATTGTATTTTATTAAATTAGAAGCAAAACAATAGGGGACAGGTGATGTTTTTTCTTCTATCCTCTTTAAAAACTGCTTTTTTACTATTTCATAGCTATGTGTCCTTCTTATCCTAGTTTCTACAGAATGTTAAACTTTAAGTATTTAAATAAGGGGGGGGGAGGGGGGGCAGGGAGTAGGGAAAGGAAAGGAAAGTATGGTCCCAAACTGGAGATGACAGATCACGTAGGATATATTCAAGCACTAAATGAACTAACATTCACTGATTTGTCTCAAAGGCTAGGTCAGCCCATTTCTTGGAGTAGGATCAACAATTTATATCCAAATACTTCACCTTTTGCTCACAACAAAAAATTTTCATTTGCAGCTTGCACTCCCTTTTATATTAACCAAAATAATTGTAAAGCAGTGTAATAAATGCTGGCCTGGAAACTTGGGGAGAGAAGGAAGATAACGCTTCTTCTAACAAGTGGAACAGAGAAGATGATATGTATGCTATTGTATGATATCTCATTTCAGATTTATTTGCAGGAATGGCAACAATCTTTTCGTGGTTTTTTTTTCTGACAGTCAATAAGATTACAGGTGTTACAGTTCATCTTTACTAGAAATTGCATTCCAGTTCTGGAAATGTTTCAGTGAGACTTCGAAAAGCACAGTTTGTAACCTTATTCAGTCACTCATTGACCTGATGTTTCAAGGATTGTTAAGAAAATGCAATTTTCTGTTGTCAGGTAGTAAGCACATTATTGGTTTAGATGATCTTATGTAGCATCAAAGATGGGGAAAAGGAGATGGTCACATTTTGTAATGCTAGAAAGTTTGGAATGTTGAGACAATATTTATTCACAGTCTGGGACTGAAAATTCCTTAATGTTTCTCACAGGAAATTCGTCGAAGAATTGGTAGGAATTTCAATGAATTGTAACAAAGATTTTTCACTTTTTCTACCAACACAATGTGTTAAGTTTCAATGGAGATGATATATTTTAGATTTAGCACATACAATCAAAAGAACAAAGATTAGCTTTCCATAAATGGGAAGTGTGCAAATTTCCACAAAGATATGGAGCCAGTCCTCTTAGAAATAAAGGTATAAACATCAAGCTATCTGCTTCAGTCAATCAGGCAAATACATTGCTGTTTGCAAAAAAAAAAAAAAAAAAAAAAAAAAAAAACAAAAAACTTGCAGAATGCATTTTTCTTCTCAAATAATTATAGTACACACTGAAGATAAAAATAGGTCAGAAATGCAACTGGAACAAATGTGTTTGAATAAAAGAAAGCCAAGCCAAACATTGCAGTTACCAGAACTGTGCAAACACAGCAAATAACATAATGCTTTCCCTCAGAAGAAGAATATGCTGAAGTCTTTATACTTTAGTTCACTTAGCAGGCATCTGATAACGGTTTAGTCCTACAATTATACATCCTTTAACTCCTGAGGGAATCAGTCATGTGTAGTTTGCAGGTAGGAAGAATCACAGAATCACAGAATCACCAAGGTTGGAAAAGACCTTCAAGATCATCCAGTCCAATCATCCACCTATCACCAATAGTGCTCACTAAACTCAACACAAAATGTCCCTCAACACAAAATCCAAACATTCCTTAATTTTATTTTAAAGATATCATACCAGATAAAATACTATACGTCAATGCCAAAAAGGATTCTCATTTCATGATTGGTTTCTGGATTTCACTCCTGAGTTTATAAACTGAAATATTACAGACCCTCAGAATCAGACTCACAGAATTGCTAGGGTTGAAAAGGTCTTGTGAAGGTTGTCTGTTTTACCAGTGTGTATAGCAGGGTGTAGAGCAGGGTGTCCAGGATCTTGTGCAGTTGAGTTTTGATTATCTCTAAGAATGAAGACACATAATATCTCTGAGAAGCCTGTTTCAGTGTTTGATCTCCCGCACAGTAAAATATAAATAAATATATGCATAAAGAATTACGTTTTAGTGGAATTTCAATGTTTGAATTTGTGCCTGCTACCTCTTGTCTGTTCAGTGGATACCCTGACAGCAGTCTGGTCCTATTATTTATTTATTTATTTATTTATTGTTCTTATCCTGGAGTTGTTTAGATACAGTGATAAGACCACTCCTAGCCTCCTGTTGAAAGTGAACAGTCCAAGCTCCCTCAACCTTTCATAGAATCGTTGTATGGGAACTGCTGAGTCACGGCCTGAACCTCTGATTAATCACCTGAGGTGAGCCTTGAGTCAGCCAGAGGAGCACAGGTGAAGGCAATTCACCTGTGCTGCCGGAAGGGGTGGAGCCAGGCTGCACCCCTCCTGGACCTATTTAAGAGCTGGCTAGCAGAGGGGAAGGATCTCTTCTGGAGATCCTCCTCTTTTGGTATCTTCTAGTGAGCTCAACCCAAGGGTAAGCTCTTCTACTTATTCTCTTTTGTGATCCTTGTTTGCTTTTGCCTTACTCTTTTGATTATATTGCAATTATAACATCTTGGTTATACAATCGTAGAAGGGATCTCTGGAGATCATCTAATCCAAACTCTCTGCTAAATTGGTTCCTTCAATTAAGTTGCACAAGAAAGCATCCAGGCCAGTTTTGAATATCTCCAGAAAAGTCTCCACAACTTCTCTGTGCATCCTGTTTCAGTACTGTGCCACTCCCAAAGTAAAGGAGCTTTTCTAATGTTCTTATTGAAATTCCCGTGTTCCACTTCATGCCTGTTGAACCTTGTTCTGTCTCTTGGCACCGCTGAAAAGAGCCTGGCCCCATCCTCTTAACTCCTGCCCTTTAAATGTTTATAAGCATTGATAAGATTCCCTCTGAGTCTTCTCTTCTCCAGGCTGAACAGTCCTGAGTGTCTCAGCCTTTCCTCATAAGGGAGATGCTCCAGGCCCCTCATCACCTTTGTGGCCCTCTGCTGCACTCTCTCTAGAAGTTTGCTATTTTTTTTCAAACCGAGAAGCCCAGGACTGGACAGTATTTCAGATGCAGCCTCACTAGGGCAGGGTAGAGAGGATCACCTCCCTTGTCACACTGGCCGCAGACTTTTAATTTCACTCAAGATCCCATTGGCATTCTTGGCTAAAAGGGCACACTGTTGACTCGTGGTCAATCTACTGTCCACCAGGCTACCTATTTCCTTCTCTGTAGAGCTCCTTTCCAGCACATCAGCCTCCAACCTGTATTGATGTGTGCAATTATTCCTCCCCAGGCATAGGACTCTACACTTTCCCTTGCTGAATCTCATAAGGTTCTTCTCTGCTTAACTCTCCAGTTATCTTCAGAACCCTGTAGGAAATTCCTGGACTCTGTGCCTGACAGTATTGCTTTTATAGCAAATATCAGGGTGTTTGATGTCCCCCAGGAGAACCAGTACCTGTGATCACAAGGCTACTTTTAGCTGTTTGAAGAAGGCTTCACCAACCTCTTCTTCCTGATATGTCCTTTAGTAAACACTCACAATGATGTCACTCATATTAGTCTGCCTCTTAATTCTCACACACATGTTCCCCATTCAACTTTAGCAGATCTTGATACACTCCAGATGTTCTCTCTCATAATGAGAAGTGCACATTCACACTTGCTGGCATGTCTTTCCTAAATAGTACATGGCTTTCCATGACAAAATTCCAGTTATACAAGATCTCCCACTATGTCTCTGTGATCACAGTGTGATCACAATTACCCTGCAACCACACACAGATCTCTAGTTTTTCCTGTTCATTTTTCATGCTGCATGTGTTGGTATTTGAGCACTTTAGAGAAGAAAAGGGAGCAGAGAATTCCCTAGGTTTCCCTGGAGGGATGCTAGAGGATCTACCTGTAGCTACACATAGACTGAGGTGGCTGGCCTTCTTGCTCACGTAATGGCAGGCAGCTAAGGAACCTTTGTCACTATTCTGGTTTGCCTGGCTCATTCCCCAGTCAGTTGTAATCTTGTAAGCATTGTCATTTTAGACTCTGTACCCCAAGTCCTTCAGCTTAAAGTCTGCCTCACTAAGCTAGCTACCCTGCTGCCTAAGATTGTCCTGTTTCTTCTAGACAGGCAGATCCCACTCCTCCGTAATAGATTATAATCTTCACAGAAAGTCCCACTGTCTTAAAAAACCTTGTATGAAAAGTGCTCCAGTCTCATTATTATCTCTCTGATATTTTTCAGATTAGTCTTATGTATGGGAACTACTGAGTCACGGCCTGAACCTCTGATTGATCACCTGAGGCCGAGCCATGAGTCAGCCAGAGGAGCACAGGCGAAGGCAATTCTCCTGTGCTGCCGGAAGGGGTGGAGCCAGGCTCCAGCCCTCCTAGACCTATTTAAGAGCTGGCTACCAGTGGGAAAGGATCTTGTCTGGAGATCCCTCCTTCTGGTGTTTTGTGGTGAGCCCAGCATAAGGGTAAGCCTTCCATTTATTCTGTCTTGTTATCATAGTCCGCTTTGCCTAACTCTCTTGTTTATATTGTGATTGTAACATCTTGATATCCATTGATTATACATTTTAGAAATAGCATGTAACTGTAGGACCTCTGAGTCTCAAAGAACTGAGATGGAGTATAAGAGTAATAAGCATTTGCCAAGGTTTTATGAGTTTTTTTTCTAATAATTAGAGCTATATAAAATTCTTGTACTTATCATTAATTTGCAATTCAGGCATGTCCCATGAATCTTAGTGTGAGTTCTGTGTGAATTTTAGATACTTAATAATCAGCTATGATTTCATCCAGGCAGAGTTAAATAAAGTTAAGAGCTCTGACACTGAAGAATCAGGTAGGAAAAGGATGAGGGAAGATGGGATTCCTCTGTTTGTGAGGACTTGGCTTGATATAGGATTGCAACAGAGTTGGGATGTGCAACAGTGGAATTGGAGCTCTCAAGCATTAACTGTTGTTTAAATAGTTCATAATCATATCCCTTTTTACTATTCTTTAAATTTTTTGAGAGTACTTTTGAATGATGTGAATTGTACTGCTTTTCAGGATACTCTACTGTATTCCATAAATGACCAAAGAACTCAATTTTTAAAAAACTGGAAGCATAGCAGCAATTTTCTACTGTAAAATTGCTTCCTCTTAAACCACACAGTGAGCTTTTTTGCATCAAGTGTTGCTTCTATAAAAAGTACAATTTTTGTAGTTTTACATATCTGGGTGATGACCTACAACTAAGATTGAGTAGCAAACATCCCAGAACTAGAAAAAATGGATGCTACTCTGAGCTTTGAACGCTAGAGTTATGTTCCTTTGAAAATGAATAAAAACAAAGACAGAAAGCACTTTAACTAATAGTCATTTCTGTTGCAGTGGGTGATCTCAGAAAACAGGCTTTCTGTAAGATGTTAACAGAAATCAGAAAGCATACAGCATGAATGCTGCCTCTTGTACCCAGCCGCTGCCAGCTTATCATGGAAAAAGTATTATCTAAAAGAAAGTCATTGATTATTTCTACCCACAAATAAAAAAATTAAAACGGGTAATTTTGAGGCATTGGAGGAAGGGCAGAATCTTAATTTGAAAAGTATTTATTTACCTTTCACTGCTTGAAAAAGTTAAAATACTGTGAACAAACTCCACTTCTCAATAAAATCCTCCTTTAATTCTAGAAGAATGCAGTCTGGACTGATTTTGCTACCTAAAGCTTTCTTCCTTATATAAGTGAATATATCTTCAAGTTCTTCTATGCCAGGATTTCCACCTCTCTGCATAATGTTGACACAAGAAAGGAAAGAAATATCGTTAATCTTAGTTTAGCATAAGTATATAAACTTTATCATGCGGTAAATCATAACTCAAACAAGCTGTAGTCACTGTATTCCTTCTACTCAGTATTAGCTCTGAATATAAACAAAATCACAACATTTTACTGCAGTATTTCAGTCTGACCTAATTAACTGTGAGATGTAAACAGAATGTATCATCCCTTGTCTTATGAAAATGTAGCTGTTTTAAATCTCCATGACATGAAATATATTTGTTTTTATTAATGTTATATTATAAAGAAAATAATGTTTCGGTTTTGTTTTCCTTCCTGGTATTCATAATTGTTACACATTCTCTGATTTCTCAGTTGAGATAATCAATTATTCTGCAAATCCTAGGACTTCATTTTTTTGGCAGAACTTGTCAAAATCCATCATACAGAGTAACACTGTCCACAGCAGCAGAATTACCCTCCTGGGGAAAATTTGCCAACTAAAAGTTTAGTTCCACTACAAATTGGAAAGCTGAAATTTTGAGATATCTTACGGAGAAAAAATTAGGAAAATAATTTTACATTTGTAAAGCATCTATACTCATATCAAATATGAATATAAATTGAGGAATTGAATTTGATGCCAGAACTAAGATTATACCACTTGTTTAAACACATTAAAAGAACAGTGAAGTGATTTTTTTTTTTAAAGCCTTATCCAGTGGGAAAAAGTAATAAAAATTGTTTCAGTACCGGCAGCATTTCTATTTCTCATTAAAATTAATTTTTTGCTTTCAAATGGAAGAGTGTCCCACCCTTATCAGAGACAAAATTTTAAAAAGGAAAAAAAAGGAAAAAAGAAAAAAAAGAGAATTAAGGCTTCTTTTTCAGGTATGCATTTGGTTTTTGACTCTGCATTTCCTCAGAGTCCAGTCCTAGTGGGTGTCCTTTTTTTTTCCCCACTTAAGGAAGAACTTGACATTGCAGATTACCTCAGAAGCTTGTGAAAAGCAAATTGCTCAGATCTATTTGATTTCAGCAGAAGAGTTTTTCTCTGAGGGAACAAGAAAGATAGGAATATTTTTGCCCCAGTGTGTTCCCTCTTGGAGCTCCCATGGGCCAAACGAGGTGAACCTCCTTCCCTCCAAAATGACTGCAGTTTATACCATGCTTTCACCTCTCCTTTATAGATATTCTCTTCAGGGAAAGAAGAAAAGAGAGCTTACCAGCATGAAAGAAAGAAGAAAGCTGATGAAGCCTTCTTTATTTCTGAACCAAAGGGAATTATTTTGTAGTAAAAGAGTAAATACATGTCAGCAGTGTTTTCACAGTGCCCACCTACAATATCATAACAGAATGAGAGGAAGGACAAAATACATTCTACCAGACTTCCTCTATGTTGAAAGATAGAAAAAACTATGCTTTCATCTACATTAGGGGTATAGTTTCAAAGGGATGTTCAGAGATTTATTTGGAGAACTTCCATTAGCATCACTGGGAGTTGAGAGACTTTTTTTTGTGTGTGTATGTGCTCTGCTTTGAAAACCAATCTCTTTGTGGTATTGGCAGGAGCAGATTTATAAATTTTTTTTCTTTCTGACTGACTCTCCTTTATTATAATAACTGTTGCTAAATCAACAAGCTTTTGGTTGTGATTAGTAAGGAAAATTTAGCTAGTCCCTTCATATAGCTTGAAATAACATACTAAGTTAATTAGGGTCAAAGTGCCCAGCTTTTATTACATTAACTACTAAAAAAGTGCTATGAAAGAGTATCTCTATAAAAATTCACTGTAAAAGTTAAGGCAGCAATTAAAAAATGGAACAGTGCAAATAGTTGAGATTACAAGATTTTGAGTATCCTTTCTATACAGATGAAAGATTTTTTTTTTTTTTTTAGTGAAAGTACCTCTTAACCAAAAATCAACATTTTATAATCATGTTATATGAAGATGCTCTTACTGATATCGGCCTACAGATAATTAACAGTAGTTTAAAAATTTATTTTTTTTTTTTCACAGTCCTGATAGCAAAAACATAATGTAGATAGAAGATTTAAATTTTGTTTGCTTTTGTTTTCAGATGAATGTATGGTATGCATTTACTTTTTTCCTGAAAATTATTCAGAAAGTCCACAGAAAGGAGATTTTAACAGCAATAAAGACCCCACTGATGATACTGCCTTACAGAGATCCTAGTCCATTAGTCACCATAACTTGATCAGCAGTAAAATGCTGGGATAATTCCACTTTCCTAGT
Source organism: Lagopus leucura (assembly GCF_019238085.1). NCBI lineage: Eukaryota > Metazoa > Chordata > Aves > Galliformes > Phasianidae > Lagopus > Lagopus leucura. Next base: position 15,148,446 of record NW_024962263.1, on the reverse strand, counting down.
GAATGAAGCATGAGCTGAGGAGAGTGGCAAGCAAACAGTTTGTCATTGGCAGCAATGAGGGGCTACTCTGCTCATGGTAATGCAGAGTCTCATAACCAGCAAGATTTTTTTTTATAACACACTTCATGCTCATATAAAATACCTGCCATGATGGCAGTCCATATGTCAGAATGTGCTGGGCTATTTGGGTTACTGGCAAGGCCCTACAACAGCAACAGCAAACAAGAGTTTAAGAGATTAAAAAGTAGAATTTCTGTGTATAGGTATACTGTTTATTATACATTAAGCTCTTTCATGCTTTTTAAATACTGTTAATGGATGTGTTTACTCTCTCTGTCAAGGGAAAAAACTATTCAGACAGCAAGGGTAAAGCATGCAAAGATAAAGCTCAAATTACTTAAAACATCACAAGGTGAAATTACATGATCGTTGTTAAGGGAAAGCATTTTAGAAGCATTACATTGGGTTGCAATCATGTTTTTCCATTTGCATGTAAATACAATTTTGTTTTCTGGTTCTTTGTGTACAGGCTAATCACATAGATCATAATGTCAAGGTTTTCTCTGCACTTAGGGCACCAAGTTGGTGTTGTTTACTTTTAATGGGAATAAAGATACATAGATGGATACGTGTATGTGTATATATGTATATACCTATGTACATACAAATTCTCATATATAGGCACGTATACCTATGTATATATAAGTATATACGTGTGTGTGTATACATGCATATATATGTACATATACACAGATATATTTACATGTTTATGCGCACATAAAATTTTATTTTTTTACAAAATTACTTGCCTCTAAGACATGTAAGCTCATGTAAAAATGACAGAAATTGGCAACAATTTCCAGACCTGCCAGAGCTAAAATTCGTGAGTTTGTATATACCTTGTAAGTACATCAGCAGTTAACAAGATTGTAGAGAAAGATATAACCTCAGTAGGAAACTAGAACTGCAGCTACACTTCTGACAAAAACTTCTCAGAATGCTTTTAAGTTCCTTTTTTTAATGACGTGGGAGGTATTTTCCAAAATGCAACCAAAGTGCAAATAAAAGTGAAAATGCTTTCAATGACAATTTGCATGTAAATACTCTTCCATGCAACTCTCTCACAGACACTTGCTGTGTAATAAAACCCAACACCTGTGAGGTGTAACTTATGGCATCTTCTGAAGTAACTCATTCTTCATGACAAAAGTAGCCAAGTAGAAACATTATAAACATTCTAGAGAGTGAATACTTTGAAAGCTAAAGTAAAAAATGCCTTAAATCATCCCATAAAAGTTCTGTCATTCGTAAGTACCAGGTGTAAATCACCTTCTACCATCAACCAAGGGTTGTTTTGAGATGTGTGTACTGCCAACCATGCAATTATAAGACTGAAATTTTAATCACATGCTTGAGCTGGGATTTTCACATAACAGAGTGTAGTGACCAGTTTCAATTAATATTCAGTACAGTTACTTTAAATCCAACGTGGATTTCAAAGCTGCTTAAAACAAAAATAAAAACAAATACAAATGTGGAGTCTTAAGAATATGACTTGTCAGCATTTTTTAAATTTTAAAATGCAAATGAAGAATTTCTTTTGAAGTTTGTGTATGGGGAATGGTTCATAATATTTGCTGATTAGAATAACATAAAATTCTTACTTGGTCTTTCTTACAAAACAATTTCTCACTACATTAAAGACTCAGCCTTCACTGCCTAAGACAGTGAAATGCCCTTGAAAACCTTAGATCAAATTCAGTTGAAAGAAAAAGGAAGAGAGGCTCAAAAAAAGTATTCAGGAAATATGGGAGCTTTTCCTAAAATCTGAAGGAAGCACCAAGAATAAAAATACCTCCAGAAGGTAACAGATTTTACTCTGTTTAGATGAAAACCCTATTAATGTTCATGATATATTCATTGAAGAAATGAAAAGCAGTCCTAAAAAGCTTTCCTTAAGTTAGACATTGAATTTTGAATGTAAATATCTAATAAAAAATGAAGTTTATGAAATACAGTATTTTACTTCCCAATCTCTTTATTCATCTTGAATAAGAATAAAAGGCTCAAAATCATCTAGGTACTAATATTTGCTGAAAAAAATATTCCTCTGCATCCCTGGTTTTTGGGAGGAACAAGCATGCAGGGATGTCATCACAAATGTGCAGTGTACTGCATGTGGCAACCAGACAGTTTGCGGAGAGAAAGGCTGTGTGACAGCGCTAAGGGAAGGCTTCAAGTCTTTCTCACCTATTTCCTGTGACCATCAGTGAAATGGATTTTCTCTATTTCAGAAGGACTGAAGTGATTTGAAAATTGTCATGAGTTTAGTAAATTTTTTTAATGTAATTCCCTTATATGAGACCTCTCGTGTTATTTCTCTTGTATAGGGAAATGTAATCCATCTTATAATAACCACTTGGTACAAACTAACAAATCTCTCCAGAAGACGCATAAAAATGCTACAAACACTATTTTGAAGACCTATATTCTACTGGTAGTTCTGACATCAGATAATATTAGTTATTCTAATGAATTTATACTATTTCAGAATTTGCTATTAGAAATTCTGTACTAAAATGGGGAGGTGATTTTTAGTTCATTGAACACTTTTTGATGGCAATGACCCCAGATATTGCAGAGAATGTTCTAGAAAACAGAAGTAGCTGTAGTCACCTCACCTTTAACCTCAGAGGTACAGAAATTTTAATCCAGAAAGCTCAATTTTAAAATTCTTTCTTAAGTTCCTTCTTATTTTAGGCACAGAATGTACAAATTTGCAAATGGGAATAAGGAAAAAAATTAAACTGTGTTTCCACACCTGTAACATTATTATAAGGAAATGAATACATATGCCCTCTGATACATTTTTATATACTCAAATGTTCAATTTCACTAAGTACTGTATTGTTTCATTTCTGTATTTAAATCACCTACATACAGAAAGGTTGTATTTTTATGGTTGCGTGTATTTGTTGCTTTTCATATATGGCAAGACCAACTTAGTATTTACAGCCATTTGAAACAGTCCCACAGGAAATAGACTGCAACGCTTAAAATAAATAAATAAATAAATAGCCTTCAGATGCTTGAAAGCTTTGAGAGACTACCTGTAGTGAGTATGGAGTGTGGACAAATCTTTAAAGCCCTTTGGTTCAAAACAACACTTGACCTTGCTAGGAGTCCCACGGGGAGCTGGTTGCATAGATTCCACTCAAGGGCTGCGTTCTCAGATGTATGTTTCTTCCCCTTATCGCAGCAAAAGTTTATAACTTTGCAAGGTGACGAAAATTTAGAGCAGAGACAAGACTATCACACAGAGTTCTTTGCTGTTAACTAAGATGTGTCATGTTCTGAAATGTCTGCTTTTCCCCATGTGTGTTTCCTCACACAGCTCCTTGATGAGTGATTTGGAGGAAACATTATCAAGAAAATATTTAAATATTTCTTGACTTTCATGCTGTGTTTTCTTTGCAGTTTCAAGCTTTCATCCCATTCAGTAAGACAATTGTTATATGTAGGAAAACTTTTGGTTATGTTGGAGGGCATGTAGAATCATAGAATCATTAAAATTGGAAAGATCTCTAAGATCATCTAGTTCAAGTGTCTACCTATCATCAATATTGCCCACTAAACATGTCCATAAGTACTACATACACCCTTTCCTTAAACACTTTTGGAGATAGCGAATCCACCACTTCCAGGGGCAGCCTGTTCCAGCATCTGACCACTTTCAGATACTAAATTTTTCCAAACATCCAACTTGAACATCCCCTGACACATCTTAAATCCATTACCTCTAGTCCTACCACTAGTTACCCAGGAGAAGAGGCTGACTCCCACCTCGCCAAGACCTCTTTTCAGATAGTTGTAGGAAGTTGCAGTTCATAGTATATCACATATTTTAAATAATATTTAACAATACCTATGATGAGCATACAAATAGTTAGTAGTAGACTTACAGAAGATGTGTAAATGACTGAAGATCCTCAATTGAATTTGAAAATGTCACATTTACACTCAAATAACTAACTGTATTAGGTAGCTAAGCAAATGTAAGACACAAATTCCAATTTGCAATACTGGACATATTTATACATCTTTCTCAAAAATAAGGAAACACTGCTGAAATAAGCAACATTTACTTATTTATTTATTGCATTTTTTGTTTGTTTTGTTTTGTTTTTTAAAGTATTGCAATAAGAAAACCCATTCATGAAGTATTCTACTCCTATACATTTTACAGGGTTTTTGTTTGCTTCTTGTTACTTTTTGTGTATGTTGGTTGTTTTTTTGTTTTTGTTTTTTTTACTACATTACTATTAACACAGATGAATCTATATTCTAAAAATAAAATTTCTACTTTTCATACCACTGAAGAAATACCTTCCCCACTCCCACACCTCCCAATAAAAAAAGAAGCATTACAAACTGTTATTTCAAATCAACAGTTTGAGTATAAAAGTTTTAAGTATAACTTTAAATTGCTTTCTCCTTCAATCCTTTGCAGCTGGAGTGTGTTAGCGTTCTGCAGGTTGGTAACTTTAACATCACACAATACATCCAGCTAATGAGATTGCAAGAACATTGTGCTCCTTCATCATTTCCTTATCACTGACAGTCAGTCCATTAAAAGCTGTAACCCTGAGAAGTGAACTCCAGTTTTAAAATTTTGCATGCTGGAAATAGTCTTCCCTAGGCTGTTAGTAGATAAGATGGATGCAACATTTTGTGACAGTTCGAGAGACAGCCTCCAAGAAGTGTTTTGAAACCAACAACAGGCCTATTATCTTCTTTTAGAAAAGATTTTTTATCCTGGACTATTAAGTGTATTGTGTGTTATAGCTGGGAACTCTAGGTTTGTCTTTGATGGTTACATCTACTCTCACGAATATTATGGGTTTCTCCTCCAAGCATTAATGTGTTTCTTATGAATTTAATGGTTTGGGAAATAATTTTTTTGGTCGCATAATGATTTGCAGATAGCTGGGGCTACTGAATGGGAAGGTCTTCATGAATTCACAAGAAATAAAAAAGTCATTTTTAATACAGAAGGTTGTTGTACAATCTACTTCAGAAAAACAAACAAAACAAAACAAAAAAACAACCACTAGTTAATTGAATAAATGGGTCAGATTCTGCTCTCACGAGCTTACTGTGTATGAGACATAGAACTTACATTTGTGTAGTAGAACCAGAATTTGACATTATGATAAAGAAGTCTCTACTGAAGATTTGCTATTCATAATAATTGCAACATATGAGTGCAACTCAATCTGAAAACATACTTATCCTGTAGAAAAGAATTGACAAAAGGCTGTTCTTTTTGTTCAAAATATGGGACAAGAGGAATGATTCGTCATACTGAGGGGCAGGAATGACACTGAAGGTGTTAAGAGAGCATTTGATGTGAGATTAATGAATTCTTGTCTACTAGGGATCTTAGGCTCCTAACCTAGGAGCAGCTAATTAACACATCTAATAAACTAAGACTACATTCACTTAATAGCCCTTTCCTGGTAGTAGGCATTATATAACATATTCCTGCCAAGCGAACTAACAATCAAAGCACTTCCTGATTGCTCAGCCCTGCTTGTGATCTTTACTTAGCAGATCCTAAAGAGGCAAGAAAATATTCTGCACGATCCCTGGGAAAAGTGGAATTGGTGTCTAGAAAGCACTGGATTGCCTTTTATACACAGAAGCAGAAAAAGAATAGTTTATGTAGACTATTGTAATATATGCTGAACTTGCCAGTGTTTTTTAAGGAAAATTTAACAAGCAAACAGAAGATTACAGACAAAAATACAGCAGGATGTGTCTAGTGCAACAAATACTGAAAAGAAATTCTTGTATTCAACATTTTAATTTTTTTAAATAAGATGAAATCTAGTCAAAATCTCTCTTTGACCACTGGGATAGGGAAATGAATTGAAAGCCTGGTTTGTGTGTGGCATTAAAAAGAAAAATGCTGTCATCCCTCCAACTCAATTTTTTCCTAAACAATTATGAGTTACTGTTCCACAGCCAAACAAGGTTTCTGCTTTGATATTCTGAATAATCAGTTCTCATTGTGTAGGAAAAATAGGAAATACAAAAAAAAAAAAAAAAAAAAAAAAAAAGGAAAAATAGAAAAAATAGAAAAAATAAAGGATGATAGCATCATAGAATCTTAGAATGGTTTAGATTGGAAGGGACCTAAAAATAACTCCATTTTAACATCTTGTCTTGGGCAGAGGTGCTATTCACTTGATCAATTTGCCAAGGGCCCCATCCAATCTGGCCTTGACCACCTGCAGGAATGGTACAGCCACAAGTTCTTTGGGCAGCTTGGTTCAGTGTCGTACCACCCTCATAGAAAATAATTCATTCTGAATATGTAATCTTAATTTCCTCTCTTCTAGTTTAAAGTCATTACACCTTGTCCTATCACTACATTCCCTGACAGAGTGACTCTTAGGCTTTCCTGTAGGCCTCCTTTAGGTACAGGAGATCCGCAATGAGGTTTCCCCAGAGTCTTATCTTCTCCAGGCTGAACAAGGTCAGCTCCTTCAGCCTGTCAAATATGTAAAATATCCTTGCTTATGATTAGTGGATTATGGCTTGCCCATTTAAAAATGAAGTTATTAGTAATTACTGCAATAACAAATAATATCTTAAAAATATGAGCTTCAGCATTTATAAAATAATCTGTTAAAATTCATTCAAGAAATTCCGCACAAGGTAAATTTCATATTCAGTGTACTTGGATTTGACCTAAAATGCCTAAGAATGATACCATATGGGATGGATCTCAACAAAATGATGGCAAATAAGCTTCCTTGTCAATAATGAAAAGTAATGCACCTAGAGAAATCTGTGTTTAAGCAGAAATCAGAGCTGCCAATTACAATTCAGGAAGAGATTTTGGAGCTTTTATTAGCGATTTTCTAAAATCACTAGAAAAGGTGTTAAAAAAAAAAGATATTTTTTCTTCTGAATAAAACATTTTGCCATCTCCTGAGTGTCGTGCTTTGGTCCAAGAAGTGTGTAGAGGACTTTGAGATGTTAGAACAACTGAAATAATTGAGGAGATAGAGCAGATGTTTTTCAAAGAAAGACTATGAGACTATAGTAGTTTGGAAAAGAGACAGCTGAGAGGGGTAGGATTACAATTTTAAAAAACTGAAAATAACGAGCAGATAAAAAATTCAACAGTAACACCAAGGGTCACTGATAACAAAAAGAAGGCTGGTTTAAAATTAAAAAAAATATATAATTATTATAATAGACCCAGACTGTAAATGAATGGGGTAGATATATAAGTGCCCTGTGACATTTCTTATCAAACAGATGAACAGAGTGAAGACTGTCCAAACTTGTATGCTTCCTATAGCAATAACACTTCGCCACTATTATGAGTGTGAACATTGACATAGATGGACCCTTTGTCCATCCCAGTGTGATATCTCTTGGAATTATTTTGGACATAACACTACTGGGAGAGAATGCTGTTTAATGTGATAATGGTGTCCTTTCTTGGCATGTAGATCAAAAAATGAACAATTAACCATTATTCTGCTGATCAGCTCTAATGGTAACAACTCTATTTTTCCTTCCTCAATCTGATTGAGATATTTTTGCATTAACCATAATACCGAGCAGCTTAAAGATTTTTAATTTTAATGTGTTTTAACAAACACATGGTATGCATCCATATAAAACATGACAGCTATAAAGCAGTGTTCAGTAACAACCAATTAAGAAAAAATTCCTCATGCTTAAAATGTCATATAACAAGTAGGAGAATATTCCCAATAGCATTTTATAGATCCTTCTAAGATTTATAGATTTGTTAAAACAAACAAACAAACAAACAAAAAAAAAAAAAAACCAAATACACTTTTTAAAAGCATTTCTATTGTCCAAATGCAATGCATTTTAATATCAAACTTCTAGGTGAAAAACAGTACAATGATTGATATTACTGGAGCATTACATACCCTGCAAATACTGTCTATGTAACTTAAAATGTAAAATTAAATTAAATTAAATTAAATGTAAAATTAAACTTTCGCTACTTGTTGCTTCATAGATATATTCACAAATAATTCTCAATGATGTAAATGAATTAGATTTAATGTAGATTTAACTTCATTTCATAAGAATATAAAGTGATTTTACACAAAAATCTAGTTGTTTCACCATATTTTCATATAAGCCGTCCTAGAGAAAAGTCAGAGAATAAGCTGTGTACTCTGTTCTTCAGTGTTTTGTTTTTTTGTTTTTTGTGCTGTCAGATGAATGCAATCATTTCCACAGAAGAGTATTTCTCAGAGTGCCTTGAAGAAAGCAGTGAACGAAAATAATTGTTTATATTCAGAGATCTTCCTTCAGTTGTCCACAGGAATGGAATATAGTCCCAAGTAAAACATTTCATTTAGAGCAAATTTTGCCATGTTCTTGTGGAGGTAGTATATCAGGTCTTGGGATTATCAGCCAGTGAGAACAAGCACTAGAGCAGAAAGAAGATAATAAAGGTGGACCTGCAGGGAAAAAGCTAGAAGCTGGAAATTTTGGGAAAGCCTAAGGTAGGATTTATGGTTTTCTTTCTTAAGATAAGAAAAGCAGAGTTTAAATGCCATTGTAGCATGACTAATGTAGTGCAGGTGTTCTGTGTTGATAATGTACTATCACCCACTCCAAGGGGTCCTGCTGAGATTCAGGCTGCTTCAGAGGAGAGCTCTGAAATTGAGAAGAAAATACTGAATATTTTCCTACTGTCTTGATCCTTTCACATTAAGACGAGCACTTGTTCGAATGCAACTCACCGAAGAGCTCTCCAGCCTCATCACTTGGATGGCAATAACTAAGAAACACCAAAAAGCGTGGTCAATCCAACCAAACATACAGCATCACAGGTGCAATATATTAGTGTATACTCATAGATTATTCAAAATACATGCAAGATTAACAGTTTTGTTTACGAATAATCTTGATTAATAACGTGAAAGTATAATTGCAGCAAGAATTTACTATTAATGAATACATTTAATAAAGTTAGAAAACTGTCCTGATTTATCAGTTTTCTGAACAATCCTGTCACAAGAATCTCTAATTACTTCACTGATACCTACCACTACACTGAAATATAAGATGCTGATTTTTTGAGCCATTTGCACCTTGTCTTGTGAATAAAATGATCTTTCAGTATCTGTATTATTTCCATAGCTGAGAAAGAGAATGTGTGTGTATAGAGTTACACACACCATTATAATATGCTCTGGTATTAAATGTAGAGGCCTGGGGCAGGGGGTTGGAGATTCATGATTCTTGAGGTCCCTTCCAACCTGGGACATCTGGGATTCTGTGCTAATAAGTAGACTGCCTTGCACTGCTTCAGCAACTTTCTATTGTTACTGAGCAGGTAATGATGGATTTGATATAGGGTGTAACTCTTCCCTTGTTTTCTTTTTTAGAGCTATTTTCTCCAGAAATACTTTAGATGCAGTGAGGTTTCCAGTCCACAGCTCAACAGGACTGGTTTCAGTATTGCTTTTATTTTATTACTACTGGCAATGTTAGGGTAATTAGCTAATTAATATGGTAATAATATTAGCAAAAACATCAGATGGGGGATTAATTAGTGATACTAAATGTCTCATATTTCATGAGTTATTTTATGGCCCAAGAGAAAAGGAAAATTAAATGGAGGATTAAAAGCATAGCTGGTAAGTAGTACTGTTCATTTCTTTTAAAGCAACATATTAAATGATATTTCTGCTATATGAAGAGTAGGAAAAAAAGGAGTTGAAAATATATACTTATTATTGTTCAGGATAGTGTATTAACCTTTTGTATTTATGAGAACTTGTTCTGATAGAATCTAACTTTGCCCAGTGACAAAACTCTCCAGAAAATGGAGCCAGAGCTTTACTGTAATAAATAATTGACACTGAAGCTGATTATTTATCACCAAGGAAAACATTTTTAATGAAAAAAAGATTATCATGTCACTATTAATACTGAAAGGTATTTTAAGAGAGTCAGTAATATTGGGTGAACATACATTAAAGAGCTTTATGAAAAGCCTTTGGGAATTAAAATAAAAATGGGATATCAGAACTCTCTTTCATTTATCTTTGTGTATTTAGCAGCAGTGAAAAATGTAACACCAAGCTGTAGACACTGAAGACTCTTACCCAGTGAACAGAAATAGTACAAGCAATAACAGTTTCCTCTGAATGCCTTACATCTACTTGTATGAACTATAAATGAGGGGATGTGGTGCAAAATTGATTATATGATTATCATGAAAATCTCAAGATTTTATGATTTACTAGATATAGTAATCTGTCTCACTTTGAATGATAATTTTTTTCCTATTTTAGTAGTGGAAGCATCCTGTGGTGCTTATTATTTTGCAATAACTGAGATGAAGCAAGCAAATCTTTTCAGCATTTACTAATAATTAATTTGATATAAACACTGATGAAATCAGTTATTTGATGCATACACACCAATGACCCTGATCATTTTTGGCTTTACTTTGAGTCAGCACTTGATTATTGATTTTAGCAATGATCACTGTCCATTACTGAGTTCAGTTCATGATCATACTATATTCGATTTGATCATGCTATTAGATTCAACTAAAGGCATGGCTGTTTTTGTGAATTTGTGTGTATGTCATTCAGGAAAATGAAGTGTGGTGGTCCATTTCTGGAGTAAAAATGCCAGTCTGTGTACCAAAAGGTTGAAAAGAATAATTTGCAGAATTTAGATCAAGATTTCAAGATCTCAGGATATCAGCTCTCAGGGTCTTACTGTTAGACCTTACGCTTACTGCTGTCTAACACATCAGAAATATAAATTAGTATAATCCAAGCCCTCAGACAATTCAGAATTCTAGAAATACTGATGGTAAAGCTTAAATGCAGCATTCCTAGATGGCCCTCTCTTTCCAGTGAGGCAGATGACTTACAAACAGCTCTGTCTATCGAGCTTAAATGCTGATGTGTCCTGGAAGTGATAAGTAAATACAATGACTGTAGATGAGTGAAGTACTGAAACAAGGATTAAAGCAGCTAAGGATGCAAAAAAAGTAAGGGAAAGTAAGGGAGAGCAAGTGGGAGTGGATATACCCACATTCCGTCCCTTTGCTTCATACAAAATATGCAAAACATTTATTTTTCCACTTACTTTTCCATAAAAGTCATCATGATGTAGAATTATTTCCTCATATTTTACATGCAATGTGATGGAGTCATTACCTGTAATTATGCTTCCTAATAGCCAGTGAATGTTATACACATTCTGATATAAAATTTCAAAATCAATACTTCATTTTCATTCTGAGGAAAGAAATGAAGCAACTTAAACCAGTTAACAAAGGCAATGGTAAAATCATCTTGTTTTCCTATATCCACCATCAATATCTTTTGAATTCCTGTTTCAAGGAGAGTCAATAATGAGGAACACCTCTATGCGCTTTGTACTGTTTAAGGCTTCTCCCCTTGAAAAGCAAGTATCTTTCTTCATGGAGTGGAATGCAGTATCTTGCAGATACCTATTGCTCTGCTTAGTTTTTACTGAGCAAGGCTAGTTACTGTTCTGTGAGGTTAATAAAATGGCAAGAAATTAAAGCAGCTCTGTACTTCTGAAAGAGAAGTCTACAGCACTAATAAAATGTTAAATGACAGGCTAGATATCATTGCTATTTCTCAAGATGTAAACTGGGAGTAAAATTACTCTTACTAGTTCTGAGGTTTCTGCCCCACCTCAAAAAGTGTTTCAAGTGAAAAATTTGTTTGGAAAACTCAAAAGAAAATTAACTTCACTAATAAGATAGAGACTTTGGCAAGGCAAACGTTAACCTTTTTCACAGTACATATGTACACATTATATGATTCTTAAAAATTCTCTTCAGATCAGCAGTATCTCTGGAGAGTTTATTACACTTGATTATTCCACTTAAGTATTCATAAATATTTATGCACCAATTGATGTTCTCGATGTAATCTTTCAGTGACTGGTACAAATATGTCACTAAAAAGAACAGCGAGGGAATCTGCAATTAGCAATTAGTGATTCAAACACATCATGCCAAAAGTTAAAAATTTCACTTGTGTACAATAAGATTCTGCGTTAAACATATGGATTAGTTTAGCTTCCAAATGCAATAAACCACCAAAGACCTAAGCCTATTCACTAACACCTAATTTGTGAAGCTATCATAATGTGTAAAAGCATGAATGTTCACCCAAATTAACTTCCAAAATTTGATTTGTCAAAATTATATGCAAATTTTCCATGACTGATCAATTCATCCTTTCTTCAGATGCAGTAACAATACTCTTGAACAATGTGACACTAACAGCCTTGTATAATATCCTTTCCAGGTACTTCTATGTTCTTGGAATCTATTACCTCATATGAATACCTGCCAGTACAGCTCGTTTCCTTGATTAAGAATTTTATACGAACTTCTAAATTTTGTCATGGAGATGATAACCAGACAGCATTCTGATTTCATTGAGAGGAACCTTACACAGAACAAGAACGCAGGTCCAACTATTAAATCATCATCTCCTTTTATGTGTCATTTATGATCGAACACAACAGTGACTTACTAAGCACTAATCAGGCAGGCCATATGTTATCACTTTTTGTCTGGAAGCAGAAGGATGTGTAATCATATATTTTTTTAATTGATTGTCTAGAATGTATGATTGGATTTTTTATTCAAAATTTTCACTTTATCTATTCCCTTCAATTCAATGGAAGTTTTAGGTTAATGTAAAAAATAGCATTAAAAAACTAATGCATGCCTACAGCATTTAAATACCCGGAGATCCCCATGTGGAATTTCTTCATGTGTTCAGTTTAAAAGGACTTGCTCCCCTCTTCTTCATAACTTGCCTACAGACTGTTCTTTGGTCATGCATTCTGAGAAACCACTTTGTCATTGTTGATCTCATTACCCCTGAAAATTGGACATGACCTCTTTATTTGGAAGTCCAGTCATAAGCAGACTACCAAGAAAAAATCTGTGGCTTAGTTGAATGAGTAAGATCATCAGTCTGATTATGTCCTTACTTTACAAATTTAACATGCCAACTGTTTTTTTTTCCTGGCTGGAGCTTAACGAAATGGACTTGCTTTGCTATTGTACTGTGACAAATGTTGCTCATTTCCATTTCACCATTCCTTTGCATTACACTATTTATTCCTTTGTTTTTCACTAGTGCTTCAGTCTTAGATGTACAGACTTACAGATCCAGTATGGTGCCAGCATCACACATGAGGAAAAGAAGTAACTGATTAGAGCAAGCTGGCTGCCAGGCACTGCAAAACAGGAGCTGGGAAAGAAAAAAAAAAAAAATAGAAAAAAAGGCCAGGGATAAAAAAATGTAAAGCAATGCTGCTGCTGCTGCTGCTGCTGCTATGGCTGCTGCTATGGCTCTTGCTCCTCAGGGAGCTCCTAGTGTCAGCTCCTGCCCACGAGGAGGCCTGATGCCTATGGCAGCTCTCACTGTCTGCATATTTTTCTCACCCACAGCAGTAAAAAACTTTTCCAGGGCTGTCACCAACAGCACATTGCTCACTCTGTGGATTTGAGTCAAGAAATGTGTAGAAACAGTCAGTAAAGCAAGCATATTCTGGGCATTTTTATTATTATTATTATTATTATTTTCATTTTTCTTTTTACATTTGTCCCAAAAGAATCAAATGTTACAACTAAAAGTGTTTTCCGGAGACTTTAAGAAAAGCTTGGCTTCATGCAATTGACTGTTAATGGGTCAGCAGATGGTCTTAATAGATCTCAAACTTTTCTTCAGATGATTGCACTGGTATCAACCAGGCAAGACTCCTTTCAGTGGCTGTTTTCCTTGGTACTATGTGAAAGTTTTCTCTTATCTCCTCTGACTTTTGCTTAAAAGAGAAAGGAAGTCCCTCTTGTGAAGAAGCATGTAAAGAAGAATGTGAATAATTGGTAAAGAACCAATTATTTAGGACACTGAAAACATATATTCATTGTGAAATAGATTTTTTTTCCCAAAAAATTATAAATAGGCCAAACGTCAAAACACCTGTCACTTCAAAATCTCTCTCTCCATTGCACAGGTGACAAGCAGAAGGGAAAAATACCTTACTTGAACTTGTGTTCCTTCCAGCGAAAGAACATAAGCAAAATCATATTTAATTACTCAGATTCAGATAAGCAGTTTTTCCAGCTTTTTTATATTTACTTAGATCATGGGAAAGAAATTGAATCTGAGAATCTCATCTCAGGAATTGTTCAGGAGGAGGGTTATTGCTTCTGTTAGCATGTTTTTGGATTGGATATGTTAATATGCTTCCATTATTTCTATCTCTAACTCGCTCAGAGCTGTAAGCAATGAGGCAGTCATAACAACCATCATTTGAGGTGGCAAGCTTGAGTCAGGGAAGATTATCTGTGTGTTTTAACACAGTTTCTAATTTATGTGAACTAAAATTTGATTTCACAACATGAGTAGGCTTTTTACATATTGCTACTCTCGCATTTGCATAATGTATGATATAATCAATGCAATATTTTATTGCAATTTTAAAGTGTATCTAATCTATGGAATGAGACAGTGAAGATAGAGCATATATACATCTTTCAAATGTGCATGAAAGACATGAATAATTGACAGAAGTTCAGAAGAGCCATGTGTTAGCTGAAAGTCACTTTGTGACATAAATTTATGGCATCATTTTCCAAGATGCAGTCACATTCCAGTTTTGGTTTTACTGAAAAAGTTCTGAGAGGGAGAAATAATGCACATGCAATATTATCAGAAACAGTGAGCACATCATTGAATTATCATAGAGATAGATACTACCCTTCCATTCCACAATAAATATACAGTCTTGTCTACACAGAAACCAATTAAACAGAAAAAAAGAAATTACAATCTCACAGCAAACAGATCTGAGGAAAGAGTGCAGCTGTATGTAGAGGTAGTTGCTTTTCTGTCTCCTTTTAGTAGATTAGCATCTATGCATTGGCTAAGATTTCAAAAGCAAACAATGTAGCCATTTCTTTCCTAATATGATGCTCAGAAAGAATTGAACTTTCTCAATTTTCACTGCATGAAAGGAAGCACATTGTAGCTGTCAGCACAATGCAAAGGAATTTTTTCAAAAAATGGGACTGACACACTGATTTCCTTTGTCTGTTTCCCTACCAAAATAAAACCCAAGATTTTCTTCAGGAGATAATTACACTGCTGGTTTACAGTGCTGTTTCAGTGAGTTTTTATAAGAAACTCTATGTGCTTCATTGTTAATTCTCCGAAAATAAACCTTCTCTTCATCAGCTGTTATGAACCAGTCACTGAAGAACTGGTTTTATGTAGCCAGGCTGTATATAAAACACTTCTTAGATTAGCATGGAGTGAAATTCCTACTTGCTTAGAAGATAATTAGATTGCTGATGTTGCCCACTTGGAAAGTGCACTTATATGTATCAGCAGTGCTTGAGCTATCATCTACTAAGTGATTCTTGATTAAGTCTTTTATAATTACTCATTTTCACAAAGAATGTTATCTATTTGAAGGATATCTCAGTTATTGAAGAGAGGATGCTAATGAAAACCTTTCACTATTTTGGATTCCTTACACTTTTTGGCATTTTGCTTAGGTTTATGAAAAGAGAGGAAAGGGTATGGATGCTCTGTCTGAATTCCATCTGCACCATGATTCCCTGCATTCTGATATGCAGTCCAAACGATGTCTCCTACACACTATCCAGCTATGCAGAGGTAATGAATATAATTATTAATTTCTCAGCTTGGTAGCTATCTGGCACAGCCTGGAGAATCTGAATACACCAGGCAATAGAAAAGACAGTAAACTAAACCACTGGTTGCTGGTGAGAATTAGTCTTAAACAATTTTTTGTAATAGGCGGTGCTTAATTCCTAAGCAGGGAAGCACTTTTGTGAGGCTAATAAGAAAACTAATATAACTCGGTAACACTTTACTAATTCCTGCAAATATCCAGGAATTTGAAAGACCAAGGACACTTTCAACTTCTGCATGAAACGTTTGAGAAAACTTAATAATCCAGTGAGTACTACCATAAAGATCTTGCCAATCTATCAACTGGTCAGCTAATTCCACCAGATGTTGTTGATATCTTAATGAAGTCACTGGAGGGATAAATATATATATATATATTTTTTTTTTTTCTTAAAGCCATCTCAAGTGTGAGATGATTCTCATGCCTCTTGCAGAAATTGTATAACCAGTTGTCCTTAGAAAGTTTTCAGACATAAGCTCGAAAGAGAAGCTGTGAATATCTTATGAAAGAAAGTTATACTCAGAGCAGACAGGAATGTATTTAGAAACACATTTATTGTTGTTCAAAACAGATGGTGGGACATTTGAGAATCACTGTAATATCCTCTTCTTTAGTCAACAGCAATATTAGGTGAAACACTGGAAAACAAACAAGACATATCTGGGTAAAGGAATAATATGGATTGTGATTGTGTCTGTAGACAACGTGATACAGAAACCATCTCCAGTCCATATATGTAACCAGCAGCCTGAATGACAACAAAAAAAACTTGCAGAACTTGTGGAATGTGTTTGCTGACATCAGAACAGAAAGTTGCTGCAGGCCAAATAATAAGCACAGAGCTCAGCATGCATCAGGAGACAATAATAAAAGATGCTGAGAATAGTCAGAACAAACATAATTTTTAAGGGGAAAAAAGTGCAAATTGAAAGGTCCAGCAATAGTGAAATCATCTGTGCATCTCCACCAGCAGATAAGAGTCCAGCAAATGAAGGACAATAAAAATTATTAAAGAGATAAGTTCCATAACAAATATCTATGTCACATGTGACATGCAGATTAACAAAAGACTGATCTTGGTAAACCACATTTCTGACATCTTCTTAGGTAGAGAAAAACTCAGGTTATTTAGCATGTATTTCCTGACACAAAGGCTAACAGTAAATCAGTCTTAAATACTGCTTTAGACTTAGAGTTAAGTAATGAATGAGTAAAGATCTTCATAGTATAAAAATATGTCAGAAGAGAAGCAAACAATGCCTGCTGCTATGATTGAACCAAAATACTTTTTTTAAACAAAGTCTCTTGGCAGAGAAGTTTGAAGAAGTTCATCAGTCAACCACATCAGGTAGAAAAACATCCATTCTCAATTTATTGACCTAGTTTAAGGAAACAGCTACATGATATTATGACTATATAGCCTAGATGTTTATTGCATTACACCATCCCTGTCTAGATTTGCATACAGGCAAATCTAGACTGGAAAATCTGATAATGGAATTCATTAATATTGATTGCAAAGCTTTTAGGTCATTAAGATCGCTCTTGCTATTATTAGATTCCCATTAGGAATATTACCCTTCACTTTTCTCTAATTCCTGCGATCTTATTTAAGTCTTTCTAGAGAAAATACATTCTTATAAAATGTAAGCTCCTCAGAATTATGATCCAAATTTCATAATTACTGACCAGAACACAGAAAAGTTTGATACGCAATCCTGCTTTTAAAAAGTTAGTGAATTTTGATCCTGTTTTTTTAAGTCTTTTTTAAAGTGCGTGAAATGCCTTAATTCTCATGCAATGATCATAAAATCATAGAATCACGGAATAGCTTGGAAGGGACATTAAAGATCATCTAGTTCCCACCCCCCTATCATGAACAGGATTGCTACTGACTAGATCAGGAACACTCCGGATGACAAAAACAACTCTAAAAATAACTTCTTTCCACAAAATACATGAACATTGAGCGTATAATTTTAAATTTTATGTACAAATTTGCATGAGTCTACGAGCACAAACTTCTCAATGAAATAGTTTTGAGAATACCAGGAAAATCTGGTAAGTACTGGAAAAAAAGTTATAGGCTATTCAACAAAGAATTAATTTGCTGTAATAGAGGTTCTCATTCAAATGCTTATTCGTATTATCTTTTTTGACTTTCTTTTATTTTTCATGCCCTTTTCTTATGTAGACGATTATTTCAAGGTGTGGCACTGCTGCCATTTCTTGGAGCTATTCAGTAATTTATGTAATTTAGTAAACAATAGTGTATTCTAATTGGCATAGAATCAAAGAATCATAGAATCATAGAATCATGCAATAGCCCAAGTTGGAAGAGAACTCAAGGGAATATCATTACATTCATGTCAATGTATCTGCTTCACATGCTGTAGGAGTTCTGAAAGATTTGACCCATTTTCAACAGAGTTGTAACTTTCAAATGGAATGCAAGAGTTTCCAATCTTAGCCATTATATTTTTTCTTCAAGGCAAAAAGCATATCGAGAGTATCTGTTACTAATTAAGACTAAGATGCTTTTGTGGAAGCTCTGAAGGAAAAATGTCCCTCTGAAGGAAAGATGTCCTGTACCATATCCATGTCCTTTATCAACTGCTTAACCAACAGGAAGTTACTTGTCACAGCGTCACTGTTAGGTGTCACTATCATCAGCCATTTGTCAATCTCTGGTGCCTTATTACAAGCTATCTCAGTTGGTCCCAATGTTTCTAATGCTTGTAAACATATTTTTGCCAATGACACTGAAGGACTTTATGCCACTAATTTATAGCTTCTGACTCAATGTCATTATTAATTAATTTTAATGTTTCCTTGGTCGATCAATACCTGTTTTTTCAGAATTAAATGAATTGAGAATGATATTCATAATTTCGTATAGCCTGGGTTTGTACAGTAAGCATAAATTTGCCTTGCCATCCTATGCCATCTCTCTCAGCTCTTAGTTAATACTACGTCCCTCTGTTAGAACCACAGGAGGTGTGAGGTTTACAACTTGACAGACTTCATATGAAAGCAAACCTTCAGTAAGGAAATAGTTTACTGTCTCTGTAGACAATATGATAGCTCAAATACTTAAAAAATATTTCTGAAGACCAATTACAAACTGAGGGGCTAACATAACCTATTTTTATATAAACCTTATTACTAAGTCAAACAGTGGTCCTTTTTATATAATCTCACCCAACTGTATAAAATTGTATACTCTGTTATCAAAGGTACTCAATAATATACAGATATCATGGATGTGTGCCTTGATGAACAACATCAAATTGCAGCTGTTTGCCTTTTAATGTGAAACACTGAATAACTTCTTGGATGCCAACAGTATGACTACTTCAGATACATCTGATAACAACCTGCTTAGAAACTTTTCTTTCAGCTGAGGAAAAGAGAGAGCAGGAAAGAAATCTTGTCTTGACTTATGTGAACACAGAACTATTTTTTTGGCAAGTTGGCAGCTCAGGATTGCTAATTATAACAAGTACTCCTCTTGGATTTCCTGAATTATAATGTGCTATCTATTTTGAATGAATGATTGGCTTAAGACAGAAACTGACACATGCCATTTAGATATATATCTTATCTATATCTTACCTGTCTGAATAATTATGCTTGATTTTTCTCTAAAGATACCTATTAAAAATCTACAGGGCACTGAAGGCTTCAGTCAAACAGGAAAGTTTAATAGCAGGAATATCTTTTCATGAGGTTGTGAATTCAAATGATAGTGCTTCTTTTCTGAAAAATTAATCTCTGTGGTTTTGATTTCCAAGCAAAATCTACAAGATATGCCTTTGAATAGTTTGAATGCTTTTAGGAGGGAGAAAAGTCATCTGGACCTTTACCCACAGGAAAAATATAAGATTATTATTAATTCCTCAGTACACATTGCTAATGTATTGAAGATGAGGCACCCACTTGAGGAATGTGCTTTCATGTAGCAACTTTCCTGCTAAAGGGAGCTAGAGCTCACTGCAACGGTGTAGTGCTTACATGAACATATCTTAGTGTCCAGCAGATTTGCATTTCAGCATGCCACTGTTGTCACGTGGGACATCAGTAGGTCTGCATGACTGGTTTGTATATTTCATTTAGCATGATGCAATACACACTTAGTGCACATGGAGAGTGAAGCTCCTACAGAAGCTCCATGAATATCGGATTCTTACTGTTAGTTGCTCTAAAGTTCTGCAACAAGATATCATATTTCTTTAGTAAATGCTGAGAACAATAAGAGTGCATTGGACTATTAGCCAGTTATACACAAGGAACTGATTGAAAGCTTTATTCATAGAAAAATATTCCTCTTTTGAAATCTTATTATTTGTGACTTTGAGAACTGTATATCCTGGTTTATGAGACCAGATGCATTCTCTGCCCCTACACTGATCTGAATGGAAGTCTACATCACAGTTAAGTATGGTTTGGCCTGGTTAAAGAAGGGACCAGAAGGATGTGGGGTATATCACAGATGAAGACCATCTCTCAGCCATATCCAGTGTGAATCAGAGGAAGAACACAGATAGCTGCAGACAATATGTAATCCCGTTAATGGTATTCCAGTTTGGTCTGTTTGACTCATCCATGCTGAACAATATTCCCAATGTGATTCTGCTTCAGGGTTGCTTTAACAGAGATGCAATTTCCAGAAATTTATTCAAAGAGTAATACCTCTAATATATGTACGTTAAGGAAATAGGCTGTTACTTTCTGAACTAAAATAAAGGTGATTTCCTTTGGAATACTGATGAAGCATTTGAACTCTTTCAAACAGTAAATGCATTGGATGCAGTACAGCAGATGACAAAACCCAGCATTAGCTTTTTAAAATTTAATTTCCATATTAATATGAATCAGATCTTTTGAAATTTACGAGTAAGATATTTGTCAGCATTTCACTGCAAATTCTCCTTGTTGTTGTGAGTACAAATAACAGTGTGTGTGCTTGCAGTCCAGAATGCCAACAGTATCCTGGAGTGCATCAGAAGAATGGTGGCAGCAGGGAGAGATTGTCCTCCTTCACTCTGCCCTTGTAAGGACCCATCTGGAGTACAGGAGTACATCCAGTTTTGGGAACCTCCAGCACAAGAAAGACATAAAGCTGTAATCCAGAGGAAGGCCACAAAGATGATCAGAGGGCTTGAGCACCTCTTCTACAAAGACAGGCTGAGGGAGCTGGGCTTTTTTGCATCTAAAGGAGGCCTACAGAAAAGCTGAAGAGGCATTCTATCTGAGAGTATAATGACAGTGCAAGGTGCAATGGCTCTGAACTAAAAGAGGGGATTTCAGGTCCCTTCCAAGCCAAGCCATACTATGTTTCTGGGATCCATTACATTCATAAAAATCTGGCATCATAACTTCAACAATACTTTTAAATTTTATGTAAATACTACCACACCTAAGAGTTGGCTAAAAAAAAAAAAAAAAAAAAAGAATTTATGTAACAAATAATAAATGAAAATTTTCTAAATTGAAATTTCACTCTTGAAATTCAAATCAGCTTTTCATTTTCAATTTCTGATTGAATGTGAAAAAACAATTTGCATTAGATAAGTAAACTTAACTCTAATGGAAATATTTCAAAACATTGATCTCAAGCACAGTTTTCTTATGTTCACTATTTAACTCTAATAATGCCATGGGGTTATGCATAAATTACTGTTTATGTTTTCCATGGTTCCTGACTTTTCTGAGCAGGTAATGACATTAATAATTGTTTTATCTGTTAAAATCACGTGGTACAGAACAAGAGAAGTAAACCATGAAGTATACCCTTATACTGTCATGCGACATAACAGGAGTATTGGGCTGCACACTAAACTCTACTACACTTAAAGTATGCAATTTCTAAATGAAACTTTGAATTCTCAGTATAGTTTGTCCTTTCAAAAAGTTAGATGATTTAGGCTGACACAAATGCCACAATCTCAGGACTTCCTGAGGGACTATGCTCCGATTTTTGCCTGGCTGAACTATCACTGGAAGCGCTGTTGATACTTTTCTATCTATTCCTGACATTCAGGGATGAAAAATGGAAGTTAACAGACCATTTCACACAGATAAAAAGACTTCACACTAAAACTGGAATCCAAATGAATGTAATTTTAGACACATTCATTTTCTTTCTCTCTCTCTCTCTCCCTCTTGTTTTTTTGGTAGTGAAGCAGTCCCTTAATTCTGTGGCATACCTCTGCGAATTTGCAAGCCCACATAAAATTTGTTGTAAAAACCAACAGCAACAACAAAACCTTGATTTTGATTTTGACAGCAGCAGGAGACAACCTCAGAATTGTCCCAGAAGAATCTATGAGGGCTTCTCCAAAAAGGTAACAAGGCTGAGAGTTCAGTTCAAGTACTTCTGCATCACTGCATAGAAAATAAGCAAGAGAAGATAGAAACCATAGTACAATTAGAAAACTATGTCCTAAATACTATCACAGAAACATGGTGGGATAAATTTATCTATTTTTAGTTCTACTCACAAAAGTAGTGATAACTTACTTGGTTTACTGAAAACTACAATTCAAAATATTTCCAGAGGATAGGGTTTTTTGTTTGTTTGTTTGCCTGTTTGTTTTTCACACATTTTTTGGTCTCTGTGAAACATGTACAATGTTCACCTCTGTAAAATGTCCACCTCCTCACTGACATCCTGTTAATCACGGGAAAAACAAAATCTCGTGCAATCCTTGTATGTGCAGTTTATTCAGAATCCAAATAAACCTAGAAAAAGAAGGTTGCAGAAACTTATTTTGCATGCCATTTTGTCAACCTATTGTTCACCAGGAAGGCAGAATCCAGTGACCAAAATAATTTGTAACAAAAGGAACAACTGCCAGCTTGCAGGCCAGGATACGGACACATACACATATTTGTTTCCAACACAGCAACTGGGGACCTACAGAGCATGCTGCTCATCTGCCCCAAGTGCAGTGGCAGAGTCCCTGGAGCCATACCTCACAAAGTCACCCACCACCCTCTGTGTACAGGTTTTTAAAGACTGCAGGGAAATGAATCTGTCTTTCTGCTTTGCTGAGCTCTGTTTCCTTGATCAGGCACAAACAGTAGCATAGAAGACAAAATGACTGCTCTGTGGTACTCAGGAGCAGGAGGGAAATTGAAATGGGCTGCACAGCTCCATTTTGAACAAATTCAAAGTAATCAGTGATAGGTGCCTGGAGTTCAGTCCCTGGGTACTCCTGGACTTTGGAGATCCCCTCTCATTCTCTTGAATGTAGAGGATGAAATATTGATCATTGTCCTCCTCTGAAAACAGTTGCTACTACAGCCCATGGTAGGGCATCATTCATTTTTGCACTCTAGACAGGGGTGAAATTCACTTTTGTGAAGTGTAATTGAATGCAAGAATCACATTTTGAAATAGAAGTGAAATATCCAGACAAAACAATTAGCCTTCAGGTGTACTGCAGATATAATTCTTGATTTTGTTTGTTTGTTTGTTTGTTTGTTTTTTAAAGAAAATATATTCTTTTGTATGTCCTCCGATTTAAATTCAGGACACATTGCTTCTAAAGTAACTTCGCACTTCTGTGAGATGATGAATGGATTGAAGTAACCCATCTCGACAGAGAAAGATATCATCTTAATAATCTGATAATTTATGTTCTTTGTTATAATTACTTTTGCTTCAGATTAATGAATTCCATTTACAGTAGAAAGCTAGCAAATGAAAACCATTCAGCACAAGTATGAAATATAATGGAAAGATGAGACTATCTGGTATGCAAAACATAAATTGAAGTATTGAGGAAGTCATTATTTACTATAAATAAATAAATAAATATTTTTTTTTCCCTGTACTGTAAATTTTAGTAAATATAAATCTCTTTCCTTCAGAAGAAATCAGATGAATTTACATTCTTGAAGACAATTACCCAAGCCACAGAACTGAAAAAACTAAGCTTTCAATTTTCTTCTCAAATTACTCCCTTTGCTCCTACTTATTTTTCTGTATGTTGTGTTATGTCCTTCCTATCTCCCTGTTTGTTCCATCTGAGGTGCAATCATCATTACAAGAAAAAAAGAAATCCCAATATTTAAAAAAAAAACCACTCATATCTATTTAAATCCTTATTTGCTTAGTAATACATGACGTCCTCTCTTGAGGAATGCACGTCTTTTAAACAGGGTCCCCCTGTAACAGCTGTTCTGCAGCCTAATGTGTCTGCACAGTGCTTAATAAAGCCATTACACTAACAAGTGAAATGGGATGGATCTGTAAGCTGGAAAGGTGCAGTACCAAGGAGCTGGCAAACAGTGCTCCAGGTTACAGTGCTGAGAGCAAAAGTAACAATGTTCGAATGAAATGCCACAGGTAGAAGCAGCCGGGGAATTCAGACATCTCCAGCTTGAAAGGCGGCCAGTAACTCCATAGCAACGACTCTGAGATAGGCAGGTTTCCAGAGAAGATGAACCTGGTTGTGATACAATGTGCTCTGAAGTGGAGTAGCAAATGACTCAGAGAAATGATTCTATAGATGGAAAAAAAACCTGAATGTCTGGGTATTTTACGTTCTGAACATCTAGAATAAAGTCAGCAGTGGCCAA
Organism: Lagopus leucura; assembly: GCF_019238085.1. Lineage (NCBI taxonomy): Eukaryota > Metazoa > Chordata > Aves > Galliformes > Phasianidae > Lagopus > Lagopus leucura. The sequence continues at coordinate 15,124,044 of NW_024962263.1, read as the reverse complement.
ACTAACAGAAATGGGACCTGACTGGAGTGTAAACCTAAGGCCCTGATACATCCTTCCAACAAGTAACATGCAGCTAGAACTTTAATAGAAAAAATCCTAATGGAATCTAAAGGCTCAGTTTCTATGTTACTGGAAGCAACCACCCCAGAATACAGAAACAAACCAAAACAAACAAGAGCAACAAAAAATCCATACTGAACAGTCAAAGCCATTCTAAGGAATGACTACAGAAATTAACTTTATAATATGAAGCGGAGCAGCGGAGGACCAAAGGTCAAAGTTGCATGTATATAGCTGACAACTCCACAGAAACAGACTTTGCAAGCTAGCAAGAATGCTACTGTGGCAGTGGATGCAATCTTACCTGTCAGTTTGTGAGGGATCCAAATCAGATAATATACACATAGCAAATAATGATAGATGAAGGAGCACCATGTCAACAGTAGGAACCTATTTTTTCCTAGTAATGCACTTTCAGAAATAATTTTTAAAAAGAAAAAAAAAAAAAAAAAAAGATAAAAAAGCTCTCTTCCAAATAGCAGATTATGCAGAACAGAATGTGATATTTACTGTGGCAAGGTGAGAAAAGGAGCATGTGCCTCTGTATCCTAGGTGGTTAGCACACACATGTGAGAGCAGAAATCTTCAGCAGCCAGGACTTCTTTGTGTGCAATCAGTGACTCTTTAATGTGAAATATATACTGCTCTGAGAACTGGAATCAAAAGAATAAAAAAGTAGTCTGTGTCTGCTTTTTTTGATATTTGTGGTGCTGAAAGTAGTCATACACAGAAGCTAAAATGGGGACAGCAGACTGTTCATTTTCCCACTTCCTTCAACATGCCTTATCTTGCCACTGGGAACTACTCCCATTATTCATTACTGCTGGGATACTGCACTAATTTTGTTAGCTTCTCTTTCTCTTTTTTTTTTTTTTTTTTTTTTGGTGTAAATTACAAAGAGGGAATGAGGGAAAGATTTTATTTTGGCATGCTGATTCTTTCTTGGCCTGCACAGTTCAGACATTTGTATCTAATTTTCATATGTATTTTCTGAACCTGTCCTAGAAGGGCATCCATGGAAAAAAAAAAAAAAAAAAAAAAACAACAGAAAAAAAAAAAATAATTAAAAAAAAAAAAATTAAAATGCATATTCCTGTAACCAGATGTTTAACTTGCAGCTGCCTTTTCTGCACAGACCTTTTATGATGATATACGCAACCTAACATCTCACACTTCCTTGCTTCTTTGCAGCAAAAAATAATGCCAGAATTATGCAGTACATTAAAATCGACAGTAAAGTGCTGTTTCATTGGTGTTTATGGGAGAATATGTAGCATATGGTAACCTGTGAAAAGAGTAATTAAGCATGTGCGATTACAAACTCATAGCAGAACATAAGTGATTTGGAGGGGAGATAACAAATCATGGTCATTCTCTGATAAAGAAGCCAAATAACAGAAATGTTTCTCTTAAAAATCCTAATACTCAGATATCAAGAGCAATATTATAATTCTTATACACAGAAGGCTCAGTTCCATATAATCTGTTTTGCCAGGCCTATCTTTTCTCCCAGCTTTCCTGCAAAGGGAAGAGGAAAGGAAATGAAGAGACACTGCAGCTGGTGAGATTGTAAGTCTTGTTAGTTTTTTGTCTTATTTGCTTTGCTAGAGCTGTCAATGGTTAAAGGATCAAACTTGCTCATTACTACTAAATGTATTCAAGTTTTTCAAGGGCATTGTAGCTTAGAATGGGCTCCCTTTTATGTAGCTATTATAAACTCACTGTTATCTACTTGCAGAATTTTTCAAGACTCCCCATTTTATCACTACCTTAAATCCTTTGCTCTCAGTTCTATGTGACTACATGAGAATTTCAGGATTCATTTGAAAAGTAGTGTGTTTAATTATTTGCAATGCATGAAGACGTGTCCTCTGAAAAAAAGAGCACTCACACTGTTTTATTTTTAAGACTGTGATTACTAATGAAAACTCACTATGTTATTTCTTTTAATTGAGGCTTGACTGAATTTTCAGTGTAAGAATTTATTTGAGTATCTATTCAAGTAGCAGCAACTGTATTTTATTTTTGTGTGAATGTATGTTTCTGCTGTTAATCTTGAGCTAACAATACTGATAAAAAAAGTTTTCGTAATATATGTGTGAAAATCATTCCCCCGGGAACTCATCGAGGCAAACACAGTCACCTTCTAAAAATGAATGGATAACCAATAGCTAAGAACCATTTGCTATGAATCCATGCCTATGCATGCTAAGTTTATAATAAGGTAATCAGATTTCATGCTTGAGGGTGTTAGCTAATCGCCTGCAGAGATTTGGCAATGCACAATTGGCTGAGTGCATCTTGTTTATTTTTATGCTTGCTCTGACACATCAGTTATTCACTGCCACTGTCAACTGCTTACTGGACAAGATGAACTAAATGGTTTGTTCCAGCATGATGAACTCTATGTCCTGCAATAAACGTTATCATAAATAGAGCAAGCCATCCATTTTAAGACATCAGTGAAATGTACGTTCTAATCTAAGGGCTAGCATGCATGTGTACTGCTGCCCTCTACTGACTTACAGCAACGTACAGGTGGAGTGAGACTCCCAAGATGCTACAGTCATTGCAGGCTCTGCTTGTGCCCTGACTTCGGCACTTTCTATATTCTACTAGAATTCTACTAGAAGACATGGAAAATCACCTACTCTCAACAGTACATGATGGAAAAACTTCTGTTTCCTCATCAGCCATTCTGTGACTAAAAAACGGATGTTCTGACCAGCGTCACAAAGAGAAGTACATTCCTAATGGCTCTTTGAAGTAGTCATCTTTGGAATGATGAAAACAGTCCTGATCAAAAATTAAGATCAAAAGGAAAACAGAAATGTGAAGGACTTGAGAATGAAAATTTTAGAATTAAATACACAGAATTTTTTAAAAAATGAACAAAGGAAGAAAGAAAAAATAGCTAAATTTACATAACTAATGGGAGGATGGGGAAATTGGAAGCAACAACTGAGACCCAATTTGGGAATTAGATGTTCTTGGGTATCCTGAAATACTCATGTCCTTATAAAAGCAGTCTACTGGCACAGCACATTTCCCTTCTTCATGGACTTGTTAAAGTATTTTTGAGAGAAGCTGGGCATCACAGTGAGAGTATGTCCTCTCAGTGTGGAGCTGGGATGAATCACGACACTTTCAAGACCCAAGATAGTAAAACAGATAATTCTCGTAACATAGGCAATATTCATAATTAGGGTTCAAATCCCTACAAATATTGAAAAGTCAGGAAAGATCAGTACCCCCTAAACTATAACACAAAGCCGTTTTGATCAACAACAATCTTTAAACCTGATAGTAAAATTTGTACTTTACAAGTTATTGTCTGTGAGAACTGGGTTTTACTTAACCTCTTTGGGCTATATCTTGATGTAGTTTCTTATCTAATATCTCTATGATATAGATTAATGTATAGTTTTTCTTTCCCTTTGTCTTGCATTACAGATAGGTCACAGTGAGTTTGCACCTTATAAGATACATTGTGGCATAGACAAAAATAAATGCCAATATAGTGTGTTATTGTCCTTCATACTACTTTCAGCTTGTCAATTAAATTTCTGTAGGTCGTAGGTAATGCATCCTTTTAAAAATGCCCATAAACATTTTATTGGTTTAATTGTTTCCAAGTCATTAAATAAAATGTCTCTCAATTATCATTAGATAATGAGCAAAACACTATGCAAATGACAATCCAAATAGCTCCAGAAATTGCAGAGATTTCTTTAACTTATCATTTGTTATACATCAAGTCTCTTACAAAGAAAATTGATATTACTGATCTGATAACATAATAGATTTGAAATCCAGTGGCATCAAACAGGCTTCTAGATTGCTGTGTATTCTCAGCCTTGTTCTGTAGATAGCTATAGAAAAGCTTTTCACACTGGGCTTCTCTCACCTGGCAAAGCACTCATTTTGAATTCAGTCTAGATTTAGATTTTTTTTTCAGCTGCTACTTACAAAATATGGTACGTATTTTCCTGCAATTTAAAACAATTTAGGTGAGTTACAAAACCATAACTGAAGAAACCATTTGAAAATTTTGCTCGCTTTTTCAATAGCTTCCCATTATGCTAGGCTGACAGGTAAATTTTAGAAATGAATGTCCCAGAAAAGCAAATGGAACCCAATAAAAGCATTTTTGATGCTAATCTACCATTTTACCCAGTGCTTGATGACCAAACATGGCTATCTTTTAAAAAGTTATACTTCAAATTATCGACAATCCAGACAGCCACACCTCAAGAGAGAACGTGCTGTGCATACAGTCATAATGAAAGTGTAAGTTGCCTGAGGTAAGATATATTTGAAGCAATATTCAAGTTGCTAAGCATATTTTTGTTGCTACAGTCATAGAAATGAGAAAGAGAAATGCAGTTAATAATTATATTGGTTGATCTTACAAATTACTATCCATCTACGTTCACTTTATCATTTAATTACTTTTCTTGTAGCCTAAAAAAATCCATACATATCAAGGTACAAAAGGATATTCACCTACTTTTAATACTGAAATTTAAATCAAACACTTAGGATATTATAAACATGGCAAAGTATTTTCTAATGGACATTATTACAATAGACCAGGCCTCCAGTTGGAGTAAGAAAGACACATGGTCAATAAAAGAAAGCCTTCACTGCTCTATCTGCTCAGGCCTTCAGGTACATCTCAGTAACACAGTGCATTCTTAATCAACAAGCCAAGACTAAAGTCCAAACTGTCATTGATACCTCAATTAATTCATTTAAAACTAATTTACACTTATTTTCACATAGTCAGGTTTTTATGCAGTGCAAATGCATGGATATACATATACAATATTAGCAAGCAAAAGCTTGTTTTCCACCTTGGAAAACAGATTACTCCAGCTCTAACAGCATACCTCTCAGTGGCTTATTTAAAAGCACAGAACAAAACAGCTGCTTTTGACTCTTATTCTTCTGCAAACTAAATTTCTTATTGAAATTCCTGGCATCTGAAAGATCCTGTGTGGCCAGGTTCAACACTTTGGAACAATGGCACAGTATATCAATTCATAAATTCCTTTAAGACTATATTTTAGGATGATTCAATGCACTTTAATATAAAGTTACAAAAATGCTTCAACTATTGTATACTTGGGTAACAATTAAGGGGAAAAAAATTATAATAAACACACTGCAAGTTGAGGGAAAAAGAAGAAGAAGAAAAAGAAGAAGAAGAAGAAGAAGAAGAAGAAGAAGAAGAAGGAGAAGAAGAAGAAGATCTGTATTTTTGGAGCAGCCCTTGTACATTTTTAAGTTTGAATTTAACTAATTTTGGAGTCTACTAGTACTTGAGTGGCATATAAGTTAAAGCACTTTTATAAAATTAATAATTAAATAGTCTCTTAAAATGTCCATTCAGCCACCTAATTTCAATCCTTGCCAGCCACTGTGTCAGATACACAAATTGGCAATATAACAGCCATGTTGATATTTTGTCATAAAAGTAGTAAAAAGCCTCAGATTCCTACATCTTTTGTTTTGATACTTTCCCTTTTACAATCAAACACTTCAAGGGGTAATGATGGACCAGAGAAACAGAATTCACATTATAGGGATGCAAACCAGTCAGTGCAGAGGTTAGAACACTTCACCCTTCAGATATTGCACAAAAACTTATCTGATCCTGGATTCAAATTCTCCAGCCCAATCTCTGTCTCTCTCTCTTTTTTTTTTTTCTTCCTTGACTTCAAAATCTTCTTTTCAACTTAAAATTTCTGCTGTGATAACAATGCTCCACCTAGTGGAAAAAAAGTTTGTTTGTACAGTGTTCAACCGCAGTATAAAGTCAGATAACTCTCAGTGCCTAAGTAATCAATATTTTTAGTGATAAAAAACTTGTCTGTGACTATTAAGAATAGTGTGATTATTACACAATAAGGCCAATTTAAAATACAAAACGCTATGATTTTTAATATGATTATGAACAAAAAGAATAATTCTTCTGGAGCTGACATAATTATGAGTTGCTAATATGCTCATAATAATGCCTTGATATAGATACAGTTAAAATTGTTACCTTTAAAAAAACATATATTATTCATTTGTTGACTTTAAAAATGTAGGAAAGATCTGTCAGATCAGATTATTTAAAGCTAACATATTACAAGTCAGTACATTACATTTTCTCATTTCAGTAATGTTTGTATTTTAAAGTATTTTTTGCTTTGTGGTAGTGCCTGGGAGACTTCACCAGTAGATGGACGTCCTATTGTTCTTTAATCTGGAAATTAACTTAAGAACTTATTTGCCCTTCAAAAGTTCATAATGTTGTGGATTTCTTTTTCCCTCATCATGGTGTACTCAGAACTCGAGCTCCAACATGGGCATTATTCACTACAGAGGAAACTGTCTCAGAGGATTTCTGTCCTCTCTACTGACTGAACACCAGGACTCACATGGAACTACTCCATGCATTACATGACCATTACATGGATCAGATAGATTGGGATTAGCACTTCTTCAGGCTTCCTATTTCAATTGCAGTTAATAGAATTATGTTTTTGTCCTGAATTATTGTTTTTCCTGCTAATCTATCCCAGCAGTCCTTATGAATCAGTGGGAATTAAGTGATATATGACTTTGTTTCCTTGTAATTCTCCTGCATTCAGCAATAGTGGCAGGTGATTATAATATGACACACACTGAAAATGTAGAACCGAAGACAGAAGATTTCTGTTACATCCCTAGAGCTTTTATTTTAGCAGGAGACTGCATTCCTGATATATGTGAGAATAGTTTCCCTACAGTTTGGAGAGGCATAGAAAAACACCTTTTTCCTTGTATCAATTGGAAATGCATACCTGGAAACCTGAAGATGACAAAAATGTTGCTTTGAAAGTTGATTGAAATGTGATGTATGAATGACATGTTTAGAAAGGCCATGTTTAGAAAGGACATGTTTAGAAAACTAGAAACGATTGTAAAGAAAAATGTACAACGGTGGATTTAACCCCAAATCAAGACTATTGCAGATGAAGCAAGATGAAGGAAGTACACAGGCCAAGTAATTCTTGCTCCACATCACATATGACAGTCCTGAAGAGTAATTGTTTGAACACTGGCTATTTCAAAATTATCTTCTCTGAACACTTACTGTATCTCTTGGGTGAAATGAGAATCATTTTGTCCCTGATTAATTTTATGGATTGCAAGGGACTAACTGGTTATATAAATGCCATATTGATTTGTCTGCTGACATGGGTAACGATTTTAATTGTGCCTCTTTATGCTAACTACTTTTGACTAATTAGGCATCAATTCAGTGGGTTCTGTGAAGTGCTTCATTTACTGCTTTAGTTCAACCAAATATTTTTTTGCAAGGACAAAGCTTCACCTTTCTTTAAATTTGTATGGATAAAAGTAAGACCTTAAGCAACAGGAAATGTTCAATAAACTGGACAAGAAAAAGATTCAAAAAAGCAACTGACTGAAGAAGACACATACACTTCAGATTAGTATGGAAAACAAAATACGCAAGAAAATAAAACAGGAAAAATATGAAATAAACACTAAATCAAGATGTGTTTTGTGAAAAATTGGAATGGTAAGAAGTGATTGGAGATATCTGCTGTGCTGATTATTTTCACTCCTTGTACTTTCACCTTCCCATCTTTCTGCCACCTTCTGCCTCTTCTCTTTGTGATATAGGACTGGGTTGAGGAGTTGGTTATTATAGCCAATTTTTCCTCCTCTCAGTTTACTGACAATTAGAAGACTGTTTCTTGTGTTTGCACACCATTAATCTATTCTAAAAATAAAGCCAAACTCTATGTGCACTTGCCTCAGTTTAGCCCCGTGCTGAAGAGACATTATACAGTCCAACCTGTTTCCCAAATGTGTACTTCCTTTCTCACAGCTCCTCCTGCTCCTTTCTATTGTCTCCTTCTAGCTGTCATGGCTTTGTGATTTTTGTTTGGTATTCCACATCATAACAACATGTAGTGCACTGGGAGTTAAAGAGTTAGTGCTTCAGTTCATGGATTGTTGATATTTCTGGTCTCTTGGTCTCAGAAGAGAAGAATGAACTGCAGCTTCTAGAAGTCTTCATTTTTCTATTTCTATTTTCCATTTGGAAGGAAAGATAAAACTGATTGGAAGTCATGAAACTGCTCTCTGCTCTCCATGCTTCCTTGCCATTTCACCTATAGAATTAAAATAAGGACTTCTGTTTCAGAAACACTCTCTTTTCTTCAATTGTCATATTGTCTTGTATTGTATTATCTCACATTCCGCTATTATTTTTTGCAAACTAAGTTTTTTCCTTTAGCTTGTTGCTGCTGTTTTCCTCATCTAGGCCCATCTCCCTACCTCTTCTCTTACCCGCACCTTTTTCCTGGGGCATGGGTCCATGGGTCCTGTTGCCTCCTTGTCACTGAACTAGGCTGAACCAGACCAACTATGACAACAGCTGATGCTACAGTTTCTAAAATTCAAACCCGCCTTTCTGTAGGTCCAAATAGAGTCTGAATGAAAACCTTAGTTCAACCTCAACCATTGAGGTCACAATTGCCATCTTCCCATTTTCTCTTTGACGGCTGACTGTATTAATTTTTTTCTCAAGCTGCATATCAGTTGGAGATATGTGCTTGAGTTTTATCTTTCTAAGTGGTTTAGATTGCATTCCTTATAACTCACTCATAATTTAGGCAGAAAACTCCTCACACCTCATGCCTTATTCATCATAAAGCATGACACAAGGACTTAGCAGGAATTCATTAAACATGTTCTGTGGTTGGATTTTCCAGTTGATATACCAGTGAAATTTGAGAGATATTTAGCAGTCATGCAATTGCCCTGGAACAACTTATCTTCTTAAAAATGCAGTGTAAATAGGCTTTATACAATTTAACTGAACTTGCATGTATGCATTTGGACTACTCTGCAAAATATATCGGAACTTTTCACCAAATAGAGTGACATAAGAATTACTAGCAAAAGATGTATAGCTACTGTTACATTGCTTAGATGCCCTGAGATTGTAATTATTATCATACATTATTTATTTTTTTATTACTGTTATTAACTTCAAATAGATAATGTTACCACTATTTACTCCCTTTTATTAGGCCATTATATTTTTATTACTCTACTACTCTTTATTATTATTGCCATTATGAAAATGGCTTATATTGCAAATGTCTTCATTACCAGGGAAAATTGCAAGTGAAGAGCTCTTCAGTAAACATTTCTAAAAGAATTCGGAAACTGTCTTTGCTAACACAGTAGACTCTGTATATATCCTGAACCAAAAAATACCCAAAGCAAATATCAAACTTCCAACAACCCTGCAAGAATAATTGCTTGCAACCCATAGATACTCCCCTTGCAACTTCATAGATAAAATTAGGAGTAACCTGTTTTCATCTCTTCAGACTGTGGCTTAATAAGAGAAAGTAATCAGTCATTAAACTGTTATGCATTACATGTCTGTATTTTATCCTTTTCTGCTCTTCTCATTACAGCACCTTTGTCAGATGGTGAAGCAAATTGAGTATTGTATAAAAATAGCTATAATGATCAATCATGATTCAAAATAAATTATTTTTTTGTTCTCTCAAGCACGTGTCTAATCTTCTTTTATTTATTTATTTTTTTAAACTAAAATTAATGTTGGACTGGGTGTCTACCAGATTGTAAATATGCAGAAACTTCTAAACAGTCATAATTTAAAAGCTATGGTTTCACGAAGGGTCTTAATATTCGTGTGAATGAGGCTATTCAAAAAGTTTTAACTTTTTTTTTTTTTTTTTTTTTTTTTTTGGAAGGGATTTCTACTCTTGAAGCAGGGTTTTACTCACAGATAATTTCAAATAAAGCTTACTCTATTCTGCTGTGATATAGCCACTGAATAATTTATCTTTCCTGACTATATTTCTTCTTCTCTTTTTCTTTTCTTTTATTATTATTCTTATTTTTCAGTGATGGCAATGTATTGTAAAATATTTCCATTCTTTGACAATGTTTATGTCTTTTCCCATTAAGGGGTTCAGGAACTTCTTCTTACCTTTCTTGCCTACATGATTTATTTTGCTTGCTTCCAAAAACATGATGTGCAAGGACTGGTAAAATTTTCTTTTTCAGGAATTCTTCACATCAAACTATTTTTCTTGAATCTTTTTATGATTTGAGAAATCTGATTTGCAAAAACTACCTTCTTACTCCTTCCAGACTCCCATTCCAAGGAACCCAGCTTCACTGTGCAATGTCTGTAAAGTCAAGTTATACATATATGTAACTCACAATAATAGTAATGCCTCCTATTTATTTCCATGGAAACTTCAACAGATGCAAAGAACATAGCAATACTGTTTAATAGAGCAAAGTCTCAGCTACAAAACGCTGTTTTTCAACATAGTATCCACCATTAGCTGTGCATTTTTGACAGTAATAAACAGGATCCTGCATACTGCAGTAATATAATCTACATGACCATTCAAAACACGGTTTGTTTTTCATGCCACTGTCACCACTGTTGAAATATACCACCCACTGCCTCATTCTCACGTCCACTGTTTGGTGTCCACAAATACTCAGCAAGCATCCATGAATGTCAATGGGTGCAATTTTTTCTTCCAGGAGGAATTCAATGGCACTACTTTGTTTCAATATGCAGTTTCATGTCAGATGCCATTTTGTCAGACTGTTCCTCTCCTGCCATCTGTCACATGGTAACAAAATGTAATGGTGGGAAAGTTCAACATCCAAGCCACAGGATAACATAATAAAATAGGAGGCGTTACTTTCAGAGCAACCCTCATAGATTATTTTAATGGATGAAAAAGTTTGCTGTTATGGTAGATCTATGAATAAGATCTTTGAGCTTTTTCTATGATTATTCATTTAATTAAGAAAACTGTTGCTGTAACTGTGCCACTAGTTTGAATATAAAAGTAGCAACAATTTGCATGAGTGTCTGCATCAGCTGTGGAGTAGAGAACCAGGTACAAGACAAGTGGACATAATGGAAAGAGTCCAGGAGAGGGCTGCAAAGATTATGAAGTGATTGGAGCATCTAACATATGAGGTGACAATATGAGATCTATTACGCTGGGAGAGTTAAGGCTCAGCGGGATCTTATCAATATATTTAAATAACTGATAAGGAGAGCAGTGAAAGCACTACTAGACTCTTCTTATGAGTGGTCAGTGACAGAATGCAATGGAGTGAGAACGTATTGAAATACGAATTATTTCACTAAAACATACAGTAATTACTGTGAGGATAGTCAAATTTGAAAATAATTTTCTAAAGATGTAATGGCAACTCATAATCTGAATCTCTGTTAAGCAGAGGTGGTTGGACTAGATTATCTCTAGAACCACAGAATCACAGAATGGCCAGGGTTGGAAAGGACCTCAAGGATCATGAATCTCCAACCCCCCTGCCACGTGCAGGGCCACCAACCTCCACATTCAATGCTAGACCAGGCTGCCCAGGGCCCCATCCAACCTGGCCTTGAACACCTTCATGGACGGGGCATCCACAGACTCTCTGGGCAGCCTGTTCCAGCACCTCACCACTCACACAGTAAAGAGCTTTCCCCTGACGTCCAACCAAAATCTTCCCTCCTTCAACTTAAAACCATTTCTCTTCCCACTTCCAATTTTATCTTTTCTGGTGTTCTGTGACATAGGAAGTAAATTACAATTTATAAGTGAGAGTATTTGCTTAACATTTATGATTTCCATGTAGAGAACTGATTTGGTGTCTCATGTCCCAGTAGGTGTGCAAATTCTACCTGTAGCTCTAGATACTGAAAAGATCAAACATTGGTCTCTGCTGGGGATTAAATATCATAAAATTGTGAACATTAAATAAATAGACAGTTTCCTAGTAACTATAAGCTTTTGAAACTATTGTATAAAAACATTTTATATTGAACCCAGTGCCAATGATAATAATGTAAATCCAGCTGAGACAAAACTACAGGAAAGATATCCAGTTCTAATTTTAGCACATCAAGAGATCTACAACTTGCTTTGAATTTTATTCTGGTGCTTATAAATCCTCCTGATTGCTAACTATTTTCATACGTAACTCAAGTAGTTCATTTTCTGTGTTCTGCTTTTTGTCCTTTCCATTTACCTTCGCAAGTTTATGATAGACATTCTTAAATAAAAACTTGCAAGAGGAAAGGAGAAAATAAATATAATCCTATGTAGTGGATCCACTGTGTTACTAGCAATTGAGTACGTATTGATTGTGTAATGAATTTGTCTAGTTACAGTAAATCTTCAGATTTGGGTTTTTTTTTAAGTCCCCAGTATAATTACTTGCCTGTATCAGTTCCTGAATTCTTAGATTATTTGACATCTTCAGATGATCAAATATTTAAAATAGACCTAACCATTCTGTTAACTCCAAAACCAACATCCATATTTGATGCATATTTGAAAGCCTTTTTTTGTTTGTTTGTTTTTGTTTATCATTTCTATTTATGCAACAGTAGGGAAATTTTCATGCTTTTTGTATAATCTATCTGTAAGGGCCAAAGTATTCAACTTCATTGTTTTGTTTTTTGTTGTTGCTGTTGTTGTTGTTGTTTATAGCAAATGGAATAAAAAAGGAGACTGTGACATGCAAACAATTGAAGTAAGAATGTTTCTTACATCATATATCTTGACTAGGTAACAGTAAATGGGATCACAAAATGAAGTGGACTTATCTCTTCTGTCTGATCATCTGATTTACATTCGATTAACTAAAACCCTTCTTTCTTGAGCTACTTCAAACACCATTTCTATGTGCAAATGTTAGTAACGTTCCACATTTTTAAAGACAGCAGTCAAATATCTCCTCCATTTTGTTTAAAGTGGTGCAGAATAGTCAGTGTTATATATTGGATCAGCAAAAAGACCCAGTATGGATCTGTTTCCTCAAAACTGATAAAGAAGTGAAGAAGGAAATTGGAAAATGAGGGCAAGGAGCAGGTGGAAGGATCATATAATTGTGTGTATAGACACAGAATTTGACAGAATTTCTCAGAGAATTTTTCAATCTTTCTGAAGTTTTATTAGCTGTTTCCTCTGTCTCCAAGGTCTGTTAAGTTAGATCTAATTGAAATGATGTATATATGAAAATCCAAATAAAGTAAAATAAAATAAAAACATTTGAAACACTTTGAAAAAATTCTAGAAATATTTTCCAGAAAATAAAAAGTATATGAAAATACATAGCAGTTTTGTATGGTAGAATCATAGAATCATAGAATTGCTCAGTTTGGAAAACACATTAAAGACCATCCAACCTAACAGTCCAACCATAACCTAACCATACTACCCTAATTAACAACCCTCTGTCCCTGAGCACCACATCCAAATGGTTTTTAAAACACACCCAGGGATGGTGACTCCTCCACCTCCCTGGGGAGCCTAGTCCTGTGCTTAACAACCCTTTCTGTAAAGAAGTTTTTCCTGATATCCATCCCAAACTTACCCCAGCACAACTTGAAGCCATTTCACCTCATCCTGTCACCTGTCACCAGTGAAAAGAGACCAACCCTGCTCTTTCTGTAAGCACCTTTCAGGTATTGGAAACGAGCAATAAGGTCTCCTCTCAACCTCCTCTTCCCCATACTAAACAGCCCCAGTTCCTTCAGTCACTCCTCATAGGGCATATTCTCCAAGCCCTTCACAAGCCTTGTTGCCCTTCTTTGGACTTGCTCCAGCACCTCCATGTCCTTTTTGTATTGAGGTGCCCAAAACTGAACACAGTACTCGCAGTGAGGTTTCACCAATGCCGAGTACAGAGGCAAGATTTCCTCCCTAGTCCTGCTCACCACTCCATTCCTGATTTCATCCACTTTGAAAGAGGTGGAACTCCATTACGACTTAAATTTACAGTGCATACAATTATCTCAAAATGAGTGCTAATTAAAATTTTATACTCTGCTACTGCTTTTGTATCTATCTATCCTGAATATATACTATTCACTTGCTAAGAATATTTCCCAAATATGTCCCACTTCATTAATTTGCCTAGTATATTATAAATAGTATTTAGCACTCAGTGCTGTATGGCTATCACCCACAGAAATAAAAAATACAAGAGAGAACTTGTGTTATTTTCATGCAGGTAATTTTATTTTGTCTACTTTTAAACCTAATACTTTAGTTAAAACTGTTTTGGTGGTTTGTTTTTTTTTTAATTTTGAATGGGATTCACTTTTCAGTCTTAGAAGTACTTTTATGCTTATTCATTCTCTCATTAAAATTAAAACTAAAATGTTCTTAATAACTACTGGAATTAAGAGGTTAACACCACATTTTTCTTTGTCTTTATTATGGCATATGACCAACTTATGTCACACTTAAATGCTTCTATATAAAATGTATACATCATATATATGTATGTATCTACAGAGAGAAGGTGTGGTATGTTAAAGATTTAATGCATGAACCTTATAGCATAGCAATGGCAGCAACTGGAACGACTCATTAAATATATTAGAAAATAAAAAATGCAAAAAGCTTAAATGAATTTTTGAAGGTATGAAATACTACTTTGAAATGAACGTACTTTAGACTTGTTTTTCCTTCGTCTTGATACACAGGTAGAATTACAGAAATATGATATATTAATTTCTATTAATGCATAGTGAGCCCATCTATATATGAAGATCTCACTGCACATTATCTATCCCTTCTTCTCTTTTAAGTATTTGTCTTACAGCAACAATCACTATAAAGACTATACTAAATAGCTTTTACAATAGCACTTATTTTTTGAATAGCTGCAAAGTCTAAAAACTCAGATATTTATATAACTACTATTGCTGAATATTACTGAGTTCATAAATAGAATGAAGATTTCCTAGTTCATAAATAAAAAAGCCCTTTCTACATATATCATTATGACATACATAGAAGACATAAATGATTCAAAAATTTGTATAAGTTATCTACATAATGAAAAATCAGATCATTTCAATTATTAATTTATTTTACATAATAGATTATTAAAGGAGTCCTTCAATTCTAATAATAGAAAAATAAAGCATTATACAATCTTTGTTTAACGGAACCAGGGTTTGATGCAAAACCTATCATAGGCAATTGAAAACAGGCTAGTTACCATCAAGTTATTTTGGAATTAATCTTAAGAGTCTGTTTGCTACTTTCAGTTTTTTGTGTGTATGCAGGCTGGATGATGTAACACTTAGCTCACTGATTGCTCACACTAGAATGGGTTTGGCATGCTCTCAAAATTTACACAGTGATAATCAAGATGAATTGTTCTACTTCTTTTTAAACTCCTCTCAAAATTTGTTATACGAACAAAAAGTTTTAGACATGACATCTTGTAACTCAAAAAGTTACACAGAAGTCCTAAGTGTAATTTTATTTTTTGTGCTCTACCTGAACCATTTGTTTTTGCTGGCTATGAACTCATCAAGAGCTGAATTACATCAATGGGCAAACTGTCCTGATTGATTTCAGTAATAATGATATGGCAGCAGTCACCTGTAAAATACTGACACCTACACACGGTATTAAAATTTTAACCACTGGAGACTGTTTACTGAAGAAAAGCACATTAACATAACATCTGACATTCATGGCACTGTGGTGACAGTTCAAGAAGACAAAAAGGTTATAGGTTGTACTTTTTGATATCCTCTCATTATGTGGTCAAATATAAGAACATTAGACATTTATTTATACTTTTGATTAAGCACAGGTGTGAGTAATATTTCTGTCCTTCAAGATTTAGTTTCTGAACTACTCTGTTTATGACTAGAGAGAAGCAGAAAGAACAGAATAGTTGGAGTGAGCTCTGCTCCTAACAGGTGTTTGAGATTACAGTACAGTATATCCTCAGTTGTATCCTTTCATGAGAAAAGAAGGAAAGTAATGAAGATATTTTAATAGTGATACATGGAAAGCACCAGTGATACATGAGAAGCAGCAGCTTCCTCTTTAAACATCCTGTGCCTTATTCAAGCCACTGAAAGCTATAGTTTCAAAACAAGAACATTGCAATCCACATGGTATTTTGTGGTAACCTTAATAAAAAAGTAAATAAAATAATTAAAATTGGTTTTACAAGCAGTAAGGATACTCTATCTAACTTCACTTTAAAATTGTTTTCTCTTGATGAATCCACAGAGATGAAAAGTCATCTAGCTGAAAAAAATCTTTCTATGCCATTAGGAAATACACTAAAATGTCAGCTTCAGTGCTACAGTGGCTTTCAAGCAAAATTTGGATGCCAAATTTTGGCCACTGAAGTTTAAATAAACCAGTCTTATTCCCAGAATAATGTTTTCTACTGGTTAAAAAACTGAAGAATAAAAATGCCTTAAAGGCCCGTCCAGGATAAAAGGTAGAGAAAAGTCATATTTTTAAAATACAATAAGTTCAATAGGTCTGTGTCTTCTAAAAGCTTTTATATGCATCTATTATATATGACCGTTAAATGACTTACTAACACTGAAGATCAATGTAAGCCACAGATATTGTTCACCTTTTCTGCTAATTAAAGTTATAATTTTTTTTGAAAGGTAGAAAGAAACATTAATGCCAATTGTTAGTCCAAAGTGCTTTGAGGTGGAGGTAGAGTAATTGAGTGCTTTGCTTTAGTAGAGAGCTGCCAGAAGGTTGTTCCATTAATTGGCTACATGACTTAAAATCAGATGGTTTCAATATTTCCTGGCTACTAGAGAAAACATGCCAGCATTGTGTATGTCTGTACTTTTGCCCTGTGGAAATATACCCTCAAGGGTATATTTGTTATCATCCACATATCAGACTGAGAAGCACAAGTACATGGAGCACATCATTTCCTCATGCTCCAATATATGTTTTAGTAGGGTTGTTTCACTAATGTGTTAAATGTTATACAGTGTCTCCAGATGTACTTGACACAAGTTATTCTCCAGTGTACTTTCAGACATTGTCTCACTGAAGACAGAGGGATGTAAGGAAGGTAAATGCTCTGTATTCTCAGACACATTAATAGCTGATCTTGTAGCGAACAATTTTCAAAAATGTTTCTCAAGTTAGATATACAGAATAAGTGCACTACAGTAAAAGATGAGTGCTAGAAAATGAATAAAGGAGAATGTGATCACTCAAACAGAGGAAGTTCATAGAGAAGGATAAGGACAAACATATAAATGAGAAGAAAAAAAAAAGGGTAAAAATGAGGAAATATTTTGTGTAAGATAAAAGCTGAAAGAAAGTGATGCACTCAGTTATTAAGTATCAGAATAGAAGTGTGAACCTTGTGGAGAAGAAACTCTTGCCAAAGAAGATTAAATGGCTAATAGCAAGATGAGGATGAAACCATTAGAATTCCTGAAATTCTGGTTGTTGTCCAAGGAAGGCCTGAAGATGTAAAAATGCCTCAAGCTTGGATCCATATTTCCTGTTATTTTTAAGTTTACTTATAAATTTAATATGTCAATTCTAGCAAATAGATGTTTCTACATTCATTACTGAGTGTATGGGAACTGCTGAGTCACAGCCTGAACCTCTGATTGATCACCTAAGACGAGCCATGAGTCAGCCAGAGGAGTACAGAAGGCAATTCAGCTGTGCTGCCGGAAGGAGTGGAGCCTGGCTCCACCCCTCCTAGACTTATTTAAGATCTGGCTACTGGGGGGAAGGTTCTTGTCTGGAGATCCCTTCTTCTGGTGTTTTTTGTAGGTGAGCCTAGCATATGGGTAAGCCTTCTATTTATTCTCTCTTATTATCTTAGTCTGCTTTGCCTAACTCTCTTGTTCTTTTTGTGATTATAGCATCTTAATATCCATTGATTATACACTGAGCTTCTTATTACTTCAGTTAAAAAAGAGCATTGAAACATATCTTCAAAAATTGCCTTGGAAAAAAAAAAAAAAAAAAAAAAAGACAAATGTGAAATGCTGGAGCTATTTGTAGAAAACACTGCTATACTTTACAGCTACTGACTTTTCACAGTTATATCTACATGTACCGTATATTTGGAGGTGGTTTGATACAGAGAACACCAGAAACATAGCCAATAGGAATGCCGTGTAGCTTTCAAGTGTTCAGGAGGAATAACTCTGTCTCTAGAAGGTAAAATCCTTTTATATTGTATACATGTTCTAATACCTATTTTTCATTCAATTTCAATATCACAGAATTAATTCTTTTCAGTACGTTGCACTCCCCATTTTATGAAGAGTGTATGTTTGCCATGTGCTCTTATTTCTGCCTGGAGAGATCTTAGTGAAAAAGAGAGTCATAGAAGCAAACATGGTGGGCTCAATCCCACCTCAGGACTCAGTGTCATGTGAAAGTACAATCTTTATATTTTCAAGTACATCATCACTACAGTAATTTTTGCATTTGCGTTCTTTTAGTATCTTCAGAGATTCTTCATACCAAATCTGGCATTGCATGAAACTCTGATGGTTATATACTTCCAAAAGAAAGTTTCGTATCTGCCTCTACAAGTAAGAGAAGATTATACTCCCTCTTCACTTCATATTTTTGTTTGTTTATTTGCCATTGGTGGCTGCAAGAGATGGAGACAGAAAAAGATGGATGGATGGATGTGCAAAGGAGATCCTCAGTACCACATTTGCTTACCTTTTAATTCCTTTCCCATCTACTGGCATCTATTCCTTTAAAGGCAGAAAGTTGCTATATGTTAGAGTATTCTTCTGCATCTTGTTTAATTGTAAGACATCTTCTATGCCAACACTTCTTGTTATCTTTTTTCCAAATCCTTCATTTTTCGTCAGGATTTATTAAATATTCCAAGAGCTGCTAATCAGGGACAAATATTTATTGTCACTTCTGGGAAATGCTCATGGATAAAAAAATTACCTTATGGTACCAAATCATTATTTGGTGGTACAATGGAAAGATAGTTAGGGTAGATTTTTTCTTAACTCAGAGACAAGTAAAAATTTTGGCTATAATTTTTATTGTGTTTTGCTTATATTTTTCTTTGTTACAAGCATTTTTAATTATTTTTAATAGCTGAGTTCAGTCTACAGATTTTTTTTCCTTAAATAATTAATGTTTATAATAGATGTTTTAACAATGGATGTGTGGATATTACTCAGCTGTGCAATAACAGAATTTCTCACAACAAGCAAAATAAAAGATGGTGAATTTCAACTGAACATGGTACTTAAATTACTGAAAAAAATGCTACTTACAAATACAAGAATGATCTTGGCAGATACTACCTGGCCTGAGTAGGATAACCTAATTAAAAAATATAGTAACATGCAATAGTTCTGGGACTGATTCTGATGTAGCACTGTAATCTAGCATGGATAGGTAAGCATTTCTAGGAAAATGAAGTACAAATACAAGTTTCTGACTACTCTGAGGGCTCAGTGTTTGGTTTTAACATATGAATTCTAACACATGTATTTGCCATTGCTTATACCTAATAGGACAATATAGCTATTAAAATCTACTATTACCAATTAATAAATAAGTGTAATGGAAAAATTGTTACCCTCTATTTATTTTATTTCCAGTACAATGATTCATAACTCCTGATCTGGTCTTTTTGTGCAGTTCATTGTTATGAAACTGCACTAAATCCTTGCATAACACAAAAAAATTATCCATTATTGTAGTACATGACAGAATCCTCCCAGAAGATCCGAAATCTTGTGCTACTTGTGTGGGCTGAATGCACTATCTTCTTGCAGCTTGTGAGTAATGCAATAACTTTTAGGATTTGGCACGGGAATGAAGAAATACAGTAATCAGGCTGCTCTGCATGACACAGTGGTCAAATTTGTCCTCAGTATATCCAGGGGACTGTTAAATTGTACTAAATTGGCAGTTTGCTCTCTGCCTGCCTTATTAAGTATCTTTAGCTCCATGAAGAAGAGTCCTGAAACAATGATGGTATCTTTGCTATTTCATTAAGGTAATATATTTGTGGAACACTTATCTTTTGTGAAGATTCTGTTAATTATTCTACCCAAGATAGAATGCTATGCTGATTTATGTCTTCCTTACCCAAGTCTAATGTTTCTAATGCCAAAATAAAATAATATACCCATCAAAAATGAAGCCAGGATTGTTCAAGAAATACATAAATGGTTTTCAAAAGCTAAGTTTATCTAAAACTTAGTTTTATTTATTTATTCGGTTTTTGGCATGTCCTGAAAATAAAACAAATTCTATGTCTAACTAAGGACTAATGCTGAGAAATGTAACAAATTATGGTTTTCCACTGAAAATTTATAACTGAGGCCTCTCTTTATTCAAGTGCACAAATGTCTGTGAATCCAGCTCTTTGCCTTGCTTACTTTCTATAGATTTATGCATATGTAAGACAGATGCTAACAGTTTTAAATGTGTCATTAAAATACGTTTGTGTAAAGTAAAATTAAATGTGCAAATGACTAAGAAAATACATTCACAGAGACTACAAGAAGAAGGCCTTTTGTTAGTAAAATTCTTGCATGGTACTTGAAATTTGAATGGAGAATGTTTCTTTTTTTGTTCATTTGAGCTTTGTGCAACAGAAAACAGGAGTATATAAAGGAAATGAGAACAAACTCACATTTATAATGTAGAAGTATAAACAGAATTATCAAAATACAGCAAAAGCTAGATGAAATAAAATACATTAAATTAATCTGGGACATGAGTGCAAACTCCATTATTTTAAACAACAGGTGAAATAAATAATTGCAACCTGACAGTTTACATTGTGTTGTCAAATTCAGTGTGCTTATTCCACAAGTGCAATCATTTTTTCATTGGAAGTAATCCCACACTCTATGAAGTTTTTTTTAATAATTACTAGTTCTTCATCAGAAATTCCCAGAAATCTTACAGCTACAGATCAAACTCAATATTCCCAGTTTTGTAGATGTTGTTTGACTCTTTCCCCCTCCTCTTCTCAGTTCTTTCAAACTGTATATTCAATTACCATGATTGCTGCCCTGAAATGGTTATATGTATGGATTTCCTTAAGCAGCACTCACACAAATGCCATTCAGCTGTTCTTTGTAAAAACTACCTTAAGTGTTTAGACTTCTAACTCAGTTAATGAGTTCTTTTCCCAGGTAAAAATATAATTTCCTTGCTAATGTGTAGGTCTTTTTGATGAAGTAACTCTTAGGGTTTTGCTTTTCAAGATGTCACCAGGTATCCTACAAATCAGATATATTTCAGTCGTGTATTTCAAGCCTACGAATCTACAAAATCGCTATCGACAAAAATCTCTATTATCTACAGATTGGAATTTTAAAGTCCCCATACGAGTTAGACACTAACTCTAAACCTCAGTGAGATGTACCATTCTGCAGTATCTTTGAAAATTCTAGCTACAATTTAAGAAAAATTCTCAAATTAATTGCAGGAATAATCCTAAAAATGGTTAATTTGAAGCCTCTTCCAAATTCATGAATACAAAAATCTCCCTTTTGACTAGACCAGGATTTCAAACTTGATGCGTATCAATTTATTTAATTGGACTATATTTGACCATAATGCAATGCTGTAATTAACATTTGTATAGGAATTATTTTTTTTAACATATCTTAAAAAAAAAAAGACTAGATTAATTATAGATACTTTGGTTAAGAAACAGTGAAAATATTGGACTTGAAATTTGAGTAGAATAATGATTTGGACAGTCTTTTTATTTGTAATTTTGTTTTGTGCTATAAGTAAAGTTTTCATAGGCCATTTAGTCCTACTGTCCTTTCTCCATTAATCCATCTCTAACCTGCATCTCATGAATACTTTCAAATTACTGAATTAGTAAGAAGTATTTTTCCCCCCCATGACTTTGCCACAATACCCTGCCAATTCTTCCAGAAATACAGTTGACAGAAAGTTCAATAAAAGCAAAATTCATTTTGTTTTTTTTCAATGTTTTATATTTTATGGCCTTCTGGATTTATTGGTTCTTATATGAAGGAAAGGTTTATTTCATACAGAGTAATGCTACACATTCCAGAGGACAATAAGATATACCAATTATTCATCATAAATTCCTCTATTAAAAAAAAACCTCAATTTTAGGACATTTAAAAACATTCTTAGCATCTTTCAAGTCCCATATGGCTGGATACAAGTAAGACTTAATCCTGTAGTTTACAAGTTCAATATTTTTATTCAAATACCTATCTGAGATGATGTTACTCCTTTTGAACCTCAGTCTTCTGGCTCAGAAATTTTTCAGCGCGCATTTCTACATGGTGTTGTTACCCAAAATAGTGAAGGACTTTGGTTCTGCTAATCATATAACATGAGGATTAACGCTAAGTGATCAGCAGCTAGGAAATTTGCAACATAAAAAGAAGGAGATAAAGGTTTTTTGTTAGTTAAAATGACATTTTTTTGTGCTTATAAGTGAAAAAGCTTCTGATTTCACTGTGAAGAATAGATTCTATCAACCTTCAGGAAAAACTTTCTGAGAGTTTTTTTCCAATTACGTTTACCATAAGTATTTACTTCTTCCTCCACTTTTTTTTTTTTTTTACTTTCTCCATCTGGAAGACTGCTTTGCAAATATTCCAATTCTCTGTTGAGAACAGAATGTTGTAACTATTTTGCAAGAACTACACTGATTTTTGCTCACCGTTAGCTTATAACAGCTTGAAATACACAATGACTGAAATATATCTGAAATATATATATTGTAGGGTTAGCTGAGGTATTCCAGATGCTTTAGAATCAGAATCTAAAGAATATAGAATTAAAATCCAAGGATTATTAATATTTTTAAATTACAATCTAAAATAAACGTGTTAAGTTTAACATTCTTATGATTCACTCCTTTTCCTAGAATGATAGGCGCCTAGCTGTGTTACGTTGTAAGGTGTGGTTTCTTTGTTCTGTGCCCTTTCTCTGCTTTTTACCTGGACGTGCGTCTCATACTGTTCCCTGGTTTGCTTTGGCCAGTGAGAAGATAGTGACAACAGCGCACTGCTGGTCACAGCTCAGGCCCTGGATGTGAATATTAGGTGGTACATGGTTAGACATAGATAAGGTGAGGGCGTTGACGGAGGCATAGCTATGGCCTTATCCATATCTGGCACTGCCAGGGGCAGATTCTCATTACTGATCGGAGGATGGCTACAGGATCTAAGCCCCCATCCCATCCTCCAGTCTCGCAAGACCTCTTCCCATGTTCTGCAGGTGATGCTACTGCCAAACTCCACAAAATGTCAAGAGCAACGAGAGGGACTGTATAATGAAACTGTAATTTTATGCATCATGTAGACTCTCTACTCTGAATATTGAAGAAGGTATGTTGTTTGCATTCACATTGGCTTCTTCATTTGGCCTACTTTAGTTCTTTTAAACAGTGTATATTCTTGTTTGGATTTTATATCTGGAAATATACCAAACTAGTAAATGAAATTAAGTATTCAAAAGACACAAAGTTCTTTTATCTTCTTAAATATTTATTTTTATATATCTTCTATGCAAGCATGTATTTTGAACTAGATTTTAAAACAGTGCTCTAAATAAGTTGTCAGCAAACAGTTAATATTCTATTTTGCTGGTTTTAGACAAATCTAGCATGATAGAATAAATAAGAGACATTATGAATATGAGAAACATTAATCTATAGACACAATTAAGTAGAATGTTGCATCCAGAGATAAAACAATCATTCAATTTTCAATTATACTGTGGCTCTGTTATTTATTATTGATTTGTATATATATATGTATACACTACCTGGTACATAAAAAGAGCAATTTTCAGAAAAGTGACATGTTCTTACTAAATACAGACATCTATATGTAGAACTCTCCAAAAAAAAAAAAAAAAGATGATCAGGATAAAAGCTTGAATCTCACTACACTTCTTACTTAAAACAAACATAAAACCCAACTATTTCAAACTTCTTGGATGAAAACTAATACTCTGATAGCTCACAGTCACAGAATTCAAATGCACAGAATAATAAAGCAATTTAAAATTTTAAAATAGTGGTACATGGTAAACTTCAGTGCATTCAGATAATTAGCTGATTTCTTTAACTCTTTAGAGTTGCATATTTTCATAGTGGTGACATGTTAATAAAGATGAAATTGTAGAATTTGCTAATAGTGATTAAATAATGTAAATAATCAAACTGTTCTAGTCAAAATGACGTAACAGAAAAACACATTAAGTGATATTATTAGTACCATTTTTTTGTCATTTCTAAATATCTGTTACCTGCTATATTTTATGGTAGTAACAAGTGGACACAAAGTGGTACACAAAGAAGAGGGGCAAAGTAATGGCAAAGATGCCTCACCCATTTGATGCACTGATGCACTAAAACAGCAAGGTGTCAATCGAACACAATTAGTCCTCTCCCAGGTATGTGAGGCATCCAGTAACTGTTTTTCAAAACTATTGTCTCCAGATGAAATAGAAAATGTGAAAGGGAGGATAATTTGGTAAGTATCTAATGAAGAAAAATATCACATCAATAATTACAGTCATTGTTCTCCTGTAGTTATACAACAGTGGGATCAATAAAATTTTGCTCCTACTCTAAACATTTATACTCATAGTGATTTTGCATTTACTGCATAATAAAATGGCTTTTCTAGCTTAAGCAGTCCTTGTGAATTCAGTTACAGTACACCTGAATAAACTGGCCAGAATACACTATGCTCTGCATTTTAGCATCCAATAACACTGTAAAAACACACTGCATATATTGTTGCAAAAGTTATTCCTCTCCTCTCCTCTCCTCTCCTCTCCTCTCCTCTCCTCTCCTCTC